>NC_135804.1:71666251-72010811 GCF_964213995.1 Mustelus asterias | reverse complement strand
TTACCAGGATGTTGCCTGGTATGGAGGGGAGATCCTATGAGGAGAGGCTGAGGGATTTGGGATTGTTTTCGCTGGAAAGGCGGCGGCTAAGAGGGGATCTTATTGAAACATATAAGATGATTAGAGGTTTAGATAGGGTGGATAGTGATAGCCTTTTTCCTCTGATGGAGAAATCCAGCACGAGGGGGCATGGCTTTAAATTGAGGGGGGGTAGTTATAGAACCGATGTCAGGGGTAGGTTCTTTACCCAGAGGGTGGTGAGGGATTGGAATGCCCTGCCAGCATCAGTAGTAAATGCGCCTAGTTTGGGGGCGTTTAAGAGATCCGTAGATAGGTTCATGGACGAAAAGAAATTGGTTTAGGTTGGAGGGTCACAGTTTTTTTTAACTGGTCGGTGCAACATCGTGGGCCGAAGGGCCTGTTCTGCGCTGTAATGTTCTATGTTCTATGTACGGCCCTATCCCTCTCCATTGCAATAACAAAAGAAACCGAATTGTGGTCACTATCTCCAAAGTGCTCTCCCACAACCAAATCTAACACTTGGCCCGGTTCATTTCCCAGTACCAAATCCAATGTGGCCCCACCTCTTGTCGGCCTATCCACATATTGTGTCAGGAAACCCTCCTTCACACACTGCACAAAAACTGCCCCATCCGAACTATTTGACCTACAAAGGTTCCAATCAATATTTGGAAAGTTAAAGTCCCCCATGACAACTACCCTGTGACCCCACACATATCCATAATCTGCTTAGCAATTTCTTCCTCCACATCTCTATTACTATTTGGGGGCCTATAGTAAACTCCTAACAACGTGACCGCTCCTTTCCTATTTCTAACCTCAGCCCATATTACCTCAGTGTGCAGATCGCCCTCGAAGTGCCTTTCCGCAGCCGTTAAACTATCCTTGATTAACAATGCCACTCCTCCACCTCTGTTACCAGCTTCCCTACACTTACTGAAACATCTATACCCCGGAACGTCCAACAACCATTCCTGTCCTTGTTCTACCCACGTCTCCGTAATGGCCACAACATCGTAGTCCCAAGTACCAATCCACGCCCCAAGTTCATCTAGCTTGTTCCGGATGCTCCTTGCATTGAAGTAGACACACTTCAACCCACCTTCCTGTCTACCCTTGACCCTGATACCTTCCCCAATACCTCACCACCCTCACTGACTTCTGGACTCCTTTTCCCACTCCCCTGACAAATTAGTTTAAACCCCCCTGAAGAGCCGTAACAAATTTCCCTCCTAGGATATTGGTGCCCCTCTGGTTCAGTTGCACCCCGTCCTGTTTGTACAGGTCCCACCTTCCCCAGAATGTGTTCCAATTATCCACGTATCTGAAACCCTCCCTCCTACACCATCCCTGCAACCATATGTTTAACTGCACTCTCTCCCTGTTCCTCAACTCGCTATCACGTGGCACCGGCAACGTACCAGAGATGACTACATGTTTTGTCTTGGCTCTCAGCTTCCAGCCCAGCTCCAGAAATTCCTGCTTTAAATCCCCATCCCTTCTCTTACCTATGTCATTGGTACCAATGTGTACCACGACTTGTGACTATTTCCCCTCCCCCTTCAGAATCCGGAAAACACGGTTTGAGACGTCACGGACCTTGGCATCCGGTAGGCAACATACCATCCATGAGTCTCTTTTGCTGCCACAAAACCTCCCATCTATCCCTCTAACTAACGAGTCCCCAATAACTATTGCCCTCCCGCTCTGCCCCTTACCCTCCCGAGCCTCAGAGACGGACACAGTGCTGGAGATCCTCTCACTGCGGCTCACCACTGGTATGTCATCCCCCTCAACCGTATCCAAAGCGGAATACTTGTTGCTAAGGGGAACGACCACAGGGGATCCCTGCACGGACTGCTTCCTCCCAGCCCCTCTCACCGTCACCCATCTGTTTTCATCCCTTGGAGTAACTGTATTCCTTAAGCTACTGTCTATGGCCACCTCAAAGAACAAAGAACAGTACAGCACAGGAAACAGGCCCTTCAGCCCTCCAAGCCTGTGCCGCTCCTTGGTCCAACTAGACCAATCGTTTGTATCTCTCCATTCCCAGGCTGCTCATGTGACTATCCAGGTAAGTCTTAAACGATGTCATCGTGCCTGCCTCCACCACCCTACTTGGCAGCGCATTCCAGGCCCCCACCACCCTCTGTGTAAAAAACATCCCTCTGATATCTGAGTTATACTTCGCCCCTCTCACCTTGAGCCCGTGACCCCTCGTGATCGTCACCTCCGACCTGGGAAAAAGCTTCCCACCGTTCACCCTATCTATCCCCTTCATAATCTTGTACACGTCTATTAGATCTCCCCTCATTCTCCGTCTTTCCAGGGAGAACAACCCCAGTTTACCCAATCTCTACTCATAGCTAAGACCCTCCATACCAGGCAACATCCTGGTAAACCTTCTCTGCACTCTCTCTAACGCCTCCACGTCCTTCTGGTAGTGCGGCGACCAGAACTGGACGCAGTACTCCAAATGTGGCCTAACCAGCGTTCTATACAGCTGCATCATCAGACTCCAGCTTTTATACTCTATACCCCGTCCTATAAAGGCAAGCATACCATATGCCTTCTTCACCACCTTCTCCACCTGTGTTGCCACCTTCAAGGATTTGTGGACTTGCACACCTAGGTCCCTCTGTGTTTCTATACTCCTGATGACTCTGCCATTTATTGTATAACTCCTCCCTACATTATTTCTTCCAAAATGCATCACTTCGCATTTATCCGGATTAAACTCCATCTGCCACCTCTCCGCCCAATTTTCCAGCCTATCTATATCCTGCTGTATTGCCCGACAATGCTCTTCGCTATCCGCAAGTCCAGCCATCTTCGTGTCATCCGCAAACTTGCTGATTACACCAGTTACACCTTCTTCCAAATCATTTATATATATCACAAATAGCAGAGGCCCCAGTACAGAGCCCTGCGGAACACCACTGGTCACAGACCTCCAGCCGGAAAAAGACCCTTCGACCACTACCCTCTGTCTCCTATGGCCAAGCCAGTTCTCCACCCATCTAGCCACTTCTCCTTGTATCCCATGAGCCTTAACCTTCTTAACCAACCTGCCATGTGGGACTTTGTCAAATGCCTTACTGAAATCCATATAGACGACATCCACGGCCCTTCCTTCATCAACCGTTTTTGTCACTTCCTCAAAAAACTCCACCAAATTTGTAAGGCACGACCTCCCTCTTACAAAACCATGCTGTCTGTCACTAATGAGATTGTTCCGTTCTAAATGCACATACATCCTGTCTCTAAGAATCCTCTCCAACAACTTCCCTACCACGGACGTCAAGCTCACCGGCCTATAATTTCCTGGGTTATCCCTGCTACCCTTCTTAAACAATGGGACCACATTCGCTATCCTCCAATCCTCAGGGACCTCACCAGTGTCCAAAGAAGCGACAAAGATTTCCGTCAGAGGCCCAGCAATTTCATCTCTCGTCTCCCTGAGCAGTCGAGGATAGATGCCATCAGGCCCTAGGACTTTGTCAGTTTTAATGTTCCCTAAAAAACCTAACACTTCCTCTCGTAATGGAGATTTTCTCTAATTGGTCAACACCTCCCTCCGAGACTCTCCCGGTTAACACGCCCCTCTCCTTTGTGAATACCGATGCAAAGTATTCATTTAAGATCTCCCCTATTCCCTTGGGTTCTAAGCATAATTCCCCTCCTTTGTCCCTGAGAGGTCCGATTTTCTCCCTGACAACTCTTTTGTTCCTAACGTATGAATAGAATGCCTTAGGATTCTCCTTAATCCTGCCGGCCAAGAACATTTCGTGACCTCTTTTTCCCTTTCTAACTCCCCGTTTGAGTTCTTTCCTACTCTGTATTCCTCCAGAGCTCCATTTGTTTTCAGTTGTCTGGATTTAACGTACGCCTCCCTTTTCATTTTAATCAGATCCTCAATTTCCCTGGTTATCCACGGCTCTCGAATCCTACCTTTCCTGTCTTTCCTTTTTACAGGCACATGCCTATCCTGCAGCCTTATCAATAGTTCCTTAAAAGACTCCCACATGCCAGACGCGGACTTACCCTCGAACATCCTCTCCCAATCAACATCCACCAATTCCTGCCTAATTCCTGCGTCCCTAATGATCCTAAGTTCATCCAATTGTCCGGTGGCTCTGACATCCATCATTATGAAGTGCTTCGAAAGGTTAGTCATGGCCCGAATCAGTTCCTGCCTCCCAGACTGCCTAGATCCACTACAATTCTTCTATCACCACAACAGGCCCAAAGCAGGCGCTATCTCCCTGGCCCTACACTCAACCCTGGAAGACCTAGATAACAAAGACACCTATGTCAGACTCCTATTCATTGACTATAGCTCAGCCTTTAACACCATTATTCCTACGAGACTTATTTCCAAACTTCATGGTCTGGGACTCGCCTCCTCCCTCTGCAACTGAATCCTAGACTTCCTAACCCATAGACCGTATTCAGTAAGGATAGGCAACAACAGCTCCTCCATGATCATCCTTAACACCAGTGCTCTGCAAGGCTGTGTCCTCAGCCCCTTACTTTACTCCTTATACACCTCTGGCTGTATGGCCAAATACCCCTCCAACGCGGTTTTCAAGTTTGCTGATGACACCACCATTGTCGGCCAGATCTCAAACAATGACGAGAAACAGTACAGGAAAGAGATAGAGAAGAGCCAATGGTGTTAGAGGCGAGGTACTGCATGGATAGAATATTGGCTGATAGACAGAAGGCAGGGAGTGGGGATATGGGGTCTCTTCAGGATAGCAACCGGTGACTAGTGATGTTCCACAGGGGTCAGTGTTGGGACCACAACTTTTCACTATATACGTTAATGATCTGGAAGATGGAACTGAAGGTATGGTTGCTAAATTTGCGGATAATACAAAGATATGTAGTGGGACAGGTAGTGTTGAGGAAGTGAGGAGGCTGCAGAATTACTTGGACAGGCGAGGAGAGTGGCAAAGAAGTGGCAGATGGAACATAATGTGGGAAAGTGTGAGGTTATGCACTTTAGTAGGAAGAATAGAGGTATGGACTACTTTTTAAAATGGGAAAAGGCTTTGGAAATCTGAAGCACATAGGGTGGTTCAGGACTCTCTTAAGGTTAACATGCAGGTGCAGTTGGCAGATAGAAAGGCAAATTCAATTTCTAGAGGGCTAGAATACAAGAGCAGGGATGTATTGTTGAAGCTATATAATGCTCTGGTCAAACACCATTTGGAATATTGTGAGCAGTTTTGGGCACTATAGCTAAAGAAGGATGTGCTGGCCTTGGAGGGGGCCAGGGGAGGTTCGCCAGAATGATCCCAGGAATGAAGGGTTTGTCATTTGAGGAGCGGTTGAGGAGTCTGGGTCTATACTCGATGGAGTGTAGAAGGGTAAGGGCTAATTGAAATTTACAGAACACTGAGAGGCCTAGATAGAATGGACGTGGAGAGGATGTTTCCACTAGTAGGAGAGAATAGAACTCAAGGGCACAACCGCAGAGTGAAGGGAAGCTCCTTTAAAACTGAGAGGAGGAGGAATATATGGGAATAGAGGGATATGGTCCCTGGAAGCGTTGGGGGTTTAGCTAAGTCAGGCAGCACGGTCGGTGCAGTCTTGGAGGGCCGAAGGGCCTGTTCCTGTGCTGTAATTTTCTTTGTTCTTTGTTCTTCAGCTAGAGGGTGGTGAATCTGTGGAACTCATTGCCACAGAGGGCTGGGGAAGCCAGGTCATTGAATATCTTTAAAACAGAGATAGGTTCTTGATCAATAGGGGAATCAAGGGTTATGGGGAGAAGGCAGGAGAATGGGGATGAGAATCATATCACCCATGCTTGAATGGTGGAGCAGACTCGATGGACTGAGTGGCCTAATTCTGCTCCTACATCTTATGGTCTTATGGTCTAATCTGGTGAACTGCTGCGATGACAACAATCTCTCTCTCAATGTCAACAAAATGAAGGAGATAGTTATCGACTTCAGGAAAGGCATGCCCCTGTCGACATCCATGGGGATGAAGTAGAAATGGTCAAGAGCTTCAAGTTTTTAAGGTGTTCAGATCACCAATAACCTGTCCTGGTTCCTCCATGCGGACACTATAGTTAAGAAAGCCCATCAATGCCTCTACTTTCTCAGGAGACTAAGGAAATTTGGCATGTCCACTACAACTTTCACCAACTTGTACAGATGCACCATAGAAGCCATTCTTTCCACTTGTTTCACAGCTTGGTATGGCTCCTGCTCGGTCCAAGACCGCAAGAAACTACAAAGGATCGTGAACAAAGCCCAGTGCATCACTCAAACCAGCCTCTCATCCATTGACACAGTCCCCTGCTGCCTCAGAAAAATAGCCAGCATAATCAAGGACCCCACGCACCCCAGACATACTCTCTTCCATCTTCTTCCATCGGGAAAAATACAAAAGTCTGAGGACATGTACCAACCGATTCAAAAACAGCTTCTTCCCTGCTGCCATCAGACTTTTGAATGGATCTACCTCGCATTAAGCTAATCTTTCTCTGCACCCTAGGTATTACTGTAACACTACATTCTGCACTCCCTCCTTTCCTCCTTATGTACGATATGCTTTGTCTGCATAGTGTGCAAGAAACAATACTTTTCATGATATACTAATACATGTGACAATAATAAATCAAATCAAAAACACACATAGACACATACATACAGACACACACAGAGACATACTTGAAGACATACGCACAGATACACATACATTCATAAAGATACAGACGTGCACAGACACACACATGCACATACACAATTGCACACACACAGGCACATTCGCACTGAAACACAAACACACTCATAATGAAACACAAGCATACAGATGCGCAGAAACACACACAAAGATACACACACAAAGATACACACACAAAGAAACACACACAAAGAAACACACACAAAGATACACACACAGATACACACACAAAGAAACACACACAAAGATACACACACAAAGATACACACACATATGGGGTGGGATTCTCCCAAAAAAATCTAACTGTCAAATTTGTGTAAAAACTGGACGAAATGCCGTTGGTTTTTTTCAGCAGGATTTTCAAAATGAATCTCCCACGCTCTGCACACTACAGAGTGAATCACATTGAAAATCCAGGGGTGGGGCCTATTCCTGATGGAGAGGTTGGCAGCATAGCGCTGAGCGGGCCACTGTGCATGCGCCCATCTGTCAGAGTGGCATTGCCGGCCTCCTGATTGCTAGCAAGCTCAACTGTTGGTCAACATCCTGCATCGCTGCCCCCCCCCCCTCCCCCACCCCTCCGATTGCTGACGACACCGGAAATCCCGCAGCTGGAGACACGCAGAGGTCATAGCGCCCAGCGGGAAGCCTGCTACACGGCTTCCACTTGAGTTACCTGGCCTGTTGCTCTGCTAAAGCAGCACAGTGGCCTGGGAGAATCGCCCCATGGACGCAGAGACTTGCACACAGACAAACAGATACATACACAGACTCACGCACACACAGACAAGGACACCCTCAGACACAAACACACACTGACACACACAGGGGGCACACACACTCACACACACATGCATACAGACGCACATAGTCACATGCATCCATACAGACAGTCACATACACAATTGCACACACACACACTCACACATATACACACACCTGGATTCACGCAGAAATGTAGACACACACACACACACACACACACAAAAATGCACCCACAGGGATTCACACACACATGCACAATTGCACACACACAGACAAACTCACACAGAAACACACGGATACACACACCTAGATGCACACACATACAGACACAGAGATTCACACACAGACCCACACATACTCACATACACAGATGAAGACACACAGGCACAGACACACATACAGGTACACACATCCAGATGCACACACATATAGACACAAAGACTCACACACAGACACTCATTCAAACTGACTCACATGCACACACAGACTTATACACATTCAACACACACAGATGAAGACACACACACATACACACACAAATACAGACACACACAGATGCACACTCAACAGACAGGCAGGTACTGACACACTCACACAGATGTACACACACATGCACACACATGTACACAGGCATACAGACACACACACATCAAGACACAACACATACCTAGACACACATCCATACGGATGCCCACACTTACACGCACGCACGCACACACACATGCACACAAAGACACACTCACAGATGCACACAAACACAGAGAAGCACACACAGACATACGAAGAACAAAGAACAGTACAACACAGGCCCTTCGGCCCACCAAACCTGCTCCGACACATGACGCCTTTCTAAACTAAAGAACTTTTGTCTCAATGCGATCTATGTCCCTCTATTCATAGCCTATTCATGTATCTGGCAAGATGCCTCTTAAACATTACTCGTGTATCTGTCTCTACCACCTCCTCTGGCAGCGCATTCCAGGCACTTACCATACTCTGTGCATGAAACCTGCCTTCAAACAATTCCTTTAAACTTTCCCCCTTTTACCTTAAACCTATGTCCCTGAGTAATTAACATTTCTACCTTGGGAAAACATTTCTACCCTGGGGTGGCACGGTGGCACAGTGGTTAGCACTGCTGCCTCACAGTGCCAGGGACCCAGGTTCAATGACCTTGGGTCATTGCCTGTGTGGAGTTTGCACATTCTCTCCATGTCTGCATGGATTTCCTCTGGGTGCTCGGGTTTCCTCCCACAATCCAAAGATGTTCCGGTTAGGTTGATTGGCCATAATAAATTGCTCCTTTGTGTTGGGGGATGAGGACTGTAAATTGTGGTTACAGGGATGGGACCTGGGTGGGATTGTTGGCATTGCAGGCTCGATGACCCAATGGCCCCATTCTGCACTGTAGATTCTATGAACTCTGACTATCCACTCCATCCATGCCTCTCATAATTTTGTAAACTTCAATCAGATCGTACCCCTCAGCCTCCTTCAAGTGAAAACAAACCATGTTTGTGCAATCTCTCCTCATAGCTAATACCCTCCAAACCAGGCAGCATCCTGGTAAACCTTTTCTGTATCCTCTCCAGTGCTTCCAAATCCTTCTTGTGGTGGAGCAGCCACAACTGTACATAGTAGCGAGTGTTTATGGAGGGGTGGGGGAGGGGTGGAAGGCTGTTGCTCAGCAGGGTGTCCAATGTCCGATTTGCAGCATGGACCTGGGTCTCAGCACTAACCTCGGTGGGATGCTGGTGGGCCCTAGTGCACTTAGCACTCTGCCAGCTGAAGGATGTGCACAAAGCTCTTGCAAATTGCATTGCTGCAGCTTCTCAACTTTTTAAGGAGCTGTGATTCTGGGGAGCATAACGGTGGGGGAATGGGCAGTATGGACAGTGACTGTTGATGGGCTAACGGCAAGCAGCGTTCCTTAACCTCTACATGTGTTCCTCTCCATCTCCAACACTCCTCCTTCAGACTGATTAGATGGCTTTTGCGATGCAACCGATTGATGTTGCTGCTCTTTTGGTTGCTGCTGGAGCTGAGGAGGAGGAGCAGGAAGAAGAATTGCAGGCACAGGAGGTCCAGGCCTTACGACTTGCAGGAGTAGAGGGAGATGACTACCAGAGGCAGGAGGTGGGCTGCCATTCGCCCAAAGGGGTGGAGGGCACAGGAGAAGGAGGGAGCGGGGGGACGGGGGGTTGGAACTCACTCTCGGTGGCTGTCAGATTGATGGCCGCTCTGAACTTTTATGCAACTGGCTCCTTCCAGACCCTTAGCGGAGATGTCTGTGACATTTCCCTGTCAGCTGTGCACACTGTGTCAAGCAGGTCACAAAGTCCTGTATGCCCGGGCGAGGCAGTACATCCAATTTAATCTGGACCAGGCCCATCAGGAAGCCTGGGCTGCAGGGTTCACAACCAATACAGGGGTGCCCCAGGGGGCCATCGACTGCACCCACGTCGACCTCAAGGCCCACCTGCAGAATCCATTGAATGTCCAACTGGTGTGTGACCACAATATGAACATTATGCACATCTACGCAAGACCCCTGGCAGCGTGCATGACAGCTTCATTGTAAGGAGCTCTGACATCCTGGAGGCATTTGAGGAAGAGCCCAGGCTGTGGGAGTGTCTCGTGGGTGATGTGGGTTACCTGCTTCGGACATGGCTGATGACGCCTGTGCGGAGGCCTGTGACTGAGGCGGAGTCCCGCTATAATGAGGCCCATGTAGCCACCCATGCGATAGTGGAAAGGTGCATTGGGCTCCTCAAAATACGATTCCGGTGCCTGGACCACTCTGGCGGGGCCCTCTAATACAGCCCTGTGATCTCTTCCTTCACTGTGGTCATGTGCTGTGCGCTAAACAACCTGGCACGGCAGAGAGGTGACTTATTGGAGGAGGACAAAGAGGACATGAAGGCCGGCCAGCCAGGCATCGCTGTGGAGCAGGTTGCCCAGCAGGAGGAGGAGGAAGAAGAGGAAGAGCATGCAGTGAGCAGGCTGCCCATCTAATTTGTAACCCCCTACCCTTCCGGGGACCTTGTGCCTCTATTCACATCCCATTCACGAAGCTGTAAAGACACCCCTTAAAAATCACTCTCATATCTGCCTCCGTGACCTCTCCCAGCAGCGAGTTCCAGGCGCCCACCACCCTCTGTGCAAATAAACATGCCTCGTACATCTCCTTTAAACCTTGCCCCTTGCACCCAAAACTCATGCCCCCGAGAAGTTGCCTTAAATTGAGTGGAGGATTGACAGGTGCTCACTTCTTGACTCCAGCCCGACCATGCTTTCGATGACAGCCCACACCTCCCCTTCCGTGAACATCTCCAGCACTCGCTCTTCAAAGGGGATGAGGACCAACCTCCTGTCTTCGCCCTCTGGTGTTATGGTCGGTCTTCGCCTGTGGAGACAGAAGGAGCCATGAAAGAAATGATGGCGTGACTACTGCAGAGTATCAGGTGGTGGCCCTTAGAGGGCAAGCGCAATTCTGCACTTGGGGGTGGGGGAAAGGAAGGAGGTGCTCGCGGGTCAGGGGATACAAACATGCTAGGTGCTGGAGATGGGAGGATCTGGGGGATACTTGGGGGAAGATGCTAGGTGGGGTTAAGCGCTCACCCTTGCTGCCCGGATAAGGTAATTGACCTTCTTGCGCCACTGCTTCCTGATTCTTGGGGCAGTGTCATGGCACTGACCAAGGTGGCGGCTGCCTCCCAGGCTGCATTGCCATCAGCCCCCCTGGATCTGCGTCCCCCTGGGGGGAAGAGGATAAGCACAGTAAGAAGTCTCACAACACTTCTTACTGTGCTTACCCCAGTCCAACGCTGCCATCTCCACATCAGGGAAGAAGGTGACCAGTCTTGCCTGTGCCGCAACCAGCTCGTTCCCCAGGTGGTGCTCAGTAAATCGGGGGACTGGTCGTGTAGTAATTTTTCCCTGTACTGCCTGCCTGTCTGTCCATCCTTGGGTTTTTCATGGAGATGCCCTGCGTTAGAGCAGATCAGCTGCTGACAGTTTGGCAGAACATTCCAGCAAGTTACATGAAGTTTGCTTGTTAGCATTGAGGAGAAGGCACTTGCAAGTGTGCTGATAGGGGTGGGGGGTGGATCAGTGCCTGAATAATTGGGGACAGGGGAGAGAGAGAGGGAGGTGGCATCCAACCATCGGAGTCAGGAGGAGATGAGGACCTTGTGCAGGATGGTCCAGGATGGGGAGGAAGGGGGAGAGGGGTTCATTCTGTCTGAGATCGATGGGGTGGAAGGGTGGATCACTCTATCTGAGATCAGTGGGAGGGAAAGGGGGCAGCTGCCACTCTGCCTGAAATCAGTGGGGGGGAGGGGGGTCCGCTGCCACTCTGCCTGAGATTGATGTGGGGGGAATGAGGGGAGGGGCCCGTGATCGGTCTGGGTGGTGGAGAGGGTGGGGGGGTTAAGGTGGTCGGTAATGTTGTGGGGGTGGGGCAAATGTCTGTGGCAGCCAGGGGAGGCATTATCCGGCCCGGGGGGGTATGTGGAGGGGAGCAGCATTCTATCATTTTCTTTTCTGCGCATGCGCAGTTGGAGGGCCGATCAGAGCTGCAGGGTTTCGGGCGCGTTAAGCTTGTGCAGCGTGATTCGGGATCGCTGATATTTTTGTGATTGGGGGCGCCTCAGAACGGGTCCAGAAGTCGAATCTGAAAAATTCCCAGTTTCAAGTCCGCCCAGCATTTAGAATCAAAATTGTAAAATAGGGCCCAAAGACTCACACACACTACATACACAAATGTACACACACAGATGCACACAGAGAAACACACAGACACATGGACAGATGTACACACACACACACACTCACAGACACACACATACACAGATACAGACACACACACAGATGCACCCACACATGTGCACAGGTACATACCCAGACACAAACACACCCAGACACCCATACAAGCAGGCACATATGCTCATCCATGCGCACACAGCCACACAGATAGACACACATATAGACACACAGACACACCAAACATACAAACACACAGACTCACACAGATGCACACACAAACACAGATGAACACGCCTTCACAGATGCACATACATACAGACATACACACACACACAAAAACACACACACACAGTCACATAGATGCACACAAACTCACATACATAAATGTACACACATACACACAAGCATGCACACACACAGATGCACAGAGATACACACAGGCACACACATACAGACATACAGACACACACATCTCACAGGATCACAGATAACTACATGCAGGAGTGGCCCTACCCCCATCGAGTCTGCACTGATTCAAGACTGGGCGGAGAAGTGGCAGATGGAGTTTAACCTAGATAAGTGTGAGGTGGTTCATTTTGGCAGGTCAAATAGGATGGTGGAATATAATATTAATGGTAGGACTCTTGGCAGAGTGGAAGATCAGAAGGATCTTGGGGTCCGAGTTCAAAGGATGCTCAGAACAGCTGTGCAGGTTGAGGCTGTGGTTAAGAAGGCGTATGGTGTACTGGCCTTCATCAATCGAGGAATTGAGTTTAGGAGTCATGAGATAATGTTGCAGCTATATAGGACCCTGGTCAGACCCCACTTGGAGTACTGTGCTCAGTTCTGGTCGCCTCATTACAGGGAGGATGTGGAAGCCATAGAAAGTGTGCAGAGGAGATTTACGAGGATGTTGCCTGGGTTGGGGGGCATGCCTTATGAGGATAGGCTGAGTGAGCTCGGCCTTGTCTCCTTGGAGAGACGAAGGATGAGGGGTGACCTGATAGAGGTGTATAAGATGTTGAGAGGTATTGATCGAGTGGACAGTCAGAGGCTTTTTCCCAGGGCTGAAATGGTTGCCACAAGAGGACACAGGTTTAAGGTGCTGGGGAGTAGGTACAGAGGAGATGTCAGGGGTAAGTTTTTCACTCAGACGGTGGTGGGCACGTGGAATGGGCTGCCAGCAACAGTGGTGGAGGCGGATTCGATAGGGTCTTTTAAGAGACTTTTCGATAAGTACATGGAACTTAGTAAGATAGAGGGTTATAGGTAAGCCTCGTAATCGCTAAGGTAGGGACATGTTCAGCACAACTTTGTGGGCTGAAGGGCCTGTATTGTGCTGTAGTTTTTCTATGTTTCTATGTTTCTAATCTCCTCTGTACTCTCTCCAATGTCTTCTCATCCTTCCTCAATTATGGCCCCATAACTGGACGCAGTTTCCAGATGAGGCCTAGTGTCTTGTACAAGTTCAACATGACTGCTTTCCATTTGAAGTCAATACCTCTATGAATAAAACCTAGGATATTGTATGCTTTATTAACTGCTCTCTCTCAACCTGTCCTGCCACTTTCCGTGATATGTGTATACAGTTGTTTTCTCTGATATTGATATTGTGCAATTCCCCTGATGGGGAAGATGAAAAGTTTCTTCAAGTTTTGCATTATCAACTGATGAGTTGGCGTGTTTCAGTACCTGATATACATCAACTTTGTTTTGTATGAAAACCTTTTAATTGTTTTCCAATTAAAAAATATAATTGCACTTTTATTTTCAGGAAAATTCGACAACATGTGTGTTCTTGGAATTTGGACCGACTGGTAAATAAAAAAAAATTTGTTCAAATGTGTTAATTATTAAGATTAGGAATCCTTTGCCAATCATATAAAGTTATATTTGTTTGGCCTAATGTTAGGGACTATGGCCGGATTTTTACCGGCCTGCCTGCCACAGGAATCGGAGCGGGTGGAACATGGGAAGGTCTGTTGACCTCAGGCAGGATTTTACAGTTTCAGGACGAGCGAGGCTGTAAAATCCAGCCCTTAATCAGAAACGCCAAGGTATATTATGAAGTTAACCGAGACCCCAACTATTTTTGATTTTGGCATTAGTGTGAGCATAAGGTGTTCCACTCGAACTGTGATTCTATTGATGCACTGTTTGTTATTAAAACAAATTTTATTTAACAGTAGTTAAAATATTACAAATAATTAGCATAACTTTTACCAATTGAAATACTTAAACATGACACAGTATAATTCTCAACTGCTAGCTATTTCTATTAGTTCCATTGTAATCAATTTCCCCATAGACGTAAACTTATCTTCAGAATCAGTTAGCAAGGCACACAGGCTTACATGAATTCTCAGTCCCTCAGCCTCAAACCCATTTATGCCAACTCTCTGCTTCCTGTTTACTAGCCAATCTTCCATCTCTGCCAATATGTTACCCTTAACACCATGAGATTTCATTTTCTGCAATTACCTTTAATGTGGCACCTTATCAAATACTTTCTGGAAATCGAAGTACAGTACATCCACTGGTTCTCTTTTATCCAAGCACATGTGACTACAAGAAACCCCAATAAATTGGTTAAACATTACTTCCCTTTCACAAAGAATTGTTGGTTGCCCCATTGCCTAGGGTGTTTCCAAGTGTCTTACTATAACATCTTTAATAGAGCTTTCTAACATTTTTCTTATAGCCTTAAGTTAAATGGCCTGTACTTTCCTGCTTTCTGCCTCCCTCCTTTTTGTGGTAATGGGAGTGGTTGTCCCTCCCTTCTGCCAATCAATCAGTGGGCAGGGCCATTGCTGTGACCCGGGGAGTAAGATGGCATCAAGCCTGTAAATATCTCAATGTGTGTTCCCAATAAAGTTTACATTTATTTGCAACCAACCGGTTCCTGCTTCAAGATATCACACTTTTTGAATAATGGAGCTACATTTGCTATTTTCCAATCTAATGGGACCCTTCCCTGAACTTCTGGAAAATTGAAACCATGTATCAATTATCTCACTTACCATTTTTTCAAGACTTAGGGTCCATCCAGGAAATTGTCAGCTCACAGATCCAAATATTTGCTCAATACCACTTCCCGGGTGATGTGATTTTTCTGAAATCTTTCCTCCCTTCTATTTCCTGACTTATGGCTATTTCTTGGATGTTACCTGGTGTGCTCCATAGTGAAGACCAATGAAAATACCTGTTTAACTCATCCACCATAGCCCTACTTTCCATTACCAATTCCCCAGAACCAATGCTCACTTGTTAGCTCTTTAGTATTTTTAGTGAGAATCTAACACTAGGGACCATCTAGTTAGCTGTAAATCAATTTATTAGAAGTTTATTTTTAATTAAATAGTTATTAGAGGGTAAAAATGGCAGTCAGCAGGGTAGTGTGCTTCTCCTGTGGAATGTGGGAAATCAGAGATTGTTCAAATGTTCCTGACGTCTACATCTGCAGGAAATGTGCCCAATTGCAGCTTTTGTCAGACTGCATTGATCAGTTGGAGCGGCAGTTGAACACACTTAGGAACATGCAGGAGGCAGAAAGGATCATAGGCAGGAGTTTAAGAGATGTGATCACCCCCAAGATACAGACAGATAGATGGGTTACCACTAGAAGTGCAAGCAGAGTGCAGGAGTCCCTTGTGGCTCTAACAAGTATACCGTTTTGGATACTGGTGGGGGTGATTGCCTATCAGGGGATGGTGGCAGCAGAAATCAGAGCAGTGGCACCACAGCTGTCTCTGTTGTACAGCAGGAAGGGTCAAAGTCCAGTTGAACAGTAGTAATAGGGGATTCTATAGTCTGGGGCATAGATAGGCAGTGCATTCCAGGCCACCAACACCTTCTGTGTAAAAAAAAACTCCCCCGTATATCTCCACTGAACCTTTCCCCCCTTACCTTAAACTTGTGTACCCTTGCAATTTCTGTCCTGGGAAGAAGCTTCCAATTGTTCATCCCATCTACGTCCCTCATAATTTTATGAACTTCTAGCAGGTCGCCTCTCAGCCTCCCTCTTTCCAGGGAGAACAATCCCAATTTATTCAATCTCTCCTTTCGCCTTTGACAAGGTACCGCATGGTAGGTTGTTGCAAAAGATTAAATCTCACAGGATCTAGGGTGAGGTAGCCAAATGGAATCAAAATTGACTTGATGACAGAAGACAGAGGGTTGTTTTTCAAACTGGAGGTCTGTGACCAGCGGTGTGCCTCAGGGATCGGTGCTGGGTCCACTGTTATTTGTCATTCATATTAATGATTTGGATGAGAATTTAGTAGGCATGGTTAGTAAGTTTGCAGATGACACCAAGATTGATGGCAGAGTGGACAGTGAAGAAAATTATCCAGGATTGCAACGGGATCTTGATCAATTGGGCCAGTGGGCTGATGAATGGCAGATGGAGTTTAATTTAGATAAAGGCGAGATGATGCATTTTGGTAGATCGAACCAGGGCAGTTAATGGTAGGGCATTGGGGAGAGATCTAGGGGTACAGGTTCATAGCTCCTTGAAAGTGGAGTCACAGGTGGGCAGAGTGGTGAAGAAGGCATTTAGCATGCTTGGTTTCATTGGTCAGAACATTGAATACAGAAGTTGGGATGTCTTATTAAAGTTGTAAAAGATCTTGGTAAGGCCGCACTTGGAATACTGTATACGGTTCTGGTCACCTTACTATAGAAAGGATTTTATTAAACTAGAAAGAGTGCAGAAAAGATTTACTAGGATGCTACCGGGACTTGATGGTTTGAGTAATAAGAAGAGGCTGGATAGACTGGGACTTCTTTTCTCTGGAGCGTAGAAGGCTGAGGGGTGATCTTATAGAGGTCTATAAAATAATGAAGGGCATAGATCAGCTAGATAGTCAATATCTTTTCCCAAAGGTAGGGGAGTCTAAAACTAGAGGACATAGATTTAAGATGAGAGGGGAGAGATGCAAAAGTGTCCAGAGGGGCAATTTTTTCACACAGCTGATGGTGCATGTCTGGAACAAGCTGCCAGAGGTAGTAGTAGAAGTGGGTACAATTTTGTCTTTTAAAGAGCATTTAGACAGTTACATGGGTAAGATGGGTATAGATGGATATGGGCCAAATGCAGGCAATTGGGACTAGCTTTGGGGTTTAAAAAAAAGGGCAGCATGGACAAGTTGGGCCGAAGGGCCTGGTTCCATGCTGTAAACCTCTATGACTCTCTGATTCTATGATCCCTGCGGAACACCACTAATTCAGACCTCCATTCAGAAAAACACCCTTCCACCACTACCCTCTGCCTTCTATGTCCAAGCCAGTTCTGAATCCATCCAGCTAGTTCACCCCTGATCCCATGTGATTTAACCTTTTGTACCAGCCTACCATGAATGACTTTGGCAAATGCTTTACTAAAGTCTATGTGGACAACATCCAAAGCCCTTCCCTTATGAATCATTTTTGTCACCTCCTCAAAAAACTCAATTATGTTAGTGAAACATGACCTCCCTCATATAAAACCATGCTAATAAGAGCATTCAGTTCCAAATGTGTATAGATCCTACCTCTATGAATCTTCTCCAACAATTCCACTATCACTGACGTCAAGCTCACTGGCCTATAATTACCCGGATTATCTTGCTACCCTTCTTAACTAACGGGACAACATTGGCTATCCTCTAATCCTCTGGGACTTCACCAGTGGCCAACAAGGAAACAAAGATTTCTGTTAGAGGCCCAGCAATTTATCTCTTGTCTCCCTCAGTAACCTCGGATAGATGCCATCTGGCCCTGGGGATTTGTCTACCAAACGCTTCCTCTCTCATTATGATGACTTGTTCTAAAGTGTTTACATATCCCGCTGAGATATCACCAATCAACTTGTCCCTCTCCCTCGTGAATACCGATGCAAAGTACTCAATAAGGATCTCACCTGCTTCCTTTTGTTCTACGCATAATTTCCTTCCTTTTTCGTTGAGTGGACCAACTCTTTCTCTAGCTACCCTCTTGTTCCTAATGTAGGTATAAAATGCTATCTAGGGGTGCCAATTTGCATATGGCTCAGGTAATAATTGAGAAATTATTACCTTTGAGATTCTGCTGTTAAATTTAGTGCCTCGCTCCTCATACTGACAAAGCAGAACCTCCTTCCTCATCCTGCCTATGTCATTGATGCCTACATAGAACATAGAACATAGAACAGTACAGCACAGAACAGGCCCTTCGGCCCACGATGTTGTGCCGAGCTTTGTCTGAAACCCAGATCAAGCTATTTCCTCCCTATCATCCCGAAGTACTCCATGTGCCTATCCAATAGCTTCTTAAATGTTCCTAAAGTTTCTGACTCCACTATCCCTGCAGGCAGTCCATTCCACACCCCAACCACTCTCTGAGTAAAAAACCTACCTCGGACATCCTTCCTATATCTCCCACCATGAACCCTATGCCCCCTAGTTACCGCTCCATTCACCCGAGGAAATAGTCTTTGAACGTTCACTCTATCTATCCCCCTCATCATCTTATAAACCTCTATCAAGTCTCCTCTCAACCTCCTCCGCTCCAAAGAGAAAAGCCCAAGTTCCCTCAACCTTTCCTCATAAGACCTACCCTCCAAACCAGGCAGCATCCTGGTAAATCTCCTTTGCACTCTTTCCAGTGTCTCCACATCCTTCTTGTAGTGAGTGACCAGAACTGCACACAATATTCCAAATGTGGTCTCACCAAGGTCCTGTACAGTTGCAGCATAACCCCACGGCTCTTAAAGTCAAACCCTCTGTTAATGAACGCCAACACACTATAGGCCTTCTTCACGGCTCTATCCACTTGAGTGGCAACCTTCAGAGATCTATGGATATGAACCCCAAGATCTCTCTGTTCCTCCACATTCTTCAGAACCCTACCTTTGACCCTGTAATCCACATTTAAATTTGTCCTACCAAAATGAATCACCTCGCATTTGTCAGGGTTAAACTCCATTTGCCATTTTTCAGCCCAGCTCTGCATCCTATCTATATCTCTTTGCAGCCTACAACAGCCCTCCACCTCATCCACTACTCCACCAATCTTGGTGTCATCAGCAAATTTACTGATCCACCCTTCAGCCCCCTCCTCCAAGTCATTTATAAAAATGACAAATAGCAGAGGACCGAGCACTGATCCCTGTGGCACTCCGCTGGTAACCGGTTTCCAGTCCGAAAATTTTCCAACCACCACCACCCTCTGTCTTCTGTTAGATAGCCAGTTACCTATCCAATCGGCCAAACTTCCCTCTATCCCACACATCTTTACTTTCTTCATAAGCCGACTATGGGGGACTTTATCAAACGCCTTACTAAAATCCATGTATATGACATCAACTGCACTCCCTTCATCTACACACTCAGTTACCTCCTCAAAAAATTCTATCAAATTTGTGAGGCAAGACTTGCCCTTCACAAATCCGTGCTGACTAACCCGGATTAAGCTGCATCTTTCTAAATGGTCGTAACTCCAATCCCTAAGGACCTTTTCCATCAACTTACTGACCACCGAAGTAAGACGAACCGGCCTATAATTACCAGGGTCATTTCTATTCCCTTTCTTAAGAAGTCCACTGGAGCAAGCTGAGAGGGGTGATTGAAAAGCAGCAGTGCTGGTAAGAGATTAATTGGATTAATTGAATTGTTTATTTATTTAATTAGTCAGCTAGTGTGTGTATTTTTTTGGCCTTTACTTGAACAGCAGTTTTTCAAGTTTAAAGTGAAAACTAGAAGTGGGCAGCAAAGGAGTCTGGGAAGGGTTTTTATTTTAACTTTAAAAGTCAGTTACCTGGGAGGTTCCCCCTCATTGATCCACTGGAGCAAGCTGAGAGGGGTGATTGAAAAGCAGCAGTGCTGGTAAGAGATTAATTGGATTAATTGAATTGTTTATTTATTTAATTAGTCAGCTAGTGTGTGTATTTTTTTGGCCTTTACTTTAACAGCAGTTTTTCAAGTTTAAAGTGAAAACTAGAAGTGGGCAGCAAAGGAGTCTGGGAAGGGTTTTTATTTTAACTTTAAAAGTCAGTTACCTGGGAGGTTCCCCCTCAGGAGTAGTTTTTTTTTTTCTCTCGGGCCCCTAGCCCTATAAATTGGTGCAGAGGAGATACCCGATCCTCTACACTGGTAGAGGATCCCACCCTTCCATCCTCCTCTAACCTAATTATATGTGTGGGGAAGTTTTTTGTTTTCTTTTTTTCTTGCTGGTAATGGCTTCAGGGATGGCAGTTCAGGCAGTATGCTGCATCTCCTGTGGGATGTATGTGGTGAGGAAATCCAGTAGTGTTTCAGGAGATTTTAGTTGTAAGAAGTGCATTAGATTGCAGCTTCTGGAGGAGCGTGTAAAGGAGCTGGAGGGGGAGGTAGAGGAACTCCGCATAATTCGGGAGGCGGAGGTGGAAGTTGATAGGAGTTATAGAGAAATAGTAACTCCTAGAAATGAGGCTTGGGTCAATGCCAGGAGGAGGGGTAAGAAGCAATCGGGAAGACAATCCCCTGGGGCGGTTCCCCTCCATAATAGGTTTTCGGTGCTGGAGGCTACAGTTGAGGAGGAATCAACTGAGCATAGAGAGCAGATCTCTGGGGGTGAGCCGAGTGAGAAAGCTCAGGTGGTTAGGGGCTGTAAAAGACTGGGCCTTGTGATTGGGGACTCCACAATTAAGGGGACAGATAGGAGGGTCGGAACTAAAGGTAGGGACTCAGGGTTGGTGTGTTGCCTACCAGGGGCTGGGGTCCGGGATGTGTCTGACAGGGTATTCAGGACTCTTAGGGGGGAGGGAGATAAACCACAAGTTATTGTACATGTGGGGACACACGACATAGGGAGGATAGGGGAAGGGGATATTAGGCAGGGATTTATGGAGTTGGGGTGGAAACTAAAGGCCAAGACTGACAGAGTGGTTATCTCTGGACTCTTGCCTGTACCACGGGATAGTTTAGAGAGGAATAGGGAGAGGGAAGGTTTGAATTCATGGCTGAGGGGATGGTGCAGGAGGGAGGGGTTCAGGTACTTAAGCAATTGGGGCTCGTACTGGGGAAGGTGTGACCTCTATGAGAAGGATGGTCTACACCTTAATCAGAAGGGGACCAATATCCTGGGGGGTAAATTTGCTAAGGCCATGCAGGGAGGTTTAAACTGATTCGGGGGGGGGGAGGGATCCTGAGTAGTGGGGCTGAAAGTGAGGGATGCATGGATGGGGACTGCAATGCACGGCATTGCAGAGGTGGGGTGGAGCAGGGTTTGAAATGTGTATACTTCAATGCCAGGAGTATTCGCAATAAAGTGGGTGAACTTGCAGCGTGGATCAGTACCTGGGACTTCGATGTTGTGGCTATTTCAGAGACATGGATAGAGCAGGGGCAGGAATGGATGCTGCAGGTCCCGGGGTTCAAATGTTTTAGTCGAAGTAGGGAAGGAGGTAGAAGAGGGGGAGGGGTAGCATTATTGGTCAGAGATTGTATCACAGTGTCAGAGAGGAGGTTTGATGAGGACTTATCTGTTGAGGTAGTATGGGCGGAGATTAGAAATAGGAGAGGAGAGGTCACCCTGTTGGGAGTCTTTTATAGACCTCCTAAAAGTTCTAGAGAGGTTGAGGAAAGGATTGCGGAGTCAATCCTGCTTAGGAGTGAAAGTAATAGGGCAATTGTTATGGGGGATTTTAACTTGACTAATATTGACTGGAATTGTTATAGCTCTAGCTCGTTAGAGGGGTCAGTTTTTGTTCAAAGCGTGCAGGAAGGTTTTTTGACTCAGTATGTAGACAGGCCAACTAGAGGTGAGGCTATATTGGATCTGGTGCTGGGAAATGAGCCAGACCAGGTGCTAGACTTGGAAGTTGGTGTGCATTTTGGTGATAGTGACCACAATTCGGTTACGTTCACCTTAGTGATGGAAAGGGATAGGCATGAACCTCGGGCCAGTGGTTTTAGCTGGGGGAAGGGTAATTATGAGGCTATTAGGAGAGAATTAGGAAACATAGGTTGGACTAGGAGATTACAGGGACTGGGAACGTCCGACATGTGGAGTTTTTTCAAGGAGCAGCTACTGCGAGTCTGTGATAGGTATGTCCCTGTCAGGCAAGGAGGAATTGGTAGGGCTAGGGAACCGTGGTGCACCAAAAAAGTTTCTTTGTTGGTTAAAAAGAAAAAGGAGGCTTATGTTCGGATGAGACGTGAGCACTCGGGTAGTGCACTAGAAAGCTTTAGATTGGCTAAGAGGGAGTTGAAGAGCGAGCTTAGAAGGGCTAAAAGGGGACATGAGAAGACTTTGGCGGATAGGGTTAAAGAGAATCCTAAGGCGTTCTATAGGTATGTCAAGAACAGAAGGTTGGTTAGGGCAAGTTTAGGGCCAGTTATAGATGGCAGAGGGAAGTTATGTGTGGAACCGGAGGAGATTGGTGAAGCATTGAACCAATATTTCTCTTCGGTGTTCACGCAAGGGGACATGAATATAGCTGAGGAGGACACTGGGTTGCAAGGGAGTAGAATAGACAGTATTACAGTTGATAAGGAGGATGTGCAGGATATTCTGGAGGGTCTGAAAATAGATAAATCCCCTGGTCCGGATGGGATTTATCCAAGGATTCTCTGGGAGGCAAGAGAAGTGATTGCAGAGCCTCTGGCTCTGATCTTCAGGTCGTCGTTGGCCTCTGGTATAGTACCAGAAGATTGGAGGTTAGCGAATGTTGTCCCATTGTTTAAGAAGGGGAACAGAGACTTCCCCGGGAATTATAGACCGGTGAGTCTCACTTCTGTTGTCGGCAAGATGTTGGAAAAAATTATAAGGGATAGGATTTATAGTTATTTGGAGAGTAATGAATTGATAGGTGATAGTCAGCATGGTTTTGTGGCAGGTAGGTCGTGCCTTACTAACCTTATTGAGTTTTTTGAGAAAGTGACCAAGGAGGTGGATGGGGGCAAGGCAGTGGACGTGGTATATATGGATTTTAGTAAGGCGTTTGATAAGGTTCACCATGGTAGGCTTCTGCAGAAAATGCAGATGTATGGGATTGGGGGTGATCTAGGAAATTGGATCAGGAATTGGCTAGCGGATAGGAAACAGAGGGTGGTGGTTGATAGTAAATATTCATCATGGAGTGCGGTTACAAGTGGTGTACCTCAGGGATCTGTTTTGGGGCCACTGCTGTTTGTAATATTTATTAATGATCTGGATGAGGGTATAGTTGGGTGGATTAGCAAATTTGCTGATGACACCAAAGTCGGTGGTGTGGTAGACAGTGAGGAAGGGTGTCGTAGTTTGCAGGAAGACTTAGACAGGTTGCAAAGTTGGGCCGAGAGGTGGCGGATGGAGTTTAATGCGGAGAAGTGTGAGGTAATTCACTTTGGTAGGAATAACAGATGTGTTGAGTATAGGGCTAACGGGAGGACTTTGAATAGTGTGGAGGAGCAGAGGGATCTAGGTGTATGTGTGCATAGATCCCTGAAAGTTGGGAATCAAGTAGATAAGGTTGTTAAGAAGGCATATGGTGTCTTGGCGTTTATTGGTAGGGGGATTGAATTTAGGAGTCGTAGCGTTATGTTGCAACTGTACACAACTCTGGTGCGGCCGCACTTGGAGTACTGTGTGCAGTTCTGGTCCCCACATTACAGGAAGGATGTGGAGGCTTTGGAGAGGGTGCAGAGGAGGTTTACCAGGATGTTGCCTGGTATGGAGGGGAGATCCTATGAGGAGAGGCTGAGGGATTTGGGATTGTTTTCGCTGGAAAGGCGGCGGCTAAGAGGGGATCTTATTGAAACATATAAGATGATTAGAGGTTTAGATAGGGTGGATAGTGATAGCCTTTTTCCTCTGATGGAGAAATCCAGCACGAGGGGGCATGGCTTTAAATTGAGGGGGGGTAGTTATAGAACCGATGTCAGGGGTAGGTTCTTTACCCAGAGGGTGGTGAGGGATTGGAATGCCCTGCCAGCATCAGTAGTAAATGCGCCTAGTTTGGGGGCGTTTAAGAGATCCGTAGATAGGTTCATGGACGAAAAGAAATTGGTTTAGGTTGGAGGGTCACAGTTTTTTTTTTTACTGGTCGGTGCAACATCGTGGGCCGAAGGGCCTGTTCTGCGCTGTAATGTTCTATGTTCTATGTTCTAAACAGAGGAACCACATTCTCCACTCTCCAGTCCTCTGGCACCACCCCCGTGGACAGTGAGGACACAAAGATCAATGCCAAAGGCTCTGCTATCTCATTCCTTGCCTCCCAAAGACTCCTAGGATATATTTCATCAGGCCCAGGGGACTTATCAACTTTCAGTTTATTCAAAATTGCTAGTACATCTTCCCTCCGAACATCTACTTCCTCCAGCCTCTCAGCCTGTGACACCATCTCTTCCTCAAAAACATGGCCCCTCTCCTTGGTGAACACCGAAGAAAAGTATTCATTCATCACCTCTCCTATCTCTTCTGACTCCATGCACAAATTCCCACTGCCGTCCTTGACCGGCCCCAGCCTCACCCTGGTCATTCTTTTATTCCTCACATAAGAGTAAAAAGCCTTGGGGTTTTCCTTGATCCGACCCGCCAAGGACTTCTCATGTCCCCTCCTAGCTCTCCTAAGCCCCTTTTTCAGCTCATTTCTTGCTAACTTGTAACCCTCCATCGAGCCAACTGAACCTTGTTTTCTCAACCTAACATACGCTTCCTTCTTCCTCTTGACAAGACATTCCACCTCTTTTGTGGACCATGGTTCCCTCACTCGGCCATTTCCTCTCTGCCTGGCAGGGACATACCTATCAAGGACACGCAGTATTTGTTCCTTGAAAAAGTTCCACTTATCATTAGTGCCTTTGCCTGACAATTTTTGTTCCTATCCTATGCTTCCTAATTCCCACCTGATTGCATCATAATTACCTCTCCCCCAATTGTAAACTATGCCCTGCCGCATGGCCCCCTCCCTCTCCATTGCAATAACAAAAGACACCGAATTGTGGTCACTATCTCCAAAGTGCTCTCCCACAACCAAATCTAACACTTGGCCCGGTTCATTTCCCATTACCAAATCCAATGTGGCCCCACCTCTTGTCGGCTTATCCACATATTGTGTCAGGAAACCCTCCTGCACACGCTGCACAAAAACTGCCCCATCCAAACTATTCGACCTATAAAGGTTCCAATCAATATTTGGAAGGTTAAAGTTCCCCATGTCAACTACCCTGTGACCTCCACACCTATCCATAATCTGCTTAGCAATTTCTTGCTCCACATCTCTATTACTATTTGGGGGCCTATAGTAAACTCCTAACAACGTGACCGCTCCTTTCCCATTCCTAACCTCAGCCCCCATTACCTCTGTAGGCAGATCCCCTTCATGGGGATCTCCTACATGGACCATGATTACTGGATCCTCCCCCTGCATCTCAGGTTCCCCTCCAGCTCTGAGCAGATGTCCTGAACCATGGTACAGAGCAGGCAATACAACCATCTGGACTCTCGCTCATTGCTGCAGCGAATAGTAACATTCTTCCTCACTATATGGCAAATGGCAAATGGAATTTAACGCAGACAAGTGTGAGATATTGCACTTTGGAAGGACAAACCAAAGTAAAACGTACAGGGTAAATGGTAGGACTCTGAAGAGTGCAGTTGAACAGAGGGATCTGGGAATACAGGTACAGAATTCCCTAAACGTGACATCACAGGTGGATAGGGTCGTAAAGAGTGCATTTGGTACATTGGCCTTTATAAATCGGAGTATCGAGTATAAAAGTTGGAGTGTTATGGTAAGGTTATATAAGGCATTGATGAGGCCAAATTTAGAGTATTGTGTACAGTTTTGGTCACATAGTTAGAGGAAGAATGTAAATAAGGTTGAAAGAGTGCAGAGAAGGTTCACAAGGATGTTGCCGGGACTTGAGAAGCTGAGTTACAGAGAGATTGAATAGGTTGGGACTTTATTCCCTGGAGCGTAGAAGATTGAGGGGAGATTTGATAGAGGTGTATAAGATTTTGATGGGTATAGATAGAGTGAATGCAGGCTTTTTCCGCTGAGGCTAGGGGAGAAAAAAACCAGAGGGCATGGGTTAAGGGTGAAAGGAGAAAAGTTTAAAGGGAATATTATAGGGGGGGCTTCTTCACGCTGAGAGTGGTGGGAGTGTGGAATGAGCTGCCAGATAAAGTGGTAAATGCTTTTAATATTTAAGAAAAACTTGGACGGGTTCATGGATGAGAGGGGTGTGGAGGGATATGGTCCAAGTGCAGGTCAGTGGGACTGGGCAAAAAATGGTTTGGCACAGACAAGAAGGGCCAAAAGGCCTGTTTCTGAGCTGTAATTTTCTATGGTTCTATGGTTCTATACTAAACCCTACCACGACTACATTCTTATGTGTCCCCCCAGTTGTTTGACATCCTGTACTGCAGTGCCATGGTCAGTCAATTCATCTACCCTTCTGCCCCACTCTCAGAATCACAGAATTGTTACAGCGCAGAAAGAGACCATTTGGCCCATTATGGCTGCACCCTCACCCCAAACAAGCACCATGACATTCTGCCATTCCCTTGCCTTTTCCCCATACCTCTGCACATTGTTTCTATTCAAATAATAATTTTATGTTCTCCTGAATGCCTTGATTGAACCTGCATCCACCACACTTCCAGACAGTGCATTCCAGACCCCAACTGCTTGCTATGTGAAGAGGTATTTTTCCCACATCACGTTTACTTCTTTTGCAAATCACTTTAAATCTGTGCCCTTTCATTCTTGATCCTATTCCAAGTCAGAACAGTTTCTCCCTATCTACTCTGTCCAGCCTCCTCATGATTTCGAACATCTCGAGCAAATCTCCTCTTAACCTCCTTGTCTCCCAAGAAGAATAATCCCAACCTCTCCAATCTATCTCATCCAAACAAGCTGAAAGAACGTCAGACCTGTTGGAACTTGCATAGGCTGAAATGCCTGCACTACTGCCCTCTGGGTCCCTTTACTTGTTTCTGCTGCAGTCAGACCCTTCTGTCACTGACCACTTTCCAAAGCAGAAGATCCTCTCCTAAAGGGTGTGACCGCATCTGAAACAAAGTGTCCAGGTAAGTCTCATCCTCCCTGATGTGTTACAGTGTCCCCAGCTCAGCGTTCAGCTCAATGATTCTGAGCCAAATTTCCTCAAGCCTCAGTCAACTAATGAAGACATGCTTGCCCTGGATAACACTGATATCCATGAGCTTCTATATGCTGCAGCCTTGACACATTACCTGTCTTGCCATACCCATGAGCTTTATTTCATTGTTCTATCGAATGATTTATTTTAGGGGCGGCACGGTAGCACAGTGGTTAGCACTGCTGCTTCACAGCTCCAGGGACCCGGGTTCAATTCCCGACTTGGGTCACTGTCTGTGTGGAGTTTGCACATTCTCCTCGTGTCTGCGTGGGTTTCCTCCGGGTGCTCCGGTTTCCTCCCACAGTCCAAAGATGTGCGGGTTAGGTTGATTGGACAACTAAATTAACCCTTAGTGTCCCAGGATGTGATGGGTTAGAGGGATTAGCAGGGTAACTAAGCGGGGTTAGGGCCTGGGTGGAATTGGTGTCAGTGCAGACTAAATAGGCTGAATGGCCTCCTTCAGTACTGTAGGGATTCTATGATTTTCTTTTAGATATTTCTTAATTGTATCACAAACTGTAGGACAAATTTTAACTTTCGGAAAACAGACCTTGACCACTTGTCATAGAATGTCATAGAGTCCCTACAATGCAAAAGGAGGCCATTTGGACCATCGAGTCTGCACCCACCACAATCCCACCCAGGCCCTTAACCCATAACCTCACATATTTACCCTACCAGTCTCCCTGCTACTTCGGGCAATTTAGCATGGCCAATCAACCTAACCTGCACATCTTTGGACTGTGGGAGGAAACCAGAGCACCCAGAGGAAACCCATGCAGACACGGGGAGAGGGTGCAAACTCCACACAGTCACCCATGGCCGGAATTCAATCCAGGTCCCTGGCGTTGTGAGGCAGCACTGCTAACCACTGTGACACTGTGCCACTGTTGTGCCGCCACTTAGCAGATATTGACCAGATACTCACCAACAGCTCACCTCCTCCCCTGTAGAACAGCAGAAACCAATTCCTACAATGTCAAAAAGTTAGAAAAGAAAGGAGTGCCTCCCACCCCCAACTTCCTTCTCTCACCAAACTTCAACATTCCATTTGCAGTCGCACACAGTGCTGTTGCACAGAGAATGTCTGAATTGATCTGTTCTGAACAAAGCGATTGGCTGGGTCCAGGTACAGCAGAGACCCGATCAAGGCAGTCTCCTTCATTAACTCAAAAACAGAAAATGCTGGGGAAACTCAGCAGGTCTGACAGCATCTGTGGAGAGGGAATAGAGCTAACGTTTCACATCTGGATGACCCTCAGAGCAGCTCTGATGAAAGATCATTCGGATTCGAAACATTGGCTCTATTCTCTCTCCACAGGTACTGTTGGACCTGCTGAGTTTCCCCAGCATTTTCTGTTTTTGTTTCAGATTCCAGTGTCCGCAGTTTTTTTGCCTTTATCCTTCATTAACTCTTTCGGCTGCTGCCAGTGGACAGCTTCTATCCTGCTTAGGCCCCCGGATGAGATTTAGAATTTAAACAGTACTTGCAGTTAAATGTTAAACACAAAAGTCAACAATATTAGATTTTTAGAAAGATGTTTAAAATTTCCCATTCTCACCAAAATTCCACACTGCAGTTACACTCTGCCTTAGAAACATAGTATCATAGAATCCCAACAGTGAGAATGGGGCCACCCGGCCCATCAGTCTGCACCGACTCTCTGAAGGAGCACCCGACCTAGGCCCTCTCCACCACCTTATTCCTGTAACCCTGCATAGCTACCATGGCCAATCCATTTAATTTGCACATCTTTGGGGTCTGGGAGGAAACCTGAACATCTGGAGGAAACTCACACAGATATGAGGAGAACATACAAAGAACAAAGAACAATACAGCACAGGAACAGGCCCTTCGGCCCTCCAAGCCCGCGCCGCTCCCTGGTCCAAACTAGACCATTCTTTTGTATCCCTCCATTCCCACTCCGTTCATATGGCCATCCAGATAAGTCTTAAACGTTCCCAGTGTGTCCGCCTCCACCACCTTGCCCGGCAGCGCATTCCAGGCCCCCACCACCCTCTGTGTAAAATACATCCTTCTGATATCTGTGTTAAACCTCCCCCCCTTCACCTTGAACCTATGACCCCTCGTGAACGTAACCACAGACCTGGGAAAAAGCTTCCCACCGTTCACCCTATCTATGCCTTTCATAATTTTATACACCTCTATTAGGTCACCCCTCATCCTCCGTCTTTCCAGTGAGAACAACCCCAGTTTACCCAATCTCTCCTCATAACTAAGCCCCTCCATACCAGGCAACATCCTGGTAAACCTCCTCTGCACTCTCTCCAAAGCCTCCACGTCCTTCTGGTAGTGTGGCGACCAGAACTGGGCGCAGTATTCCAAATGTGGCCGAACCAACGTTCTATACAACTGCAACATCCGACCCCAACTTTTATACTCTATGCCCCGTCCTATAAAGGCAAGCATGCCATATGCCTTATTCACTACCTTCTCCACCTGTGACGTCACCTTCAAAGATCTGTGGACTTGCACATCCAGGTCCCTCTGTGTATCTACACCCTTTATGGTTCTGCCATTTATCGTATAGCTCCCCCCTACGTTAGTTCTACCAAAATGCATCACTTCGCGTTTATCTGGATTGAACTCCATCCGCCATTTCTTTGCCCAAATTTCCAGCCTATCTATATCCTTCTGTAGCCTCTGACAATGTTCCTCACTGTCTGCAAGTCCAGCCATTTTCGTGTCGTCCGCAAACTTACTGATCACCCCAGTTACACCTTCTTTCAGATTGTTTATATAAATCACAAACAGCAGAGGTCCCAATACAGAGCCCTGCGGAACGCCACTAGTCACAGGCACCCAGCCGGAAAAGGACCCTTCCACTACTACCCTCTGTCTTCTGTGACCAAGCCAGTTCTCCACCCATCTCGCCACCTCCCCCTTTATCCCATGAGATCCAACCTTTTGCACCAACCTACCATGAGGGACTTTGTCAAACGCTTTACTAAAGTCCATATAGACGACATCCACGGCCCTTCCCTCGTCAACCATTCTAGTCACTTCTTCAAAAAACTCCACCAGGTTAGTGAGGCATGACCTCCCTCTCACAAAACCATGTTGACTATCGTTAATGAATTTATTCCTTTCTAAATGCGCATACATCCTATCTCTAAGAATCCTCTCCAACAACTTCCCTACCACAGACGTCAAGCTCACCGGCCTATAATTTCCAGGGTTATCCTTCCTACCCTTCTTAAATAACGGGACCACATTAGCTATCCTCCAATCCTCTAGGACCTCACCTGTGTCCAGTGACAAGACAAAGATTTGCGTCAGAGGCCCAGCGATTTCATCTCTCGTCTCCCTGAGCAGCCTTGGATAGATTCCATCAGGCCCTGGGGATTTGTCAGTCTTTATATTCCCTAAAAAACCTAACACTTCCTCCCTTGTAATGGAGATTCTCTCTAACGGGTCAACACTCCCCTCCGAGACACTCCCAGTCAACACATCCCTCTCCCTTGTGAATACCGACGCAAAGTATTCATTTAGGATCTCCCCAACTTCTTTGGGCTCTGAGCATAATTCCCCACTTTTGTCCCTGAGAGGTCCAATTTTTTCCCTGACAACCCTTTTGTTCCAAACGTATGAATAAAATGCCTTGGGATTCTCCTTAATCCTGTCTGCCAAGGACATTTCGTGACCCTTTTTGTCCTTCTAATTCCTCGTTTGAGTTCTTTCCTACTTTCTTTGTATTCCTAGAGCTCCCTCCGTTTTTAGCTGCCTGGACCTAACGTACGCCTCTCTTTTCTTTTTGACCAATCCCTCAATTTCCCTGGTTATCCACGGTTCTCGAATCCTACCCTTCCCATCCTTCTTTTTTACAGGCACATGCCTATCCTGCAGCCCTAACAACTGTTCCTTAAAAGACTCCCACATGCCAGATGTGGATTCACCCTCAAACAGCCTCTCCCAATCAACAGCTGCCAATTTCTGCCTAATCCCACTAAAGTTAGCCTTCCCCCAATCCAACACCTTACCCTTGGGACACCACTCATCCTTTTCCATCACTATGCTAAAGCTAACAAAATTGTGGTCACTATTTGCCAAATTTCACACAGACAGTCACCCAAGGCCGGAATCAAACCTGGGTCCCTGGCATTGTGAGGCAGCAGTGCTAACCACTGTGCCACTGTTTCTTTTTCCTATTAACTGTTGACAATGGCCATTCGCTAACTCCAGCACATTCACAAACGTGTACCCTCCTATATTACAAAGTGTTTCTTACAAATGCAGCTTCATTCTGCAAGGACATGAAGCAATCTGTTTTATTTAAGTGGTCCCATCTTGTCACCACTTTAAGCAGTTCTATCAAAGTACTCTGTAGATTGCTGGGCTCTCACTGATGCCATACCAGTATTTGAGATCTTCCTTTGTGTTTGTATTACTTCATGCCAATGTTAAGTAACAATTTTAACCTGACAACCTTCTGTTCCAGATTCTCTGCATGCAGGTCACTGGAATGATTCCGGATGTACAACCATATCCAATGGCAGTCAGACCAAATGCTCCTGCAACCACCTGACTTTCTTTGCTGTGTTATTGGTATGTGTCAAGCGTCATGTCACAGGAAGCCTATCGTCAGTCATAGAAATTATGACGTGCACATTTCTACAGTTATCACTTCACTTTCCCTTAACTGCCTATTCCAATTCAGAGTTGCAGGGAGTCAGAGCCTATTCTGACAGACACTGGGCGTTAGGTAGGGTACACCCAGGACAGTTTGCCAGTGCATCACAGGACACTCACACAGACTAAGGGTCAATTTAACATGGTCAACGTACCTAACATGCACATCTTTGGAATATGGGAGGAAATCGGAGCACTCAGAGAAAATCTATGCAGATATAGGGATGCAGTGCAAACTCCACCCAGTCACCCAAGACCAGAATCTAACCCGGGTCCCTGGCTCTGTGAGGCAGCAGTGCTAATCACTGTGTGCCACTGTGCCACTCTCTTCTACAATTATCTGTTGTGTCCCAAATGATGTTGATCATATTTCTAGCAATTATAGTGTTCAGTTACACAAAACAGCAATTATTCAGATCAATTGACTTTATTTATTCTTCTCTTGTTTAATGGATTTTGATAGCAACAAGTTGTGTTTAAGTTTTTAGAATGAATTAACACAATCATCTGGAATATAATAGGTAATCTTGTCCCAGCATTTGGTAGTTTGTAACAAGTTGTCAAATGTCCAGGAAGCCTTGATTACTTGCTGCAGTGCATATTGTAGAAGATGGTACACATGGCTGTCACTGTTGGTGACAGGAGTGAATGTTTATGGAGTCCATTATTAAGGATTTCATAGCTCAGCATTTGGAAAGCACTGGTATAATCAGGCAAAGTCAGCATGGATTTACAAAGGGGAAATAAATTATGCTTGACGAATCTATTGGAATTCATTGAGGATGTAACTAGTGGAGTTGACCAAGGAGAACTGGTGGATGTGGTTTATTTAGACCTTCAGAAAACTGTCAACAATGTCTCTCATTGCAGACTACTGTATAACTTCAAAGCGTATTTAGTGTCTTGAGATGGATAGAAGGCTGGTTAGCAGGTAGAAAGCAAAGAAACAAGAGGGCCGCGAGAGAAAGAGTTGGTCCATTCAAGGACAAAGGAGGGAAATTTTGCGTACGACCAAAGGAAGTAGGTAAGATCCTGAATGAGTTTGCATTGGTACTCACAAAGAGAGGGACAGGTTGATTGGTGGTGTCTCAGAGGGATATGTAAGCCCTTTAGAACAAGTCATCATTACGAGGGAGGAGCTGTTAGGTGTATTAACAAGCATTAAGGTCGACAAATCCCCAGGGTGTGTTGGCATCTACCCCAGATTACTGAAGGAGACAGCTGTGCAGAAAGAGGACACCTTGAAACAATCATGTAATGAGACACTGTGGGTAGAACTCAGAAACAGGAAGGGGCAGTCACTATGATGGGGGTGTACTACAGGCCTCCCAACAGCCCACGGGAAGTTGAGGAACAGATATGTAAGCAGATTCTGGACTGATGTAGAAATAATAGCGTTGTTTAGTTCCTCATATTGACTGGAAATCTGTTAGGGCTAAGGGTCCGGATGGTGAGGAATTTGTTAAATGTGCCCAGGAAGGCTTTTTGGAACAATATGTGGATAGTCCAATTATAGAGGGGGTTATACTGGACCTAGTACTAGGGAATGATTTGTGCTGTAGCTTTTCTATGTTCTATAGCCTAGTAGGTAGGGACATGTTCGGCGCAACTTGTTGGCTGAAGGGCCTGTTTGTGCTGTAGCTTTTCTATGTTCTATGAATGAGCCTGGCCAGTTCATCAAACTTACAGTGGTGAACAGTAACCACAATTTTGTAAGCTTTCGGATACTGATGGAAAAGGACGAGTGCTGACCTAGGATTAAGGTGCTAAATTGGGGGAAGGCTAACTACAACCAAATTAGGCAGGATTTGGAGGTTGTTGTTTGGGAGAGGCTGTTTGAGTGCAGCTTTGTCCTGGATGGTGTTGAGCTGTTTGTGTGTTGGAACTGCAGTTTTGACTGATTCCAGTGACTTGATGTCACACTCAGTTAAAAACTGCCTTGATGTTCGGAGCAGTTGCTCTCACCTTACCTCTGGAATTCATGTGTGAATCAAGGCTGCAATGAGGTCAGTAACTGAGTGACCCTGGTGGAACCAAACTGAACATCAGTGAGCAGGCTATTGCAAAGTAAACGATACTTGATAGCACTGTTGATGACCCATTCCATCACTTTACTGATGATCAAGAATAGACTGATGGGACGATAATTGGCTTGGTGATTTTTGTGTACAAGGCATACCGAGGCAATGTTCAACATTGCCGAATAGCTGTACTGGAACAGCTTGGCTAGGGGTGCGGCAAGTTCTGGAGCTCAAGTCTTTAGTACTATTGCCAGAATTTTGTCAGGGCTCTAGCCTTCGCAGTATCCAGTGCCTTTAACCATTTCTTGATATCATGTGGAGTGAATTGAATTGGCTGAAGACATCTGTGATAATGGGGACTCCTGAGATGGGTCATCCACTGGGAGTTCTGGCTAAAGATTGTTGCGAGTGCTTTAGCCTTATCTTTTGCAGTGATGTGCTGGGCTAGTCCATCATTGAAGATGGGAATATTTGTGGGGCCTTCTCCTCGAGTGAGTTGTTTAATTGTCCATCATCATTCACAGCTGGATGTAGCTGGACTGCAGATCGTAGATCTGATCCATTGATGTGGAATAGTAAAAGTAAACATTTCCTCTATCCGACAGTGGGTATTCCCAATATTTCCACAATCAGGCAGTATGTCATCCCAGCATTCCCTCTATCACACAGTGAGTATTCCCAGCATTTCTGTATTAGGTGGTGTTTCCCAAATTTGCCTCTATCAGGCAGTGAGTATTCCCAGCATTTGTTCTATCGTGTAGTGGGTATTCCCAAAATTTCCGTTATCAGACAGTGAATGCTCCCAACATTTCTGCAATCAGGCAGTGAGTATTACCAACCATTCCTCTATCAGGATGTGTGTATTCCCAGCATTTCCTGAGTATCACAGAATCACAGAATACTACAGTGCAGAAGAGGTCTGATGCATGAAAGGCCCTGACCTGCCCGCCTAATCCCACTTGCAGCACTTGGCCCATAGCCTTGAATGTTATGACATGGCAGGTACCTATCCAGGTACTTTTTAAAGGATGTGAGGCATCCCATCTCTACCACCCTCCCAGGCAGTGCATACCAGACTGTCACCACCCTCTGGATAAAAACGTTTTTCCTCAAATCCCCCCTAAACCTCCCACCCCTCACTTTTAACTTGTGTCCCCTCGTAACTGACCCTTCAACTAAGGGGAACAGCTGCTCCCTATCCATTCTGTCCATGCCCCTCATAATCTTGAACACCTCAATCAGGTCACCCCTCAGTCTTCTCTGCTCCAGAGAAAATAACCCAAGCCTATCCAATCTCTTTATAACTTAAATGTTCCATCCCAGGCAACATCCTGGTGAATCTCCCCTGCACCCCTCCAAGTGGTGCATTAATTTATATTAATGATTTGGATGAAAATATAAGAGGCATGGTTAGTAAGTTTGCAGATGACACTATGATTGGTGGCATAGTGGACAGTGAAGAAAGTTATCTCCAGTTGCAACGGGATCTTGATCAATTGGGCCAGTGGGCTGACGAATGGCAGATGGAGTTTTATTTAGACAAATGCGAGGTGATGCATTTTGGTAGATTGAACCAGGGCAGGACTTACTCAGTTAATGGTACGACATTGGGGAGAGTTACAGAACAAAGAGATCTAGGGGTACATGTTCATATCTCCTTGAAAGTAGAGTCACAGGTGGACAGAGTGGTGAAGAAGGCATTCGGCATGCTTGGTTTCATCGGTCAGAACATTGAATACAGGAGTTGGAATGTCTTGTTGAAGTTGTACAAGACATTGGTAATGTCACACTTGGAATACTGTGTGCAATTCTGGTCACCCTATTATCGAAAGGATATTATTAAACGAGAAAGAGTGCAGAAAAGATTTACTAAGATGCTACCTGGACATGAGGGATTGAGTTATAAAGAGAGGTTGGATAGACTGGGACTTTTTTCTCTGGAGCATAGGAGGCTGAGAGGTGATCTTATAGAGGTGTATAAAATAATGAAGGGCACAGATCTGATAGATAGTCATTATCTTTTCCCAAAGATAGGGGAGTCTAAAACTAGAGGGCATAGGGTTTAAGGTGAGAGGGGAGAGATACAAAAGTGTCCAGAGGGATTTTTTCACACAGAGGGTGGTGAGTGTCTGGAACAAGCTGCCAAAGGTAGTAGTAGAGGCGGGTACAATTTTGTCTTTTAAAAAGCATTTAGATAGTTACATGGGTACGATGGGTATAGAGGGATATGGGCCAAATGCGGGCAATTGGGATTAGTTTAGGAGTTTTATAAAAAAAGGGCGGCATGGACAAGTTGGGCCGAAAGGCCTGTTTCCATGCTGTAAACCTCTATGACTCTAAGTGCAATGAAATCCTTCCTATAATGTGGCGACTAGAACTGCACACTGTACTCCATCTGTGGCCTCACCAAAGTTCTTTTCAAACCCATCATGGCCTCTCTGCTTTTGTAATCTATACCCTGATTGATAAAGGTGAGTGTCCCATTTTCTTTATGTCTGATCACTATCAGACAGTGAGTTTTCACAGCCTTCCTGTATAAGACAGTGTGTATTCCCAGCATTTCCTCCTTCAGACAGTCAGTATTCCTAATGTTTCCTCTATCAGACAATGAGTATTCCCAGCATTCCTGTATCAGGAAGTGTGTATTCCCAACATTTCTTCAGGTGGTGTATATTCCCAGTATTTCCTCTATTAGACAGTGTATATTCCCTTTATTTCCTCTATCAGAGAGAGTGTATTCCCAGCATTTCCTCTATTGGGCACTTTGGATTCCTAGCATTTCCTCTATCAGGTAATGTGTATTCCCAGCATTTGCTCTGTCAGGCTGTGTTTATTCCCAGTATTTCCTCGATCAGGCAGTGTCTCTTCCCAGTAATTCTGCTGTCAAAAAATGTGTTCCCAGCATTACCCCTATCAGACCGTCTGTATTCCCAGTATTTCCTCTATCAGTGTTTATTGCTAGCATTTCCTCCATCAGACAGTGCGTATTCTGTGTATTTCCTTTATCAGGGAGTGTGTTTTCCCAGTATTTCTGTAACCAGGAAATGTGTATTCCCAGCATCTCCTCTGTCAGACAGTGTGTAAACCCAGCATTTCCTTCATCAGACAGCAAATCTTCCTGCTATTTCCTCTATCAGGCAATGTGTATTCGCTCTATTTAGTCTATCAGACAGTGAGTATTCTAAGGTATTTCCTGTATTATTCACTGTGTATTCCCAACATTTCCTCTATCAAGAAATGCATCTTCCCAGCATTTCCCCGATCAGGCCGTCTGTATTCCCATTATTTCCTCTATCAATGTGTATTGCTAAATGTTTATTAAGTTTATATCACAAATGGGCTTACATTCACAAAGCAATGGAGTTACTGTGAAAATCCCCTAGTTGCCACACTCGGGTACATGGAGGGAGAATTTAGAATGGCCAATTCACCCAACCTGCACATCTTTGGACTGTGGGAGCAAACTGAAGCACCCGGAGGAAACCCACGCAGACACGGGGAGAATGTGCAAACTCTACACAGACAGTGACCCAAGCTGGGAATCGAATCCGGGTCCCTGGCGCTGTGAGGCAGCAGTGCTAACCACTGTGCCACCCCTAGCATTTCCTCTATCAGACAGTGTCAATTTCCAGCAATTCCTCTATCAGGCAATATGTATTCCCTGTATTTGTTCTATCAGGGAGTATTTCCTCTGCCAGACAATGTGTTGATAGACATTGCTCTATCAGCCAATGTGTATTCTCAATATTTCCTCCATCAGTCAATGTGTATTCCCAGCATTTCACACAGTATGTATTCCCAGTATTTATTTTATCAAGCAATGTGTATTCTCAGCATTTGCTCTGTTAGACAGTGTGTTTTCTCAATATTTCTACTATCGATCAATGTATATTCCCAGCATTTCCTCCATCAGGCAGCAAATCTTCCTCTATCAAGCAATGCGTATTCCCTCCATTTCCTTTATCAGGCAGTAGAGTGTTCCCAGCATTTCCTCTATCGTTCACTGTTTATTCCTGCATTTCCTCTATCAGACCGTGTGTTCCCTGCATTTCCTCCACGAGGCAGTGTGTATTCCCAGCACTTCTATCAGGCAGTATTTATTCTCAGTATTTCCTCGACCAGGCAGTGTGTATTCCTAGCAATTCCTCTATCAAGAAATATATATTCATAGCATTTCCTCTATCAGAAAGCGTCAATTCCCAGAAATTCCTCTATCAGGCAATATGCATTCCCTCTATTTGCTCTATCAGGCAGTGTATATTCCCTGTCATTCCTCTGTCAAACACTGTGTATTCCCAGCCTTTGCTCTCTCAACTAATGTCTATTCCCAGTGTTTCCTCTATCAGGTAGTTTGAATTCCCAGGATTTCCTCCATTAGAGTCATAGAATCTTACAATGCAGGAGGCCATTCAGCCCATCGAGTATGCATTGACCACAATCCCACCCAGGCCCTATCCCCATAACCCCATGTATTTACCCTAGCTAGTCTCCCTGACACTAAGAGGCAATTTTGAATGGCCAATCCACCTAACTTGCACATCTTTGGACTGTGGGAGGAAACCGGAGCACCCGGAGAAAACACACGCAGACATGGGGAGAACATGCAAAACGCCAGACAGACAGTGACCCAAGCTGGGAATTGAACCCGGGTCCCTGGCGCTGAGGCAGCAGTGTGAACCACTGTGCCGCAATTAGGCAATATTTATTTCCAGTATTTTCTCTATCATGCAGTGAGTATTCTCAGCATTCCTCTATCAGGCAATGTGTATCCCAATATTTCCTCTATCAGGCAATGTGTATTCCCAGCATTTCTTCTGTCAGACAGCATCTATTCTGAGCATTTCCTCTATCAGGCGCTTTGTATTCCCAGTATTTCCTCTATCAAGCAGTGTGTATTCCCAGCATTTCATCTATTAGTCAGTCTGTATTCCCAATATTTCCTCTGTCAGGCGGTGTGTATTCCCAGTATTTCCTCTACCAGACACTATATTCTCTGTATTTCCTCTCTCATGCAGTAAGTATTCCCATCATTTACTCCATCAGGCAATGTCCATTCCTAGCATTTGCTCTATCAGGCAATGAATATTCCCAGTATTTCTTATAGCAGGCAGTGTGTATTCCCAGTATTTTCTCTGTCAGGCCTTTGACAAAGTATCGCATGGCAGGCTGTTGCATGAAGTTAAATCTCACGGGATCCAGGGTGAGGTATCTAAATGGATACAAAATTGGCTCCTTGACAGAAGCCAGAGGGTGGTTGTAGAGGGTTGTTTTTCAAACTGGAGGCCTGTGACCAGCGGTGTGCCTCAGGGATCAGTGCTGGGCCCACTGTTATTTGTCATTTATATTAATGATTTGGTTGAGAATATAGGGGGCATGGTTAGTAAGTTTGCAGATGACACCAAGATTGGTGGCATGGTGGACAGTGAGGAAGGTTATCTCCAATTGCAGTGGGATCTTGATCAACTGGGCCAGTGGGCTGACGAATGGCAGATGGAGTTTAATTTAGACAAATGCGAGGTAATGCATTTTGGTAGATTGAACCAGGGCAGGACTTACTCAGTTAATGGTAGGGCATTGGGGAGAGTCACAGAACAAAGCGATCTAGGGGTACATGTTCATAACTCCTTGAAAGCGGAGTCACAGGTGGACAGAGTGGTGAAGAAGGCATTCAGCATGCTTGGTTTCATCGGCCAGAACATTGAATACAGGAGTTGGGGCATCTTGTTGAAGTTGTACAAGACATTGGTAAGGCCACACTTGGAATACTGTGTGCAATTCTAATCACTCTATTATAGAAAGGATATTATTAAACTAGAAAGAGTGCAGAAAAGATTTACTAGGATGCTACTGGGACTTGAGGGATTGAGTTATAAGGAGAGGCTGAATAGACTGGGACTTTTTCCTCTGGAGCGTAGGAGGCTGAGGAATGACCTTATAGAGTCTATAAAATAATGAGGGGCATAGACAAGGTAGATAGTCAATATCTTTTCCCAAAGGTAGGGGAGTCTAAAACTAGAGGGCATAGGTTTAAGGTGGGAGGGGAGAGATGCAAAAGTGTCCAGAGGGACACCTTTTTCACAGAGGGTGGTGAGTGTCTGGAACAAGCTGCCAGAGGTAGTAGTAGAGGCGGGTACAATTTTATCTTTTAAAAAGCATTTGGATAGTTACATGGGTACGATGGGTATAGAGGGATCTGGGCCAAATGCGGGCAATTGGGATTAGCTGAGGGGTTTTAAAAAAAAAAGGGCAGCATGGACAAGTTGGGCCGAAAGGCCTGTTTCCATGCTGTAAACATCTATGACTCTATGAGTATTCCCAACATTTCCTGCATGTGTGACAAAGCGTATTCTCTATATTTTATCCATCAGGGAATGTATTTTCCCAGTATTTCTGCTACCTGGCAGTGTGTATTCCCAATATTTCATCTATTGGCCAATGTGCATTCCCAGCATTTCTTCTGTCAGGCATAGAGTCATAGAGATTTATAGCCTGGAAACAGGCTCTTCGGCCAACTTGTCCATACCGCCCTTTTTATTAACCACTAAGCTAGTCCCACTTACCGAGTTTGGCCCATATCCCTCTATATCCATCTTACTCATGGAACTGTCTAAATACTTTTTAAAAGACAAAATTGTACCTGCCTGTACTACTACCTCTGGCAGCTTGTTCCAGACACTCATCACCCTCTGTGTGAAAAAATTGCCTCTCTGGGCCCTTTTGTATTTCTCACCCCTCATCTTAAATTTATGCCCTCTAATTTTAAACTCCCCTACCTTTGAGAAAAGATGTTGACTATCTAGTTGATCTATGCTCCTCATTATTTTATAGACCTCTATAAGATCACTCCTAAGCCTCCTATGGTCCAGGGAAAAAAGTCCCTGTCTATCCAGCTTCACCTCATAACTCAAACCCTCAAGTCCTGGTAGCATCATAGTAAATCTTTTCTGCATTCTTTCTAGTTTAATAATATATTTTCTATAATAGGGCGACCAGAACTGCACATAGTCCAAGTGTGGCCTTACCAATATCTTATACAACTTCAACAAGACGTCCCAACTCCTGCATTTAATGTTCTGACCAATGAAATCAAGCATGCCGAATGCCGCCTTCACCACTCTGTCCACCTGTGACTCCACTTTCAAGGAGCTGTGAACGTCTACCCCTCGACCTTTTTGTTGTGTAACTCTCCCCAATGCCCTATCATTAACTGAGTAAGTCCTGCCCTGTTTCGATCTACCAAAATGCATCACCTCACATTTATCTAAATTAAACTCCATCTGCCATTCATCAGCCCACTGGCCCAATTGATCAAGATCCCGTTGCAATTCTAGATAACCTTCTTCACTGTCCACTATGCCAGCAATCTTGGTGTCATCTGCAAACTAACCATGCCATGGTAGCACAGTGGTTAGCACTGCTCCTTCACAGCTCCAGGGTCCCGGGTTCGATTCCCGGCTTGGGTCACTGTCTTTGTGAAGTTTGCACATTCTTCCTGTGTCTGTGTGGGTTTCCTCCGGGTGCTCAGGTTTCCTCCCACAGTCCAAAGATGGGCGGGTTAGGTTAATTGGCCATGCTTAGTTGCCCCTTAGTGTCCCGGGATGCATAGGTTAGAGGGATTAGCGGGTAAATATGTGGGGATATGGGGGTAGGGCCTGGGTGGGATTGTGGTCGGTGCAGATTCGAGGGGCCGAATGGCCTCTTTCTGTACTGTAGGGTTTCTACGATTCTACGAACCATGCCTCCTAAATTCTCATCCAAATCATTAATATAAATGACAAATAACAGTGGACCCAGCACCGATCCCTGAGGCGCAGGAATACCCATTGTATTCCCAACGTTTCCGTTATCAGGCAGTGTGTATTTCCAGCATTTCCTCTGTCAGGCAGTGTGTATTCTCAATATTTCCTGAACCAGGCAACGTGTATTCCCAGCATTTCCTCTATCAGGCAGCAAATCTTCCTAGTATTCCCTCTATCAGGCAATGTGTATTCCCTCTATTTAGTCTGTCAAGAAGTGTGTATTCCCAGTATATTCTCTGTCATTCACTGCTTTATTTCCCAGCATTTCCTCTATCAGACAATAATTACTCCCAACAAGTCCTCTATCAAACAATGTGTATTCCCAGCATTTCCCCTGTCAGGCAATACGGATTCCAAGTCTTTCCGCTTCCCGCCACTCACTTCCCGCTATCAGGCAGTGAGTATTCAAGTATTTTCTCTCTCAGCCAATCTATTTTCCCAGCATTCCTTAATCAGGCAATGACAATTTGCAAAATTTCCTCTTTCAGTCAGTGTACATTCTCAGTATTTCCTCTACCAGACAGTCTGCATTCCCAGCATTTCCTCTGTCAGACAATATGTATTCTCAGCATTTCCTCTATTAGATGGTTTGAATTCCCAGCATTTACTCCATCAGACACTATGTATTTCCAGCATTTCCTCCATGGGACTATATGTATTCCCAGCGTTTCCTCTGCTCGGCAATGTGGATTCCCAGTCAATGTGGATTCTTTCCGCTTTTAGACAGTGAGTATTCATAGTATTTTCTCTCTCAGCCAACATGTTTTCCCAGCATTCCTCTATCAGGCAGTAAGCATTTCCAATATTTCCTCTATCAGGCACTGTTTATTCCCAAGAACAAGTACAGCACAGCACAGGAACAGGCCCTTCGGCCCTCCAAGCCTGCACCGATCATGATGTCCCAACTAAATTTAAAAATGGGAGTTCAGACTCAAATCTCCCACACACTGTGCAATGCAGAGGTCACAATCGTGAATATCATTAAAAGCTCTTTGGAGCGGGGCCTATTCAAGCCAGAGTCTGACAGTTCTGGGCCTCTGCGCATTAAGAAGTTTAACAACACCAGGTTAAAGTCCAACAGGTTTATTTGGTAGCAAAAGCCACACAAGCTTTCGAGGCTCTGAGCCCCTTCTTCAGGTGAGTGGGAATTCTGTTCGCAAACAGAACTTATAAGTTCTGTTTGTGAACAGAATTCCCACTCACCTGAAGAAGGGGCTCAGAGCCTCGAAAGCTTGTGTGGCTTTTGCTACCAAATAAACCTGTTGGACTTTAACCTGGTGTTGTTAAACTTCTTACTGTGTTTACCCCAGTCCAACGCCGGCATCTCCACATCATGACTCTGCGCATGCGCAGTGGCCCCGAACTGTCAGACTACAGTTTGTTGGCCAGCTCAAGCGCTGGCCAGCCCGGGACCTCTGCAGTGTTGCCCTTCTAGCCCTCCATATGGCCCGATCGTGCCCACACAAGCATTCCCGGGCCAGCCCCGACCCCCCCACACCCCCCCCCCCCACCCCACCTGCCCCTCGCCCCCCCCCATCCCGGAACACCGCAATCTGCAGTCCCAGCCCCCAGCAGTGACGATCACGCCCCCCTGGCAGAACCCAGAACCTGGCCCGCACCCCCCTCACCAGGTTGCTGACCCCCCCATGGGAGGCAGACCCTCCTGGCAGACCGCACCCCTCAGCCCGCCCCAATTGCTGGCCTCCCTCCAGCCCCGATCGACCCTATCTGCAGATTGGCAGCAGGAACCCCACCCCCACCGAATGCCCCCTAGGCCCTGCCTGCATTCGGCCACCCACAATAGGCCCCACCCCCTTGCCCCCTTGGCACTGCCTCATGCCCATTGGGCAGTGCCAAGGTGCCCCCTGGGCATGGACATTTTGCCCCCTGGGCAGTGCCAGGGGGCACATGTTGGCACTGCCAGGGTGCCCATGCCCAGGGGCACCACCTCCCTGCCGCCTGACCTCCTGGGGGGCCACAATTGCCCCCCCTTCACTCTGACGGGTGTCTCCCGCTAGTTCCCCGAATGTAGGGAGCTACTCTAAATCCCGCCGGAGTGAAATACTCCTGGTGGGATGGGAGATGCTATCGGGTCCGGCGAATTCCATGCAGGGCCGATAATGATGTGGGGATTTTCACAGTAACTTCATTGCAGTGCTAATGTAAGAGAATTGTGACACTAATGAATGAACTTAAAAATCATATATATTCCCAGCCATTCCTATATCAGACAATATATATTCCCAGCATTTCCTCTTTCAGGCAATGTGTATTCCTATTATTTCCAATATATTTGCACAGTTATTAGCACTGTTACCTCACGTGTCAGGGACATGTGTTTGATTCCCAGCTTGCGTCACTGTCTGTGCGGAGTCTGTTCGTTCTCTTCGGGTCAGCGTGGGTTTCCTCTGGGTGCTCTGGTTTCCTCCCACAGTCTAAAAGACATGTTGGTTAGGTACATTGGCATTGCTAAAATTTACCCTCATACCCGAGCAGGTGATGCCGAATGTAGTGGTTAGGGGATTTTCACAATAACTTAATTGCAGTGTTAATGTAAGAGTACTTGTGACACTAATAAATGAACTTTAAAAACATGCATATTCTCAGCATTTCCTCTATCAGACAATATAATTCCCCAGCATTTCCTATATTAGACAGTGTGTATTCCTAGTATTTTTTTAAACAGGCAATGTGTATTCCCAGCAGTTCCTCCATCAAGCAATGTCCGACTTTGTGTATTCCCAGTAATTCCTCTATCGGGCAATGTGCTTCCCAACACTTCCCCTATCAGATAGTGTATATTCCCAGTAATTCCTCTATCAGGCAGAGTGTTTCCCAACATTTCCTCTATCAAACAACATATTTTTCCAGCATTTCCTCCATCAAGCAATGTGTATTCCCAGCATTTTCTCTAACAGGCAGTGTATATTCCCATCTTTCCTCTATCAGGGAATGTGTACTTCCAGTATTTTCTCTATCAGACAATATATATTCCGAACATTTCCTCTATCAGGCAGTGTGCATTCCCAGCCATTCCTCTATCAGACAATACATTTTCCCAGCATTTCCTCTTTCAGGCAATGTGTATTCCCAGTATTTTGTCTGTAGGGCTGTGTGAGCTCCCAGCATTTCCTCTATCAGACAATATATTGGCACAGTTGTTAGCACTGTTACCTCACAGTGTCGGGGACCTGGGTTCGATTTCTGCTTGGGTCACTGTCTGTGCGGATCCTGTATGTTCTCTTCGTGTCAGTATGGGTTTCCTCTGGGTGCTCGGGTTTCCTCCCACAGTTTGAACCGCGTGCTGGTTAGGTGCATTGGCCATGCTAAAATTTTCCCTCAGTGTACCTGACCAGGCACCAGGGTGTGTCGACTAGGGGATTTTCACAGTATCTTCATTGCAGTGTTAATGTAAGAGTACTTGTGACACTAATAAATGAACTTAAGAAACGTATATTTTCCCAACATTTCCTCTGTCAGGCACTGTGTATTCCCATTTTTCCCCTTTGAGACAGGGTGCATTCCCAGCATTTCCTCTAATAGGCAGTGTATATCCCCAACATTTCCTGCTTTTTTTCTGAGTTTGAAGATTCTCAATATTTTCTAAAACAATTTTTCTTTGGATTCTCTCCAAAAGGATTTGGACAGGGATGGAAGTGAGGTTCAAGATCCAAGAACTGCAACAAATCTGAACTACATCACCCAGTTTGGCCTTGGAGTTTCAATCTTCTTCTTGGTCATCTCCATAATCTGTTACATTTATTCAAGGTGGGACTGTCTGCTATTTAACACTGTGTGTGTTCATGCGTAACTGTGCATAAGTGTGTGAATGCATAATCATTGCATTGCCCAGAGCTCCATCCCACTGAAAGCAATTTTCTTGTCAACCAAAATCTCATTCAAGCTCTATTCCTTTTCATTGCAGCAACATATCAAATAATAAATGGAAGACAAGTTACTTTCAGATTTGGGTGGCCTGGCAGATTTTCTCTGGGAATGGGACATAAAATAACAAGAAATAGGAGCAGGAGTGGACCACATGGCTCATCAAGCCTGCTCCACCATTCAATGTGATGATGGCGTTGAAGCTCAAGATCAGCAGAATAGGAAGAGAGGTAACACAGAGGGAGATAAGCTGCTAAAGAGGGAGGAGTAGGAGAGCGAGTTCTTAGCAAGAGGCGATATCCATCAAGATCTTCAGGTTGTCTTAATTCAACATCAGCCAGGATCAGTGCTTAATGTATATCAGCTCCACTGAAAAGATTGTGAATAAAATCTCCCAATTTCTAGAGCCGCAAAGGTTTGCAAAGCAGGGCAAGGACTGTATTGCATGTGACTGTCAAGATGTTTAAAACATCTGGCTCCTTTCAGAAGGCTGCTGGAGTTATTAGCAACATGTAGCCCTCCAGTGACCTGGTACTTTCACTGTACTCCTCCGCCCCCTCCCCTCCCCAATACTGGCTTCTGTTCACTTGAGTCACTGCATTAATATTTCTTTTCTAACTCACCCCAAACATGTGCAATGCCAATCTCCGAGTTAGTGACTCTTCACCTTAATTGTAATTTTTACACTGACTAGGAAGATTTTGCATCCTTGGGAATCTGAAGAGAAACATGCCAAAGAGTAAACTACCATTGTTGTTGGTCTGGAGTCACATATAGGCAGACCAGGCCAGGACTGCGGATTTCCTTCCCTAAAGGACATGAGTGAACTGGGTGGATTCATCATTTTACTTCGCAATTTTTATTGAATTCAAATTTCACCATCTGCCTTAAACACAAGAACATAAAAACATAAGAACTAGGAGGAGGAGTAGGCCATCTGGCCCCTCGAGCCTGCTCCGCTATTCAACAAGATCATGGCTGGTCTTTTTGTGGACTCGGCTCCACTTATCCGACCACTCACCATAACCCTAAATTCCTTTATTGTTCAAAAATCTATCCATCTTTGACTTAAATACATTCAAAGAGGTTGCCTCAACTTCTTCTGTAGGCAGGGAATTCCAGAGATTTACAACCCTTTGGGTGAAGAAGTTCTTCCTCAACTCAGTCCTAAGTCTGCTTTCCCTTATTTCGAGGCAATGCCCCCTAGTTTTAGTTTCACCCGCCAGGGGAAACAACCTCCCTGCTTCTATTTTATCTATTCCCTTCATAATATTTTACGTTCCTATAAGATCCCACTCCCACCTCATTCTTCTAAATTCCAATGAGAATAGTCCCAATCTACTCAGTCTCTCCTTATAAGCCAATCCTCTCAACTCCGGAATAAACCTAGTGAATCTCCTCTGCACCCCCTCCAGTGTCAATATATCCTTCCTCAAGTAAGGAGACCAAAACTATACACAGTACTTTAGGTGTGGCCTCACCAGCACCTTATACAGCTGCAACATAACCTCCCTGATTTTAAACTCCATCCCTCTAGCAATGAAGGGCAAAATTCCAGTTGCCTTCTTAATTACCTGCTGCATCTGCAAACCAACTCCTTGAGATTCCTGCACAAGGACACCCAGGTCCCTCTGCACAGCAGCATGCTGCAATTTTTTACCATTTAAATAATAGTCCATTTTGCTGTTATTCCACCCAAAATGGATGACCTCACATTTACCAACATTGTACTCCATCTGCCAGACCCTCGCCCACTCACTTAGACTATCTATATCCCTTTGCAGACTTTCAGTGCCCTCTGCACACTTTGCTCTACCTTAGTGTCATCTGTGAATTCGGACAGACTACAATTGGTCCCCAACTCCAAATCATCTATGTAAACAATTGCAGTCCCAACACTGATCCCTGAGGCACACCACTAGTCACTGATTGTCAACCAGAAAAGCACCCATTTACCTCTACACTTTGCTTTCTGTTGGTTAACCAATCCTTTATCGATACTGGTACATTACTCGTAATGCCGTGCACCTTTATCTAATGCAGCAGTCTTTGATGCGGCACCTTGTCGAATCCCTTCTGGAAATCCAGATACACTACATCCACTGGTTTCCCATTGTCCACCATGCTTGCAATGTCCCCAAAAAATTCCAGTCAATTCATTAAGCAAGACATGCCTTTCCTCTACGCATGCCGCATCTTCCCAATGGGACAATTTCTATCCAGAAGTCTCGCTATTTCTTCCTTGATGATACATTCAAACATTTTCCCCATTACAGAAGTTAAGCTAACCAGCCTAACCCATCTTTTGCCTACTTCCTTTTTTAAATGGTGGCACCACATTTGCAGTTTTCCAATCTGCGGGAACCACCCCAGAGTCCAGCGAATTTTGGTAAACTACCACCAGTACAAAGAACAAAGAACAAAGAACAATACAGCACAGGAACAGGCCCTTCGGCCCTCCAAGCCCGCGCCGCTCCCCGGTCCAGGATTGAATCCTGAATCCAGGATCCCCGCCCAATTTTCCAGCCTATCTACATACCAATATCCTATCCACCGAGCTGTCCCTCACAGCTACGATGCTTTGTTCATTACAACCTATTAACTCACCCCCACCCCCCCATTCCAGACCATGTGATCTCCAGGGAGAGGCGAAAACCCAGAGTGAAAAACCCCAGGGCCAATATGGGGAAAAAAAAAATCTGGGAAATTCCTCTCCGACCCCCTGAGGCGATTGAAACGAGTCCAGGAGATCACAATGGCCCTGATCGGAAAATGCTTCCCAACCCTAGTCATTTCCACTTCCACGAACACCATATGAATTCCCTGCCCCCGAGACAGGTTCCCAACTATCCGCAGTCTCGCTCTGTACTGGCACCAGCAAGATGATCATAGAATGAAGCCTTGAAACGAGAAACAAGGAACAATTAGCCCGCGCCGCTCCCTGGTCCAAACTAGACCACTCTTTTGTATCCCTCCATTCCCACTCTGTTCATATAGCTGTCTAGATAAGTCTTAAACGTTCCCAGTGTGTCCGCCTCCACCACCTTGCCCGGCAACACATTCCAGGCCCCCACGACCCTCTGTGTGAAATATGTCCTTCTGATATCTGTGTTAAACCTCCCCCCCTTCACCTTGAACCTATGACCCCTCGTGAACGTCACCACCGACCCGGGGAAAAGCTTCCCACCGTTCACCCTATCTATGCCTTTCATAATTTTATACACCTCTATTAAGTCTCCCCTCATCCTCCGTCTTTCCAAGGAGAACAACCCCAGTTTCCCCAATCTCTCCTCATAACCAAGCCCCTCCATACCAGGCAACATCCTGGTAAACCTCCTCTGTACTGTCTCCAAAGCCTCCACGTCCTTCTGGTAGTGTGGCGACCAGAACTGGACGCAGTATTCCAAATGCGGCCGAACCAACGTTCTATACATCTGCAACATCAGACCCCAACTTTTATACTCTATGCCCCGTCCTATAAAGGCAAGCATGCCATATGCCTTCTTCACCACCTTCTCCACCTGTGACGTCACCTTCAAAGATCTGTGGACTTGCACACCCAGGTCCCTCTGCGTCTCTACACCCTTTATGGTTCTTCCATTTATCGTATAGCTCCTCCCTACATTATTCCCACCAAAATGCATCACTTCGCATTTATCAGGATTGAACTCCATCTGCCATTTCCTTGCCCAAATTTCCAGCCTATCTATATCCTTCTGTAGCCTCTGACAATGTTCCTCACTGTCTGCAAGTCCTGCCAGTTTTGTGTCGTCTGCAAACTTACTGATCACCCGTTACTCCTTCTTCCAGATCATTTATATAAATCACAAACAGCAGAGGTCCCAATACAGAGCCCTGCGGTACACCACTAGTCACAGGCCTCCAGCCGGAAAAAGACCCTTCCACTACCACCCTCTGTCTTCTATGACCAAGCCAGTTCTCCACCCATCTAGCCACCTCCCCCTTTATCCCATGGGATCCAACCTTTTTCACTAGCCTACCATGAGGGACTTTGTCAAACGCTTTACTAAAGTCCATATAGACAACATCCACGGCCCTTCCTTCGTCAACCATTTTGGTCACTTCTTCAAAAAACACCACCAGGTTAGTGAGGCATGACCTCCCTCTCACAAAACCATGTTGACTATCGTTAATGAGTTTATTCCTTTCTAAATGCGCATACATCCTATCTTTAAGAATCTTCTCCAACAACTTCCCCACCACGGACGTCAAGCTCACCGGCCTATAATTACCCGGGTTATCCTTCTTAAATAACGGGACCACATTGGCTATCCTCCAATCCTCTGGGACCTCACCTGTGTCCAGTGACGAGACAAAGATTTGCGTCAGAGGCCCAACGATTTCACCTCTCGTCTCCCTGAGCAGCCTTGGATAGATTCCATCAGGCCCTGGGGATTTGTCAGTCTTTATATTCTCTAACAAACCTAACACTTCCTCCTTTGTAATGGAGATTTTCTCCAACGGTTCAACACTCCCCTCCGAGACACTCCCAGTCAACACATCCCTCTCCTTTGTGAATACCGACGCAAAGTATTCATTTAGGATCTCCCCTACCTCTTTGGGCTCCAAGCATAAGTCCCCACTTTTGTCCCTGAGAGGTCCGATTTTTTCCCTAACAACCCTTTTGTTCCTAACGTATGAATAAAATGCCTTGGGATTCTCCTTAATCCTGTCTGCCAAGAACATTTCGTGACCCCTTTTTGCTCTTCTAATTCCCCGTTTGAGTATTTTCCTACTTTCATTGTACTCCTCCAGAGCTCCCTCCGTTTTTAGCTGCTTGGACCTAACATACGCCTCTCTTTTCTTTTTGACCAGTCCCTCAATTTCCCTGGTTATCCACGGTTCTCTAATCCTACCCTTCCTATCCTTCTTTTTTACAGGCACATGCTTGTCCTGTAGCCCTAACAACCGTTCCTTAAAAGACTGCCACATACCAGATGTGGATTTACCCTCAAACAGCCTCTCCCAATCAAGAGCTGCCAATTTCTGCCTGATCCCAATAAAGTTAGCCTTCCCCCAATCCAACACCTTACCCTTGGGACACCACTCATCCTTTTCCATCACTATCCTAAAGCTAACAGAATTGTGGTCACTATTTGCCACAAGTTCCCCAACCAAAACTTTGAAGACCTGACCGGGCTCATTCCCCAGTACCAGGTCCAGTATAGCCCCCTCTCTAGTTGGGCTGTCCACATATTGTTCCAACGAACCCTCCTGTACACATTTTACAAATTCCTCCCCATCCAGAGTCCCTGCCCTCAGCGATTTCCAGTCTATACCAGGGAAATTGAAGTCTCCCACTACAACAACCCTATATTTCCTGCACCTATCCAGTATCTCCTGACATATCCATTCTTCCACTTCCCTTGGGCTGTTGGGGGGCCTGTAGTACACCCCCAACATAGTGACTGCGCCTTTCCTGTTTCTAAGCTCCACCCAGAGTGACTCGCTACACTCCCTCTGCACCGCTGTAATTTGCTTTTTCCCCTGACATCTCCTTTAGTACCCTGGGATGCATTCCATCAGGGCCAGGAGATGTGTCTACCTTTAATCGATTAGCTTACCCATTAGCTAGCGACATTGAACATTTCTAGGTCCTCAGCTACCATAGCTGCCTTGTCATCAATTTTTAGCATGTTATTTGTGTCTTCCACTGTGAAGACCGACACAAAATACCAGTTCCATGCCTTGGTCGTTTCCTCATTTTCCATTATTAAATCCCCCTTTTCATCCTCTAAAGGACCAATGTTTACCTTAGCCACTCTTTTTCGTTTTATATTTTGTAGAAGCCTTTGCTATCTGTTTTCATATTCTGAGCGTGTTTACTCTTATAATCTATCTTACTTTTCTTTATAGCTTTTTTCATGGCTTTCTGTCAACCTTTAAAGATTTCCCAATCCTCTAGTTTCCCACCCTGCAACCATGTCTTTGTAATAGTCACTAAATCATACTCATTCACGATGATTTATGCCGTCAACTCATTTACCTTGTTTTGAATGCTACGAGTATTTAGGTAAAGTGCCTTATGCTAGTTTTTATACCTTCTTTTTGAATCCTAACACCTCCATTAACAACATGATTCTATGATTCATGAATATCATGAATTTCTATGATTCTATGTACATGTCCTGAGTTCTCTTTCCTTTTAACATTTTTCATAATTTTCCATGTAGTTGAACCCGCCTCCCCACATGCTAACCTGCTGTTTTGCTTTCCATTAACACTTCCCTTCCCCCTAACTTGCTAATTTAAAATCCTTGTGACCACCCTATTTATTCTTTCCATTGGAACACTGGTTCAGGTGAAGACTATCCCAACGATACAAATCCCTCCTGTTCCAATACTGATGCCGATGCCCCAATGCCTTTTGGGATTTGCACCCAGGTCCCTAGAACATTACTCTGGGTCTTTTGATTACTCGTCCAGTGACCACTGTCTCTCCATTAGGGTTGTGAGGGGAAAGGCAAAATTAAGGAATGTTGACACCAGCTGCAACTTTTAAATCAGTTTGAGGGATGAGAGTGAAGTGAGCTGGAAGAAGGCGGCACAATGGCACAATGGTTAGCACTGCTGCCCAACAGCACCAGGGACCCGATTCAATTCTGGCCTTGGGTGACTGTGTGGAGTTTGCATGTTCTCCCTGTGGGTTTCCTCTGGGTGCTCTGGTTTCCTCCCACAGTCCAAAAGTGTGCAGGTTTGGTTGATTGGCCAAGCTAAATTTCCCCTTAGTGTCCCAAGATATACAGGATAGGGGAATTAGTGGGGTACATATGTGGAGTTACAGACTAAGCCTGGGTAAGGGTCGGTGCAGACTTGCTGGGCCAAATGCCATCTGCACGGTTTCTATGGTTCAATGATTAATTATGATGTGGAGATGCCGGCGTTGGACTGGGGTAAACACAGTAAGAAGTCTAACAACACCAGGTTAAAGTCCAACAGGTTTATTTGGTAGCAAAAGCCACTAGCTTTCGGAACAGGCTGTTCCTTCGTCAGATGATTGGGAGTTCTGATCACAAACAGGGCACAAAGACACAAACTCAATTTACATGAATAATGATTGGAATGTGAGTGTTTACAGCTAATCAAGTCTTAAAGGTACAGACAATGTGAGTGGAGAGAGCATTAAGCACAGGTTAAAGAGATGTGTATTGTCTCCAGACGGACAGCTAGTGAGATTTTGCACATCGAGGCAAGTTGTGGGGGTTACAGATAGTGTGACATGAACCCAATATCCCGGTTGAGGCCATCCTCATGTGTGCGGAACCTGGCTATCAGTCTCTGCTCAGCGACTCTGCACTGTCGTGTGTCGTGAAGGCCGCCTTGGAGAATGCTTATCCGGAGATCAGAGGCTGAATGCCCGTGAACCACTGAAGTGTTCCCCAACAGGAAGAGAACGGTCTTGCCTGGTGATTGTCGAGCGGTGTTCATTCATCCGTTGTCGTAGCGTCTGCATGGTTTCCCCAATGTACCATGCCTTGGGACATCAATGATTAATTAAACAGGATAGCCCGGTCATTAATTTCTCCTGTTCTACTGGTGGTCTTTGTCTCAGCAGTGACACTTCACAAAATAGCCAGAACTCATAGAATGCAGAGGAGGCTCATCGGCCCAACGAGTCCACACCTGAACTCCCATGTAATCCCATCTGCCAGAGCCCATAGCCCTGAATGTTATGATGTGCCAAGTGTTCATCCAGGTACTTTTAAAAGGATGTGAGGCAACCTGCTTCAACCACCCTCCCAGGCAGCGCATTCTAGACTGTCACCACCCTCTGGATAAAAATGTTTTTCCTCACATCCCCCCCCTAAACCTCCTGCCCCTCATCTTGAACCTATGTCCCACTCGTGATTGACCCTTCAACTAAGGGAAACAGCTGCTCCTTATCCACTCTGTCCACGTCCCTCATAATCTTGTACATCTCGATTAGGTTACCGCTCAGTCTTCTCTGCTCCAACGAAAACAACCCAAGCCTATCCAACCTCTCTTCATAACTTAAATGTTCCATCCCAGGCAGCATTTTGGTGAATCCCCTCCAGCGCAATCACATCCTTCCGATAATGTGGTGATCAGAACTTCACACAATACTGTAGCTGTGGCCTCACCAAAGTTCTATACAAGTCCAACATGACTCCCCTGCTTTTGTAATCTATGCCTCGATTGATAAAGGCAAGTGTCCCATCTTTTTCACCACCCTACTAACACCCTTCTGCTTTCAGAGATCTGTAGACAAACACGCCAAGGTCCCTTTGTTCCACAGAACTCCTCGTGTTCTGCCATTCATTGAATACTTTCTTGTCAAATTACTCCTCCCAAAGTGTATCATCTCACACTTTTCACGGTTAAATTCCGTTTGCCACCTATCTGCCCATTTGCCCATTCTGTCTATATCTTTTTGTAGCCCAAGACACTCTGCCTCACTGTTAACCGCCTGTCCAATCTTTGTGTCATCCACAAACTTACTAAACCTACCCCCCACTTAGTCATCAATGTCATTTATATAAATAACGAATAATAGGGGACCCAACATAGATCACTGCGGGATGCCATTGGACACTGTCTTCCAGTCACTAAAGCAGCCTTCTGTCATCATCCCCTGTCTCCTACATCTGAACCAATTTTGAATCCATTTTATCAAATTACCCTGAATCCCAGGTGAACTTACTTTCTTTACAAGTCTCCCATGTGGGACTTTGTCAAAGGCTTTGCTGAAATCCATACAAATTACACAGCACTACCCTCATCTACACACCTGGTCATCTCCTCAAAATATTCAATCAGATTTGTTGGGCATGACCTCCCTCTGACGAAGCCATGCTGATCATCCCTGATCAAGTTTTGCCATCCAAGTGGAGATAGATGCTCTCCTTCAGAAATTACTCTAATACTTTCCCTACCACTGACGTGAGACTCACTGGTCTGTTGTTCTCTGGTCTTTCTCTACAACCCTTATTAAATAATGGAACCACATTAGCTGTTCTCCAATCATCTGGCACCTCCCCTGTGGCCAGAACGGAATTGAAAATTTGGGCCAGAACCCCTCCAATCTCCTCCCTTGACTCCCACAGCAGCCCAGGGCACAATTACCTTGCATTAAACAACAAAGAACAAAGAAAATTACAGCACAGGAACAGGCCCTTTGGCCCTCCAAGCCTGCACCGACCATGCTGCCTGACTGAAATAAAACACCCTACCCTTCCAGGCACCATATCCCTCTATTCCCATCCTATTCATCCATTTGTCCAGACGTCCCTTACAAGTCACTATCATATCTGCTTCCACTGCCTCCCAGGCAGCAAGTTCCAGGCACCTACCACCCTCTGTGTAAAATCTTGCCTCGTACATCTCCTTTGAACCTTGCCCCTTGCACCTTAAACCCTAGTAATTGGCTCTTCTGCTCTGTGAAAAGGCTTCTGACTATCCGCTCTGTCCATGCACTTCATAATCTTGTAGACTTCTATCAGCTTGCCCTTCAACCTCCGTCGTTCCAGTGAGAACAAACCAAGTTTCTCCAACCTCTCCTCGTAGCTACTGCCCTCCGTACCAGGTAACAGTCTGGTAAATCTTTTCTGTACCCTCTCCAAAGCCTCCACATCCTTCTGGTAGTGCGGCAACCAGAATTGAACACTATATTCCAAGTGCGGCCTAACTAAGGTTCTATGAAGCTGCAGCATGACTTGCTCAAGTTTTAAACTGGCCGATGAAGGCAAGCATGCCATATGCCTTCTTGATGACCTTCTCCACCTGCGTTGACACTTCCCTGTGCACACCGGTCCCTCTGCCTATCAATACTCCTAAGGGTTCTTCCATTTACTGTATATTTCCTATCTTTATTAGACCTTCCAAAATGCATTACCTCACATTTTTCCGGATTAAACTCCATCTGCCATCTCTCCGCCCAAGTCTCCAACCGATCTATATTCTGCTGTATCCTCTGATGGTCCTCATCATTATCTGCAAATCCACCAACCTTTGTGTCGTCCGCAAACTTACTAATCAAACCATTAAGTTGATCTTTCTCTATACCCTAGCTATGACTGTAACACTAGATTCTGCACTCTCTCGTTTTGTTCTCTTTGAACGGTATGCTTTGTCTGTATAGCACGCAAGAAACAATACTTTTCACTGTATGCTAATACATGTGACAATAATAAATCAAATCAAAATCAAAATTCATCTAGACCTGCAGATTTATCCACATTTGAGGCTCCCAACACTCCAATATTTTATCCTTCCCTATGTCAATTTGCTCAAGAACCTCACAGACTCTCTTCCTGAATTCCATACCATCATCCTCATTCTCTTAGGTAAAGACAGATGTGAAGTATTCATTTAACACCCGACCAATGTCCTCTGGTTCCACCCACAGATTTCCCCCTTCGTCCCTCGTGGGCCCTACTCTTTCCCTGGTTATCCTCTTCCCATTGATATACTTATAGAGTATCTTGTGATTTTCTCTACTTTTACTAGTCAGTTCCCTCCATAAGTGATACAATGTTCTCCGCCAATTCTTTCCTTCTATCTGATGGTATATAACATCTCCTGTCTATGTCACAGTGTTCTGAAATATACTTTGATTATAATCCTTGGAACAGAGAAGGTTGAGGGATGACATGATTTAGGTGTACAAAATTGTGAAGGGTAGAGATAGAGTAGACAGGAGGAACTTGTTTCCCTTGGCAGAAAGTTCAAAAACCAGGAGTCATAGATTCAAGCTATGTGGTGAAATGACTAGAGAGGACATGATGAAAAACATTTTTATGCAGAGGTGGTGGTGGGTGTCTGGAATTCGCTGCCTGGGTCAGTGTTAGAGGCAGAGACCCTAAACTCTTTTAAAAAGTACCTGGATCTGCACCTTAAGTGGTTTAAGCTGCATGGCTATGGGCTACATGCAGAAAGATGGGATTACAAAGGGCACCTGAGTGTCTTTGGGTTGGTGCGGACAAGATGGGCTGAATGGCTGTATCATTTCAATAGTTCTGTGCTGCATCATTTCAATAGTTCTATGTGCCTGTCAGGTTGAATGTTTGCTGACGATACCACTGTAGTGGGTCGGATCTCAAACAATGACAAGACAGAGTACAGGAATGAGATAGAGAATCTGGTGTACTGGTGCGGCAACAATAATCTCTCCCTCAATGTCAACAAAATGAAGGTGATTGTCATCAACTTCAGGAAGTTTAGAGGAGAACATGCCCCTGTCAACATCAACGGGGACGAAGTAGAAAGGGTCGAGAGCTTCAAGTTTTTAGGTGTCCAGATCACCAACAACCTGTCCTGGTCCCCCCATGCCAACACTATAGTTAAATAAGCCCACCAACTCCTCCACTTTCTCAGAAGACTAAGGAAATTTGGAATGTCAGCTAGGGCTCTCACCAACCTTTACAGATGCCCCGTAGAAAGCATTCTTTCAGGTTGTATCACAGTTTGGTATGGCTCCTGCTCTGCCCAAGACCACAAGGAACTACAAAAGGTCATGAATGTAGCCCAATCCATCACGCAAACCAGCCTCCCATCCATTGATTCAGCAAAGCAGCCAGCGTAATTCAGGACCCCACGCACCCCGGACATTCTCTTTTCCACCTTCTTCCTTCGGGAAAAAGATACAAAAGTCTGAGGTCACGTGCCAACCGACTCAAGAACAGCTTCTTCCCTGCTGCTGTCAGACTTTTGAATGGACTTACCTTGCATTAAGTTGATCTTTCTCTACACCCTACCTATGACTGTAATACCACATTTTGCACTCTCTTGTTTCCTTCTCTATGAACGGTATGTTTTGTCTGTATAGCACGCAAGAAACAATACTTTTCACTGTATGTTAATACATGTGACAATAGTAAATCAAATCAAATAGTTGCTACTGTGTGCAAGCAATGAATTGTGGGTAGACATTTTGTAGCTCCATTAACTATGTGAAGACAAGGTGAAGCATATGAATTTTAGGGTTGAGTACTGATTGGTAGAGATTGTTGGGATGTAGAGAATTGAAGAGTGCTGCACACAAGACAAAACACAAGAAATAGAAGCAGCAGTATGCCACCAGGCCCTTCAAGTCTGCCCTGCCATTCAATATGATCATGGTTAATCTATGCCGGCCTCAACTTCTTTTTTGTGCAATTTCCTTATAGTACTGTATTCTTTGATCTATCAAATGGGCGGCACGATGGCACAATGCGGGGCAACATGATGGCACAGTAGTTTGCACAACTGTCTTACACCGCGAGGGACCCAGGTTCAATTCCGGCCTCAGGTCACTATGTGGAGTTGGCACTTTCTCTCCATGTCTGCGTGGGTTTCCTCCGGGTGCTCCGGCTTCCTCCCACAATCCAAAGATGTGTGGTTAGGTTGATTGGTCATGCTAAATTGACCCTAATGTCGGGGGACTAGCTAGGGTAAATATGTGGGGCTACGAGAATAGGGCCAGAGTGGGATTGTGGTTGGGTACAGACTTGATGGGCCGAATGGCCTTCTTCTGTACTGTAGGGATTCTATTCTATGAAATATTTATCCACTTCACCTTGGAAAACATTGCAAAGATCCCTAAGATATCGGATGGGTTCATTTCAAATAAAATGGTAGAAATTACAAAAATCCCAATCACAAAGTTTAGAATATTAGAGAAACTTAAGGGGCTAAAGGTAAAAAAGTTGCCAGGTCCCAATGAACTGCATGTTAGGGTTTTAATCAAAGTACCACTAATATTTCTCGGGACTGAGATTCTTGCAGACATTAATTCTCATCACCTTGAATTGGAAATTATTTCACAATCTCTGTCATATTGTGAGGACACTGTAACTATAGTGTAACAGTACTGCAATTCTATTTGTCAATCCACAAACCAATCCAGGACTGAGCTCCATTGTGATAATGACACCCAACCCAGTACCACTAGGTTTAATATCAAATTAAGCCAAATCATTGTGAACAGTGAAGGGGTATTGACATGCCTTTAAAATGCATTGATTTATCTTATTGTTTTTGGAAAATTTTCACTAACCTGAGATTTTTTTCCTCAAAGCAAGAAGATGGCAAAAGACTTTTCACTTAAAATCCACTTTAATCTCTGCATTTCTCTGCTGCTGCTCGACATGAACTTCCTGCTCAATATATGGCTTTCTCCGTTCCACATGAGTACCCTTTGTGTGGTTCTTGCCATCGGTTTGCACTATTCTGCATTGTCCCTTTTTGGATGGATGGGAATTGAAGGATTTCACCTCTATCTGATGGTCGTAAAAGTATTCAACACCAACATCAAATGGTACTTGCTTAAGATATGCCTCATTGCTTGGGGTGAGTAGAAAATGTCTTCAAATATTTCTCCTATATTTTAACTGAAATAGTCCAGTCTGCATGGGTGAGCATTTTAGCAACAGATAAACTAAGGCAGTGGTCAAGTTTGATGATGTTAGAAAGGTTCAGTGATATTATAAAGGCAGACTTATGGCCGCTGGTGGGATTTGCTTGTGCTGCCGATATTATTGGGCTTTTACCCAGCTTGCTGCATTTTCCAATGCCACCTGTGGCAGCACCCACTGCAGCAGGGCCTGAAAATCCCAGCCTTGGTGATGGAGAGGATATGTGGTCAGAGGGTCAGTGTGGGGTCAAATATGACAGCAAGATTGTAAACTGGCTGGATTTAGTCTCAGGGAGAGAGATGAAGAGGCAGATGAGGAACTGTGGTCTGGTGTAAGATTTTGGTTCAGGAGTCACAAATTACCCAGTAAGGTGTTCTTAAAGTAGAGTATTAAGAACCAGCCGTTTAAGATACATAAGCTAAATAGACAGGAAAAACATATGGTGTGTAACAGGTTTTGTGGTCCTAGAAGACAAGCAGAGGGATGATGCTAATCTCTTTCTGGAGGTAGCAGTTTCTTCTACTCTCAGCCTTCTGGAGCTAATTGAGGTGACAGGAAGTTTTCCACTGATCATCCTGCATCTGAAGAAGGCTGAAGTAGGCCCTTCCACACACCTGTTTATTTCTAGGTGCTGGTGATCTATCTCATGATGTTGATTGGTGGAATAGGATCAAACAATGGCCAGGTACCCAAGGTAAAAAAGATCTTTTCCTGCATCACATGAGGTCATCTTGCAACATATCTTGTCAAATGACCTCAGTATAGTCCTCTGGAGAAGTTACACTCCTGGGCTATTATTTCTGTTCATCCCTGTTCCTGGCTACGAAAAACTGTTATTTTTTTCATGAGAGAGAGAGAGAGACAGAAACAGCAAGCCCTTTTCTGCTCAGCTTTTACAATTCTGTAACATTTTTAAAATCAGCAATTCTTTCGGGGACAGAGAAAAAAATGGCTTTGATCTTCTCACGATTTAATTGGGAGAATTTTCTTCTTGTCTCGTACTGGAAGCTGAACAAATGAATTGAGAGAGCAGAAGTATTGAGAGAGTGTGGCAGAACCTGGTGAGGTGAGAAGATATGTACAAACTGATGTGTTGTCAGATAATGTTGCTGATGGATTGCATGCAGATGGGAAATATAAAGAGAATATGGATAGAACCTGGGGGATGCCAGTGATAATGCTGCGAGGGTGGTAGACCAGCTATTGCAGGTAATTTTCTGGTTATGATTTGATTATCCATTATAGAAGTGAGGACAGCCCCCATCCAGCTGGATAATAGAGGAGAGGGGTTAAAGGAAGATGTTGTAATCAACCATGTCAAAGACTGTAGACAGGTCCCAAAGAGGGATGGTTTATTTTTGACACTTGAGATGATACTTGTGTGTTTGATAAGGGTTGTGGCAGAGACAGAAACTTGATTGGAGCACAACAAACATCGAGTTCAACAAATATAGGCACAGATTTGAAAGGTGACATTGTGGACAAGGACTTTTGAAAGGCCGATTGCTTGCAAGGAAGGGAAAGTGAAGAATTCTTTTTTCAGGACAGGAGTGATGAAGACAGATTTAAAGTGATTCTGACTCAAGAGAGAGAACTGTGAATATTGATGGCTTTTACTGGACTGGCTGCAAATAGTCCTGCTCTTTCATAATCACTAAGGAACTTTTACAATCGTTGAAAGAAATATTAAAGCAGAAGTATAAAGCTTGTTGATTACAGATTACATTAAATCCTCCAATGATTGGCAAACTGTTAATTGAGCTTGGAGAATAAACAGAGCTCAGTTTGAGGGGGGATATTGACATTCCCAAAGCTTCACATGGGTTAAGGACAATATCACAGCTGTACTGCGGGAGGACACCTCGGAGGGCTCATACAGTGAGACAAGATGGGTTGAGCTCAGGAGCTCAGGAGCTCAGAGCTCAGGAAAAGGAAGGGTGTAGTCACAATGTTGGGGGTTTACTATAGGCCACACAACAGCCAGTGGGAGATAGAGGAACAGACACGTAGACAGATTTTGGCAAGATGTAAAAGTAACAGGGTTGTTGTGGTGGGAGATTTTAACTTCCCCTATATTGACTGGGATTCACTTGGTACTAGGGGCGTGGATGGGGCAGAGTTTGTAAGGAGCATCCAGGAGGGCTTCTTGAAACAGAATGTAGATAGTCCAACTAGAGAAGGGGCCATTCTGGACCTAGTATTGGAGAGTGAGCCCAGCCAGACGGTTGATGTTTCAATAGGGGAGCAGTTTGGTAACAGTGACCACAATTCAGTAAGCTTTAAGGTACTGATGGATAAAGATAAGTGGAGTCCTCAAATGAAGGTGCCAAACTGGGGGAAGGCTAATTCCAACAATATTAGGCAGGAACTGAAGAATGTAGATTGGGGGCAGATTTTTGAGGGCAAATCAACATCTGGCATTTGGGAGGCTTTCAGGTCTAAGTTGATAGGGATTCAGGAATGGCATATTCCTGTAAGAATGAAGGATAAGTATGGCAAGTTTTGGGAACCTTGGATAATGAGAGATATTGTGAGCCTATTCAAAGAGAAAAAGGAAGCATTTGTCAAAGCTAGGAGGCTGGGAACACAAAGCAATGTGGAATACAAGGAAAGCAGAAAGAAACTTAAGCATGGATTAAGGAGAGCTAAAAGTGGTGACAAAAAATAATTGGCCAGCAGGATTAAGGAAAAGCCCAAGGCTTTTTATACATATATAAGGAGCAAGAGGGTAGCTAGGGAGAGGGTTGGCCCACTCAAGGACAGTTGAGGGAATCTATGCGTGGAGCCAGAGGAAATGGGTGAGGTATTAAATGAGTACTTTGCGTCAGTATTCACCAAAGAGAAGGACTTGGTGGATGATGAGTCTGGAAAGGGTGTGTCGATAGTTTGAGTCATGTTGAGATCAAAAAGGAGGAGGTATTGGGGTTCTTGAGGAACATTAAGGTAGACAAGTCTCCAGGGCCTGATGGGATATACCCCAGAATACTGAGAGAGGCAAGGAAGGAAATTGTTGGGGCCTTGAGAGAAATCTTTGTATCCTCACTGGCTACAGGGGAGGTCCCAGAAGATTGGAGAATAGCCAATGTTGTTCCTTTGTTTAAGAAGGATAGCAAGAATTATCCAGGTAATTACAGGCCGGTGAGCCTTACATCAGTGGTAGGGAAATTATTGGAGAGGATTCTTCGAGACAGGATTTATTCCCACTTGGAAATAAGTAGACGTATTAGACAGAGGCAACATGGTTTTGTGAAGGGGAGGTATGTTTCACTAACTTGATCAAGGGCGGCACGGTAGCACAGTGGTTAGCACTGCTGCTTCACAGCTCCAGGGTCCCGGGTTCGATTCCCGGCTCGGGTCACTGTCTGTGTGGAGTTTGCACATTCTCCTCGTGTCTGCGTGGGTTTCCTCCAGGTGCTCCGGTTTCCTCCCACAGTCCAAAGATGTGCGGGTTAGGTTGATTGGCCAGGTTAAAAATTACCCCTTAGAGTTCTGAGATGCGTAGGTTAAGAGGGATTAGCAGGTAAATATGTGGGGGTAGGGCCTGGGTGGGATTGTGGTCGGTGCAGACTCGATGGGCCGAATGGCCTCCTTCTGCACTGTAGGGTTTCTATGGTTTCTATGATTTCTATTTTCGAGGAAGTGACAAAGATGATTGATGAGGGTAGGGCAGTGGATGTTGTCTACATGGACTTCAGTAAGGCCTTTGATAAGGTCCCTCATGGCAGTCTGGTGCATAAAGTGAAGTCACATGGGATCAGAGGTGAGCTGGCAAGGTGGATACAGAACTGGCTCGGTCACATGAGACAGGGGTTAGCAGTGGAAGGGTGTGTTTCTAAATGGAGGGCTGCGACAAATGGCGTTCCCTCAGGGATCAGTGCTGGGACCTTTGCGATTTGTAATATGTATAAATGATTTGGAGGAAAATGTAACTGGTTTGATTCGTAAGTTTGTGGACAACACAAAGGTTGGTGGAGTTGCGGATAGTGATGAGGATACAGCAGGATATAGATCGGTTGGAGTCTTGGGTGGAGAGATGGCAGATGGAGTTTAATCCGGACAAATGTGAGGTAATGCATTTTGGAAGGTCTAATACAAATAGGAAATATGCAGTAAATGGCAGAACCGTTAAGAGTATTGATAGGCAGAGGGATCACAGGTCACTGAATGTGGCAACGCAGGTGGAGAATGTCGCCAAGGAGGCGTATGGCATGCTTGCCTTCATCAATTGGGGCATTGAATTTAAAAATTGTCAAAGTCATGTTGCGGCTTTATGGAACCTTAATTAGGCCGCACTTGGAATATAGGGCCCAATTTTACCATTGAACGGGCGCGAAAACGTGGTAAAGTCGGGTGTGAGGCCATTAACGCGGTCCGCGCCTGCGTCCGCGCAGATTGCCACTTTACTGAAACCCGGGAATGGCGGTGATTTGATTCACGCCCAAAACGGGCACAACAGCAATTTAAATGCATTTGCAAGCATTTAAATTGAATTAATGAACTGTCCGCCCAACTTTATCAGCATTTCCCCCTTTACCACTGCATTTGCCAATCCGGAACTGCGGCGTAATGGACCTGCCAAATAAAAGTCTGAATCAGTCGCTCCAGCTGCTGAAGAGCACGTTCAGAGCTTCCAACGGCTCTCTGACTCAGATCAGTGGTGGGGGGAGGAGGGTCAGATCATTCTCTGGTTGAGGACGGGGGGGGAGGGAGTGAGGCCAGATCATTGTCTGGGGAGGGAGGCCCGAACACTCACTGGTGGGGGAGGGGGGGGCAGATGGATCTCTGATGGGGGGGAGGTCAGATGGATCTCTTGTGGGTGGGGGGGGGGGGGGGCAGGGTGGCCCACTGCCACTCTGTGGGCGATTGGTAGGGGGGGCAGGGGGGTGATCGGTCTGGGTAGTAGGGGGGGTGGATAAGGGGGACAGTGATGTGTGTGGGTAGTGGGGGGGATGGATAAGGGGGACAGTGATGTGTGTGGGTAGTGGGGGGATGGATAAGGGGGACAGTGATGTGTGTGGGTAGTTGGGGGGATGGATAAGGGGGACAGTGATGTGTGTGGGTAGTTGGGGGTGTGGATAAGGGGGACAGTGATGTGTGTGGGTAGTGGGGGGAATGGATAAGGGGGACAGTGATGTGTGTGGGTAGTGGGGGGATGGATAAGGGGGACAGTGATGTGTGTGGGTAGTTGGGGGGATGGATAAGGGGGACAGTGATGTGTGTGGGTAGTTGGGGGTGTGGATAAGGGGGACAGTGATGTGTGTGAGTAGTGGGGGGAGTGGATAAGGGGGACAGTGATGTGTGTGGGTAGTGGGGGGAATGGATAAGGGGGACAGTGATGTGTGTGGGTAGTTGGGGGTGTGGATAAGGGGAACAGTGATGTGTGTGGGTAGCGGGGTGTGGATGGATAAGGGGGACAGTGATGTCTGTGGGGGCCATCACTCCCACTTTTCACTTCCGGGCCGCTTTCTCCGCTTTCTGCGGCCCGGGAGCGATCTGACACGGGCGCGCTTTTTCAAATTTTTTTCCAACTGCGCATGCGCAGTTCAGAGCTCCGATCGTTTCGGCCGCGCTAAGCCCCGCCCACAGCGCGAATGGGACTGGAGATGTTTTTTTCAGGCTGAGTGCGTATGCGGGCGCCTGAAAGCAGATTTCTAAGTCAGATCTGCATTACGCCCAGATTCAGCACTGAGAATGAAAATGCTAAAATCGGGCCCATAGTGTTCAATTCTGGTCGCCACACTACCAGAAGGATGTGGAGGCTTTGGAGAGGGTACAGAAAAGATTTACCAGGATGTTGCCTGGTATGGAGGGCATTAGCTATGAGGAGAAGTTGGAATTACTTGGTTTGTTCTCACTGGAACAATGGAGGTTGAGGGGTGACCTAACAGAAGTCTACAAGATTATGAGGGGCATGGACAGAGTGGATAGCCAGAAGCTTTTTCCCAGGGTGGAAGAATCAATTACTAGGGGGCATAGGTTGAAGGTGCAAGGGGCCAGGTTTAAAGGAGATGTACGAGGCACTTTTTTTACACAGAAGGTGGTGGGTGCCTGGAACTCGTTGCCGGGGGAGGTAGTGGAACCGGATATAATAGTGACTTTTAAGGGACGTCTTGACAAATACATGAATAGGATGGGAATGGAGGGATACGGTCCCCAGAAGGATAGAGGGTTTTAGCTGAGTCAGGCAGCATGGTCGGTGCAGGCTTGGAGGGCCGAAGGGCCTGTTCCTGTGCTATAATTTTCTTTGTTCTTTGTATCTTTTTGGAAAGTTGTGCTCAGCAAGGATTTTGACCTTTTCTGTTCATCAATTTAATTTGAGGTGCAATGAGAGGCCATAAAATTAAAAAAAAAGACTTGCATTGTTAGGGATGTTGGATTAAGGAGCAGTGGTAGGCCACTCAGCCCCTTGAACATGCTCTGCCATTCAATAAGATCATTCTAATCTGGTTGTGGTCTCAACTCCACCACCCTGTCTGCACCACATCATTCTGGATTTCCCCGTCTTTCAAAAACTACCTAATCTGTCTGTCTTGAATAAATTCAATGATCTAATCTCCACTGCTTCTGGGGGAAATAATTTCACAGGTCAATGACTGTTTAAGAGAAAAATCTTCTCCATTTGAAAAGGAAGATTTCTTATTCTAAAACTTTATTCTCTGGTTCTAGTCTCACCCACAAGAAAAAACATCTCCTCAGTATCCACACTAATGCAAAATTTAGGCTCAGGGATTTGCTAATTAGGATTAAGTAGGATTTGAACATATTTCCATCAAATTCAAAGATGACACCCACTGTGATAGATTTATAGCAACTTTGGATTGTCCAATGTTTAAAAGTAGTATCTAAATTGATAGCAGTAATGAATATCCTGAATTATGAGACAACCTTTCTCCCCCAAAACTCTCCTCAGTCCAGGACATACCCTGGAATCTGGAACTGTGAAATTATCCATCCAAATATTGGAATAGGACGTTTATGCCCGAGCAAAGGCCTTTCTTAACTTAGTAAGAAGTCTCACAACACCAGGTTAAAGTCCAATAGGTTTATTTGGTAGCAAAAGCCACTGGCTTTCGAAGCGCTGCTACTTAATCAGGTGAGTGGGATTTCAGTTCACAAACAGGGCATATAAAGACACAAACTCAATTTACAAAATAATGGTTGGAATGCGAGTCTTTACTGGTAATCAAGTCTTAAAGGTACAGACAATGTGAGTGGAGAGAGGGTTAAGCACAGGTTAAAGAGATGTGTATTGTCTCCAGACAGGACAGTTAGTGAGATTTTGCAAGCCCAGGCAAGTCATGGGGGTTACAGATAGTATGACATGAACCCAAGATCCCTTTTGAGGATGTCTTCATGTGTGCGGAACTTGGCTATCAGTTTCTGCTCAGCGACTCTGCGCTGTCATGTGTTATGAAGGCCGCCTTGGAGAACGCTTACCCGACGATCAGAGGCCGAATGCCCGTGACCACTGAAGTGTTCCTCAACAGGAACACTCTTGCCTGGTGATTGTTGAGCGGTGTTCATTCATCCGTTGTCGTAGCGTCTGCATGGTCTCTCCAAAGTACCATGCCTCGAGACATCATTTCCTGCAGCATAACAGGTGGACAACGTTGGCCGAGTTGCAAGTGTATGTACCGTGTACCTGGTGGATGGTGTTCTCACGTGAGATGATGGCATCCGTGTCAATGATCCGGCATGTCTTGCAGAGGTTGCTGTGGCAGGGTTGTGTGGTGTCGTGGTCACTGTTCTCCTGAAGGTTGGGTAGTTTGCTGCGGACAATGGTCTGCTTGAGGTTGTGCGGTGTGCTGTGGACAATGGTCTGTTTGAGGTTGTGTGGTCATCGTGGGGGATGCTGGTGTAGAGTGCTGAGACATCCATTGTGACGAGGAGTGCTCCTGGTTCAACTGTTCCATGTGTGCTGTAGTTTCTGTAGTTTCCTGCACAAACTCTACACCAGCATCCCCCACGATGATGGCATTGCTGCAACTGCCTCAGTACTCAACACCGACAACTGTCAATCTCCAGATGCAATTTTACAACTCATCCACTTCATCCTGGACCACAATGTCTTCACCTTCAACACCCAGTTCTTCATCCAGACACACGGAACAGCCATGGGGACCAAATTCGCACCTCAATATGCCAACATCTTCACGCACAGGTTCGAACAAGACCTCTTCACCGCACAGGACCTTCAACCGATGCTATATACTAGATACATCGATGACATTTTCTTCCTTTGGACTCATGGTGAACAATCACTGAAACAACTATATGGTGACATCAACAAGTTCCATGCCACCATCAGACTCGATGTGGCGATGCCGACGTTGGACTGGGGTAAATACAGTAAGAAGTCTCACAAAACCTGGTGTTGTGAGACTTCTTACCTTCAGACTCACCATGGACTACTCTCCGGAATCGGTTGCATTCTTGGACACATGCATCTCCATCAAGGACGGTCACCTCAGCACTTCACTGTACCGCAAGCCCACGCATAATCTCACGATGCTCCACTTCTCCAGCTTCCACCCTAAACACGTTAAAGAAGCCATGCCCTACGGACAAGCCCTCCGTATACACAGGATCTGCTCAGATGAGGAGGATCGCAACAGACACCTCCAGACACTGAAAGATGCCCTCATAAGAACAGGATATGGCGCTCAACTCATCGATCGACAGTTCTGACGCGCCATAGCGAAAAACCGCACCGACCTCCTCAGAAGACACGGCGGACAGAGTACCCTTCGTCGTCCAGTACTTCCCCAGAGCAGAGAAGCTACGGCATCTTCTCTGGAGCCTTCAACATGTCATTGATGAAGACGAACATCTCGCCAATTTCTTGTCTTCAAACAGCTGCACAACCTCAAACAGACCATTAGAACACAGAACATTACAGCGCAGTACAAGCCCTTTGGCCCTCGATGTTGCGCCGACTGTGAAACCAATCTAAAGCCCATCTAACCTACACTATTCCAATATCATCCATATGTTTATCCAATGACCATTTAAATGCCCTTAATGTTGGCGAGACCACTACTGTTGCAGGCAGTTACCATTGTCCGCAGCAAACTACCCAGCCTTCAGGAAAACAGTGACCACGACACCACACAACCCTGCCACAGCAACCTCTGCAAGACGTGCCGGATCATCGACATGGATGCCATCATCTCACGTGAGAATACCATCCACCAGGTACACGGTACATACACTTGCAACTCGGCCATTGTTGTCTACCTGATACGCTGCAGGAAAGGATATCCCGAGGTATGGTAGATTGGGGAAACCATGCAGACGCTACGACAACGGATGAATGAACACCGCTCGACAATCACCAGGCAAGACTGTTCTCTTCCTGTTGGCGAACACTTCAGCGGTCACGGGCATTCGGCCTCTGATCTTCGGGTAAGCATTCTCCAAGGCGGCCTTCACAACACATGACAGCGCAGAGTCGCTGAGCAGAAACTGATAGCCAAGTTCCGCACACATGAGGACGGCCTCAACCGGGATCTTGGGTTCATGTCACAGTATCTGTAATCCCCACTTGCCCGGGCTTGCAAAATCTCACTAACTGTCCCGGCTGGAGACAATACACATCTCTTTAACCTGTGCTTAACCCTCTCTCCACTCACATTGTACCTTTAAGACTTGATTACCTGTAAAGACTCGCATTCCAACCATTATTTTGTAAATTGAGTTTGTGTCTTTATATGTCCTTTTTGTGAACTGAAATCCCACTCACCTGATGAAGGAGCAACGCTTCGAAAAATAGTTGGACTTTAACCTGGTGTTGTGAGACTTCTTACTGTGTTTACCCCAGGCCAATGCCGGCATCTCCACATCTTTCTTAACTTAGGCAGAAACCTTTTTCATTCCCACTGTTGATGGACCTGCAAGGCAATAAATTCTCTGCTACACCCAAGGTTATATTTTGGAGGCGTAAAAGATATCAATACAGATAGCTTCATATCTTAGGCTAGTCTTTCACACTTTAACTTCCAATAGTCACCCCCCCCCCTCCCCCCCACCTACAATCAGCTGATTTAAACACCTTAAAGCAGAATATTTTGAAGAATGTAATTCCAACCAAAGCTTTAGGTTAAAATATCTTTTCTGGCTCATCTTGAACTGCATCAGACATGTTCAGATGCAACATGTCAACAGCTGCAAGCTTGACTGTCTCCTTGTACATTCAAACAGTCAAAGATCTCACAAAGAAAATCACAGTCATGGCATTTGTTTTCAGATTATGTTGTTGGTTGGGGTATATTCAGTTCCATTTTCCTACATTTTATGAAATCATTTGTTTTGAGCAGGCCCACTTGTAACATAATGTATAAGGGGTGCTAATATAGTCAGTCTGTTAATGTGAGTCAGATATTAGCTTTGTGTAGATCTCAGTCACAATCCCTTCTTTATATTTATTCATAGGCATTCCAGCTTTGATAGTCTGCATTTCTTACGCTGTCAACCACGAGGTGTATGGTAACTATACCATCGGTGGCAACTCCTTGTAAGTATTGAGAAATCCTTGGTGTGATCTTTTTTTTTACTAAATGGAGATAATTCCTCTTTTAGCGGTATGTAAGTTATAACCCTGGCAATGTTTTCCAAGATATAAACAGGTTGGTTACCATTTCACCAGTTAGCACAGCAATATTCGTTTATTTCATGTATTTACACAAGTCAGATCATTACAGGTTAAATTATTTTTGAAACACAGTCACTGTAATATTGGGAAAGACCGCAGATAATGCAAGATTCTACATACTGCAATTAAGTGATTGGTTTCTGCTGATGTTGCTAGCTGCAGCCGTATTGGCTAGAACATCAGGAAGAATCCTGAACAGTTTTGGAACCCTTGGAATCAAGTCAGTATCCACTTTGCTTCATTTCAGAAGACTGCAGATCTGAAAATGCAACATTCCCATAGCACAGAGAGGATTATTAACATAGCAAAGAGGGAGGATGATTAAGATATCACTGAAAGAGGATCAATAACAGTACTCTGAGAGAATCATTAACATCGCACTGCTAGAGGATCATTAACATAGTACTGAGAGAAGATCATTAAAATAGTACAAAGAAAGGGTCAATAAGATAGTACAGAGAGTGAATCAGTAAGATAATACAGAGAGGATATTAACATAGCACAGATAGCAAACAAAGAACAAAGAACAATACAGCACAGGAACAGGCCCTTCGGCCCTCCAAGCCCGCGCCGCTCCCTGGTCCAAACTAGACCATTCTTTTGTATCCCTCCATTCCCACCCCGTTCATGTGGCTATCTAGATAAGTCTTAAACGTTCCCAGTGTGTCCGCCTCCACCACCTTGCCTGGCAGCGCATTCCAGGCCCCCACCACCCTCTGTGTAAAATACGTTCGTCTGATATCTGTGTTAAACCTCCCCCCCTTCACCTTGAACCTATGACCCCTCGTGAACGTCACCACCGACCTGGGGAAAAGCTTCCCACCGTTCACCCTATCTATGCCTTTCATAATTTTATACACCTCTATTAAGTCTCCCCTCATCCTCCGTCTTTCCAGGGAGAACAACCCCAGTTTACCCAATCTCTCCTCATAACTAAGCCCCTCCATACCAGGTAACATCCTGGTAAACCTCCTCTGTACTGTCTCCAAAGCCTCCACGTCCTTCTGGTAGTGTGGCGACCAGAACTGGACGCAGCATTCCAGATGCGGCCGAACCAACGTTCTATACATCTGCAACATCAGACACCAACTTTTATACTCTATGCCCCGTCCTATAAAGGCAAGCATGCCGTATGCCTTCTTCACCGCCTTCTCCACCTGTGACGTCACTTTTAAGGATCTGTGGACTTGCACACCCAGGTCCCTCTGCGTATCTACACCCTTTATAGTTCTGCCATTTATCATATAGCTCCTCCCGACATTATTTCTACCAAAATGCACCACTTCGCATTTATCAGGATTGAACTCCATCTGCCATTTCTTTGCCCAAATTTCCAGCCTATCTATATCCTTCTGTAGCTTCTGACAATGCTCCTCACTATCTGCAAGTCCTGCCAATTTTGTGTCGTCCGCAAACTTACTGATCACCCCAGTTACACCTTCTTCCAGATCGTTTATATAAATCACAAACAGCAGAGGTCCCAATACAGAGCCCTGCGGAACACCACTAGTCACAGGCCTCCAGCCGGAAAAAGACCCTTCCACTACCACCCTCTGTCTTCTGTGACCAAGCCAGTTCTCCACCCATCTAGCCACCTCCCCCTTTATCCCATGAGATCCAACCTTTTTCACCAGCCTACTCCAAATGGGGTCTGACCAGAGCCTTATACAGTCTCAGAAGTACATCCCTGCTCTTGTATTCCAGCCCTCTCGACATGAATGCTAACATTGCATTTGCCTTCCTAACTGCTGACTGAATCTGCACGTTAACCTCAAGAGAATCTTGAACAAGGATTCCCAAGTCACTATGTGCTTCTGATTTCCTAAGCATTTCCCCATTTGAAAAACAGTCTATGCCTCCATTCCTCCTTCCATAGTGCATAACCTCACACTTTTCCACATTGTATTCCATTTGCCACTTCTTTACCCACTCTCCCAGCCTGTCCAAGTCCTTCTGCAGTCCCTCTGCTTCCTCAATACTACCTGTCCCTCTACATATCTTTGCGTCATTTGCAAACTTAGCAACAGTGCCTTCAGTTCCTTCTTCCAAATCGTTAATGTATATTCTGAAAAGTTGTGGTCCCAGCACTGAACCCTGAGGCACACCACTAGTCACCGGCTGCCATTCTGAAAAAGACCCCTTTATCCCCACTCTCTGCCTTCTGCCAGTCAGCCAATCCTCTCTCCATGCCAGGATCTTACCCTTAACACCATGGGCTCTTAACTTATTTAACAGTCTCCTATGCGGCACATTGTCAAAGGCCTTCTGGAAATCTAAATAAATCACGTCCACTCGTTCTCCTTCATCTAACTTCCTTGTTACCTTCTCAAAGAACAAAGAAAATTACAGCACAGGAACACACCCTTCGGCCCACCAAGCCTGCACTGACCATGCTGCCCGATTGAACTAAAACACCCTACCCATTCAGGGACGATATCCCTCTATTTCCATCCTATTCATGTATTTGTCAAGACGCCCCTTAAAAGTCACTACCGTATCCGCTTACACTACCTCCTCCGGCAATGAGTTCCAGGCACCCACTATTCTCTGTGTACAAAATCTGCCTCGTACATCTCCTTTATATCTTGCCCCTCGCACCTTAAACCTGTGCCCCCTAGTAATTGACTCTTCCACCCTGGGAAAAAGCTTCTGACTATCCATTCTGTCCATGCCTCTCATAATCTTGTAGACTTCTATCAGGTCGCCCCTCAACCTCCCTTGTTCCAGTGAGAACAAACCAAGTTTCTCCAACCTCTCCTCATAGCTAATGCCCTCCATACCAGGCAACATCCTGGTAAATCTTTTCTATACCCTCTCCAAAGACTCCACATTCTTCTGGTAGTGTGGCGACCAGAATTGAACACTATATTCCAAGTGCGGCCTAACTAAGGTTCTATAAAGCTGCAACATGACTTGCCAATTTTTAAACTCAATGCCCCGGCCGATGAAGGCAAGCATGCCGTATGCCGCCTTGACTACCTTCTCCATCTGCATTGCCACTTTCAGTGACCTGTGTACCTGTACACTCAGATCCCTTTGCCTGTCAATACTGTTAAGGGTTCTGTCATTTACTGTATATTTCCTATCTGTATTAGACCTTCCAAAATGCATTACCTCACATTTGTCCGGATTAAACTCCATCTGCCATCTCTCCGCCCAAGCCTGCAACTGATCTATATCCTGCTGTATCCTCTGATGGTCCTCATCGCTATCCGCAAATCCACCAGCCTTTGTGTCATCCGCAAACTTACTAATCAAACCAGTTACATTTTCCTCCAAATCATTTATATATTACAAACAGCAAAGGTCCCAGCACTGACCCCTGAGGAACGCCATTTGTCACAGCCCTCCATTCAGAATTCTAACAGATTTGTCAAACATGATTTCCCCTTGATGAAGCCATACTGACTCAGGCCTATTTTATCATGCACTTCCAAGAACTTCACGATCTCATCTTTAATAATGGACTTTAAAATGTTGCCAATGTCCGAAGTCAGACAAACCGGCCTATAATTTCCCATCTGCTGCCTCCCTCCCTTCTTAAACAGCAGTATTACATTAGCTACATTCCAGTTCTCTGGGAGCCTCCCTGCCTCCAGTGATTCCTGAAAGATCACCACCAATGCCTCCACAATTTCCTCAGCTATCTCCTTTAGAATTCTGGGGTTTAGTCCAGATGATTTATCCACTTTCAGACCTTTCAATTTCCCCAGAACCTTCTCCTTAGTGATGGCACACTCACCTGTGCCCCCTGATTCTCCTGGGGCTCTGGCATCCCACTAATGTCTTCCACCATGAAGACTGATGCAAAGTAACTCTTCAGTTCCTCTGACATTTCTTTGTTTCCTATTATTACTTCTCCAGCCTCATTTTCCAGTGGTCCAATGTTTATTTTTGCCTCTCTCTTACCTTTTATATATTGAAAAAAACTCTTCCTATCTTCTTTTATATTACAAGCTAGCTTACACTCATATTTCATCTTCTCCCCCCTTATTGTTTTTTTAGTTGTCCTCTGCTCGCTTTTAAAGGCTTCTCAATCCTCTGACTTCCCATTAATCCTCGCCACTTTGTATAGATCTCCTTATTACCTCAGTCTCAAGGCAATTTCTAACCAGTAATTTAAATGGGTTTTCAAATTTAGCACAGTTCCCTATTATCCAATCAAATCACAGCCCTCCTGTAATGTGACTTTTAAGTTTTTTTACTGTCAGTTTCAGAGAATCAAGAGTAACACTTACTGACCAATCAGCACTCTCTCTTGTAGCCTCTGCTGTCTATTTCACCTAACTCCCTGGTGCTGGATTTCCACTATAAATTTTAATAGCTAAATACACTAGTCTCCTATTCTATTTAATTAATTTTATTTTTTTCAAACTGATTATTTATCCCTCTTGATCTGAAATCAAATTAAAATCAGTAACTTAGAATAGATTTTCAAATTTAGCCCAGACTCCCTACCGGCCAATCAGACAAACAAAGTCCTACCTTTGCCCGGCTGTCTGTCTGTCTGTCCCGGCTCCACTCCACTCCCAGAATGACGGCCACGTATCCCCAAGATAAAGTATTTATACACTTACCGTTACCCGGCTGTCTCTCTTTTCTGTACTATTTCATTGATCCACAAATAGATCAACTCTGTTCTATGGTAATTTTACACGCTCAGTATTATGCTAAAGATCCACTCTCTGTACTATGTTCCTAATACACTCTTTGTACGATGTTAATGATCCACACTCTGTACTATGACAATGATACACTTTCAGCAGCACTATGCTAATATGCACTTGTAGTACTATATTAATGATCCACTATCTAGATTGTGTTAATGATCCTCTCTCAGTAATGATCTATGCTCAGTAGTAGGTTAATGAACTACATTATGTACTATGTTAATGGTCCTCTCTGTTACTGACCCACTCTCTGTACCATGTTCATGATTCGCTCTCTTTATTATGGTAATAATCCAGTCTCTGTGCCATGTTAATGAAATTTTCGCAGTACTGCTAATGATCCAAACAATGTATGATGTTAATGCTCCACTCTCACTACTTTGTTAATGATCCCATCTCTGTACTATGTTAATGATGCTCTCTCTGTATTATGTTAATGATCACTCTCTGTACTATGTTAATGAACCACTCTCTGTGTCATGTTAATGATGTGGAGATGCCGGCGTTGGACTGGGGTAAACACAGTAAGAAGTTTAACAACACCAGGTTAAAGTCCAACAGGTTTATTTGGTAGCAAAAGCCACACAAGCTTTCGGAGCTCCAAGCCCCTTCTTCAGGTGAGTGGGAATTCTGTTCACAAAAAAAGGGCACATAAAGACACAGATTCAATTTACATGAATGATGGTTGGAATGCGAATACTTACAACTAATCAAGTCTTTAAGATACAAACAACGTGAGTGGAGAGAGCATCAAGACAGGCTAAAAAGATGTGTATTGTCTTCAGACAAGATGGCCAGTGAAACTCTGCAGGTTCAGGCAAGCTGTGGGGGTTACAAATAGTGTGACATGAACCCAATATCCCGGTTGAGGCCGTCCTCGTGTGTGATAGTCAAGTTCCGCACACACGAGGACGGTCTCAACTGGGATATTGGGTTCATGTCACACTATTTGTAACCCCCACATCTTGCCTGGACCTGCAGAGTTTCACTGGCCGTCTTGTCTGAAGACAATACACATCTTTTTAGCCTGTCTTGATGCTCTCTCCACTCACGTTGTTTGTATCTTAAAGATTTGATTAGCTGTAAGTATTCGCATTCCAACCATCATTCATGTAAATTGAGTCTGTGTCTTTATATGCCCTGTTTGTGAACAGAATTCCCACTCACCTGAAGAAGGGGCTTGGAGCTCCGAAAGCTTGTGTGGCTTTTGCTACCAAATAAACCTGTTGAACTTTAATCTGGTGTTGTTAAACTTCTTATCATGTTAATGAGCCATTCTCATGCCATGTTAATGATCCTCTCTCAGTACTATGTTCATGATCCACTTTCTGTGCTATGCCAATGATCCACTTTCTGCATTATGTTAATGATCCACTCTTTGTACTGTGTTAATGAACCTCTGCCTGTACTGTGTTACTGAACCATTCTCTGTACGACGTTAATGATCCACTCTGCACTATGTTTATGATCCTCTCAGTGCTATTGGAATGTTCTACTCTCTGTGCTCTGTACTAAGTCAATGATCCTCTTTATGTACAATGTTAATGATCCTCTCTCAGTACCATGTTAGAATCATAGAGGTTTACAGCATGGAAACAGGCCCTTCGGCCCAACTTGTCCATGCCGCCCTTTTTTTTAAAACCCCTAAGCTAATCCCAATTGGCCCAATTTTTTTAAGACCCCTAAGCTAATCCCAATTGGCCCATATCCCTCTATACCCATTGTACCCATGTAACTATCTCAATGCTTTTTAAAAGACAAAATTGTACCCGCCTCTACTACTACCTCTGGCAGTTTGTTCCAGCCACTCACCACCCTCTGTGTGAAAGAATTGACCCTCTGGACACTTTTGTATCTCTCTCCTCTCACCTTAAACCTATGCCCTCTAGTTTTAGACTCCCCTACCTTTGGGAAAAGATTTTGACATCTAGCTGATCTGTGCCCCTCATTATTTTATAGACCTCTATAAGATCACCCCTCAGCCTCCTAAGCTCCAGAGAAAAAAGTCCCAGTCTACCCAGCCTCTCCTTATAACTCAATCCATCAAGTCCCGGTAGCATCCTAGTAAATCTTTTCTGCACTGTTTCTAGCTTAACAATATCCTTTCTATAATAGGGTGACCAGAATTTCACACAGTATTCCAAGTGTGGCCTTACCAATGTCTTGTACAACTTCAACAAGATATTCCAACTCCTATATTCAATGTTCTGACCGATGAAACCAAGCATGCCGAATGCCTTCTTCACCACTCTGTCCACCTGTGACTCCACTTTCAAGGTGCTATGAACATATACCCCTAGGTCTCTTTGTTTTGTAACTCTCCCCAATGCCCTACCATTAACTGAGTAAGTCCTGCCCTGGTTCAATCCACCAAGATGCATCACCTCGCATTTGTCTTAATTAAACTCCATCTGCCGTTCGTCAGCCCACTGGCCCAATTGATCAAGATCCTGTTGCAATTGGAGATAACTTTCTTCACTGTCCACTATGCCACCAATCCTAGTGTCATCTGCAAACTTACTAACCATGCCTCCTATATTCTCATCCGAATCATTAATATGAATGACAAATAACAGTGGACCCAGCACTGATTCCTGAGGCACACCGCTGGTCACAGGCCTCCAGTTTGAAAAACAATTCTCTGCAACCACCCTCTGGCTTCTGTCAAGAAGCTAATTTTGTATCCATTTAGATACCTCACCCTGGATTCTGTGAGATTTAACCTTATGCAACAACCTACCATGTGGTACCTTGTCAAAGGCCTTGCTAATGTCCATGTAGACAACATCAACTGCACTGCCCTCATCTACCTTCTTGGGTACCCCTTCAAAAAACTCAATCAAATTTGTGAGACATGATTTTCCACTCACAAAGCCATGCTGACTGTCCCTAATCAGTCCTTGCGTCTCTAAATGCCTGTAGATCCTGTCTCTCAAAATACCTTCCAACAATTGACGCACCACAGATGTGAGGCTCACAGGCCTGTAGTTCCCAGGCTTTTCTCTGCAGCCCTTTTTAAACAAAGGCACAACATTTGCCACTCTCCAATCTTCAGGCACCTCACCTGTGACAATCGATGATTCAAATATCTCAGCTAGGGGACCCGCAAGTTCCTCCCTAGCCTCCCACAATGTCCTGGGATATATTTCATCGGGACCCAGGGATTTATCTACCTTGATGTGCTTTAAGACTTCTAGCACCTCCTTCTCTGTAATATGTACACTCCTCAAGACATCGCTATTTATTTCCCCAAGTTCCCTAACATCCATGCTTTTCTCAACAGTAAATACTGATGAGAAATATATATTTAGGATCTCACCCATCTCTTGTGGATCCGCACATAGATGACCTTGTTGATCCTTAAGAGGCCCTACTCTCTCCCTTGTTACTCTTTTCCCTTTATGTATTTGTTGAAGCTCTTTGGATTCTCCTTTGCCTTATCTGCCAAAACAATCTCGTGTCTCCTTTTTGCCCTCCTGATTTCTCTCTTAACTCTACTCCTACACTCCCTATACTCTTCAAGGGATTCACTTGATCCCAGCTGCCTATTCATGTCATGTGCCTCTTTCTTCTTCTTGACCAGGGCGTCAATATCCCAAGTCATCCAGGGTTTCCTACTTCTGCCAGCCTTGCCCTTCACTCTAAGAGGAATGTGTTTATCCTGAACCCTGGTTAACACACTTTTGAAAGCCTGCCACTTACCAGACATCCCTTTGCCTTCCCACAGACTCCCCCAATTAACTTTTGAAAGTTCCTGCCTGATACCATCAAAATTGGCCTTGCCCCAATTTAGAATTTAGAATAACTAATGAATCACTCTCTGTACTATGTTAATGATGCTCTCTCTGTACTTTGTTAATTGTTCTCTCCCTGTAATATGTTCGTGATCCACTCTCTGTACTATGTTAATAATATTCTCTCTGTGCTATGTTAATGATCCTCTCGTACTATATTATTGATCGTCTTTCTGTGCTATGTTAATGATTTCCTTTGTAATATGTCAGTGAGACTCTATCAGTAACTAATGAAATCAGTAATGAAACCAGTCCCAATGCCCCAGGAATCTGAAACCCTCCCCCTGACACCATCTCTTCAGCCACGTATTTATCCGATATATCCTCTCATTTCTGACCAGCACGTGGCACCGGTAGTAATCCTGAGATCACTACCTTTGAGGTGCGATTTCTTAACTTTCTTCCTAGCTCCCTGTATTCTGCTTTTAGGACTCATCCCTTTTTTTTTACCTAGGTCGTCTGTATCCACCCCCTTCAGAATATCCTGCAGCCACTCTGAGACATCCTTGACCTGAGCACTAGGGAGGCAACATAGCATCCTGGAGTCTCGTTTGCGGCCACAGAAACACCTGTCTATTCCCCTTACAATTGAATCCCTTATAACTATTGCACTGGCACACTTTTTACCCCTCCCCTCTGCAGCAGAACCAACCTATGAGCCCCCCCCTAGTTCTGAGCTCTCCCACCATTGGAATATTCTTTCTGAATCTATCCTGTTAGAATCTTATAAGTTTCTATGAGATCCCCTCTTAATCTTTTAAACTCCAGTGAATCTAATCCTAACCGACTTAGTCTCCTCATATGACAGACCTGCCATCCCAGGAATCAGCCTGGTAAATCTTTGCTGTACTGCCTCTATAGCAAGGACATCCTTCCTTAGATAAGGACATCAAGACTGCACACAATATTCCAGGTGTGGCCTCACCAATGCCCTAGACAATTGCAGCAAAACACCTCTATCTCTATACTCAAATCCTCTTGCTATGAAGACCAACATACCATTTGCCTTCTTACTGCCTGCTGTACCTGCACACTTATCATTAACACAATGCGGAGGGTGGATCGGTAACACAGCTCAGGGAGAGGTTCATATTACAGAGAGTGGATCATCAACAGAGTACACAGAGTGGTTGATCAGTATAGTATTCAGGGAGCATTATTAACATAGTACAGAGAGTGGATCATTAACATAATACTGAGAGAGTAGAATTACCATAGTATTGAGTTGATCATTAACAGAGTACGAAGAGAGGATTAATAAAATAGTACAGAAAGTGAATCATGAACATAGTACAGAGATTAGAACATGGGCATAGTACAGAGAGAGGAGATCGTTAATACTGTACAGAGAGAGGAGATCGTTAATACAGTACAGAGAGAGGATCGTTAATACAGTACAGAGAGAGGATCATTAATACAGTACAGAGAGAGGGGATCATTAATACAGTACAGAGAGAGGAGATCATTAATACAGTACAGAGAGAGGGGATCATTAATACAGTACAGAGAGAGGGGATCATTAATACTGTACAGAGAGAGGATCATTAATACAGTACAGAGAGAGGATCATTAACATTGTGCGAACAGTGGTTCATTAACATAGTACAGAAATGGATCATTAACATAGCACAGAGGGAACATTTTAAACATAGTAGAGACAGAGGATAATTATCATTGTACTGAACGAGGATAATTGCCGTCGTACGGAGGGTCATTCCGATAGAGCTGAGAGAAGATCATAAACATAATATTGAGAGTTGATCATTCACGTAGAATCATTAACATAGTACAGAGAGAGCATCACCAACATTAAACAGATAGACGATCATTCCCATAGTACAGAGAGAGGATCATAAATACAATACAGAGAGTGAAGTGTTAACATAGCGCACCGTTTGGATGGTACAGAGAATCATTGACATAATAATTGGAACAGAGAAGGCTGACGAGAGACATAATTGAGATATGCAATATTGTGATGGGGAGCGAGAGAATAGACAGGAGGACAATATCTTTCCCATATTGCAGAGAGTCGACTATTCCCCTACACTGAAAGTGGATCATTCCTATGGCATGGAGACTGGAACGTTCCCATTAGTACAGGGAGTGGATTGTTCCCATCATTCCTATAACACAGACAGTAGATGATTTATGTGGCACTGACAGTGGATCACTGGAATGGCACTGAGTATGAATCCACACCATGGGAGTTGATCGTTCCCATGCCACTAAGAGTGGACCATTCCCCGAGCACCGAGGGTGGACCGTTCCCTAGCATGGAGGGTGGACCGTTCCCGAGCACAGAGTGGCTCACGAAACGCACTGTTCCATTGAACATTTTGATTTTATATCATCAATTGAAACATTTATTCTATTAATTCCTTGCTGTATAATTCTTTTTGACAGCTGTTGGGTAACAAATGATGTTGCCTATTATGTGACCAACGTGGGTATCTTCTCAGTGGTCTTTCTTGGTAACACCATCATGCTGATCATTGTGTCTATGAAGATCATTGCGATGAAGAGAGCTGAACACACTCACGAAAGCCAGGGAAGTAGCTGGAAGTCCGTGTTTTCGGTGCTGAGTCTCAACTGTCTCCTTGGCTTGACATATGGCCTGGGATTTTTCTCCCGTGGGCCGCAGCGTGAAATTGTGCTTTACCTCTTCACCTTTTTCAACTCTCTGCAAGGTCAGTCTCAAGGAAGGGACCTCTTTAGTTATATCCATTTAATTGGTGATATGGGAGCTGTGCATCATGTCTAATAATGAGGCTGGGAGCCAGTTGTCATTAATTAACCCTAGTTATTAACATCTGGTATCACATTTATTAAAAACATGGTTCTTCCACACTCTGACAAAGAATAAAGAACAATACAGCACAGGAACAGGCCCTTCGGCCTCCAAGCCCGTGCCGCTCCCTGGTCCAAACTAGACCATTCTTTTGTATCCCTCCATTCCCACTCCGTTCATATGGCTATCTAGATAAGTCTTAAACGTTCCCAGTGTGTCCGCCTCCACCACCTTGCCCGGCAGCGCATTCCAGGCCCCCACCACCCTCTGTGTAAAATATGTCCCTCTGATATCTGTGTTAAACCTCCCCACCTTCACCTTGAACCTATGACCCCTCGTGAATGTCACCACTGACCTGGGGAAAAGCTTCCCACCGTTCACCCTATCTATGCCTTTCATAATTTTATACACCTCTATTAAGTCTCCCCTCATCCTCCGTCTTTCCAGGGAGAACAACCCCAGTTTTCCCAATCTCTCCTCATAACTAAGCCCCTCCATACCAGGCAACATCCTGGTAAACCCCCTCTGTACTCTCTCCAAAGCCTCCACGTCCTTCTGGTAGTGTGGCGACCAGAACTGGACGCAGTATTCCAAATGCGGCCGAACCAACGTTCTATACATCTGCAACATCAGACCCCAACTTTTATACTCTATGCCCCGTCCTATAAAGGCAAGCATGCCATATGCCTTCTTCACCACCTTCTCCACTTGTGACGTCACCTTTAAGGATCTGTGGGCTTGCATACCCAGGTCCCTCTGCGTATCTACACCCTTCATGGTTCTGCCATTTATCGTATAGCTCCTCCCTACATTATTTCTACCAAAATGCACCACTTCGCATTTATCAGGATTGAACTCCATCTGCCATTTCTTTGCCCAAATTTCCAGCCTATCGATACCTTCTGTAGCCTCTGACAATGCTCCTCACTATCTGCAAGTCCTGCCAATTTTGTGTCGTCCGCAAACTTACTGATCACCCCAGTTACACCTTCTTCCAGATCGTTTATATAAATCACAAACAGCAGAGGTCCCAATACAGAGCCCTGCGGAACACCACTAGTCACAGGCCTCCAGCCGGAAAAAGACCCTTCCACTACCACCCTCTGACTACTGCTGAGTTCTGGTTCTACATGTACCTTCTATTTCCCTTAGCTCACCCATACCCATGTTGTTCATACGTGAGAATAGCCAGTGTGAACCAATCAACAGTTTCGCTGTGCACTATCATGGCCATACTCTACCACATAGCACATACACATGTAATCATATGATACACACACACACAAAAAAAAACATACATGTTTCATCAAAAATCATTGATGGATTTTTTTCTGCCTGACCTGCAAATGCTACTTTCTACCCTGGGTGAAGTGGCAAATGTAGACCAGGGCTAGAAACTGGGATCTTCCATCGTGGGTCAGTTTCTTCAGCTTAAAAGCCACAAGAGATCAGCTGCTTGTCTTATAATAGATGTTAAATTTTAATGATTTTCATTTGACATATTTGTTTAAAGCCAGAACTTTCTAAAGTTATGGAGAAACTCAGAGCATTCTATAGCACATAGATACAACATACAAAGAGGAATATGCTCTGTCACATTTGTGCTGGTTCTTTGAGAAAGTTATCCAAATAGTCCTACTTGCTGTTAGAACAAAGAACAAAGAAAATTACAGCACAGGAACAGGCCTTTCGGCCCTCCAAGCCTGCACCGACCATGCTGCCTGGCTGAAATAAAACACCCTACCGTTCCGGGGACCATATCCCTCTATTCCCATTCTATTCCCATTCTATTCATGTATTTGTCCAGATGCCCCTTAAAACTCACTATCGTATCTGCTTCCACTACTTTCCCCGGCAGCGAGTTCCAGGCACCCACCACTCTCTGTGTAAAAAACTTGCCTCATACATCTCCTTTAAACCTTGCCCCTCGCACCTTAAACCTGTGCCCCCGAGTAATTGACTCTTCCACCCTGTGAAAAAGCTTCTGACTATCCCCTCTGCCCATGCCCCTCATAATCGTGTAGACGTCTATCAGATCACCCCTCAACCTCCCTTGTTCCAGTGAGAACAAACCAAGTTTCTCCAACCTCTCCTCATAGCAAATGCCCTCCATACCAGGCAACATCCTGGTAAATCTCTTCTGTACCCTCTCCAAAGCCTTCACATCTTTCTGGTAGTGTGGTGACCAGAATTGAACACTATATTCCAAGTGCGGCCTAACTAAGGTTCCATAAAGCCGCAACATGACTTGCCAATTTTTAAACTCAGTGCCCCAGCCGATGAAGGCAAGCATGCCATATGCCTTCTGGACTACCTTCTCCACCTGCGTTGCCACTTTCAGTGACCTGTGTACCTGTACACCCAGATCCCTCTGCCTATCAACACTCTTAAGGGTTCTGCCATTTACTGTATATTTCCTATCCATGTTAGATCTTCCTCACATTTGTCCGGATTAAACTCTATCTGCCATCTCTCCGCCCAAGCCGCCAACTGATCTATATCCTGCTGTATCCTCTGATGGTCCTCATCGCTATCTGCAAATCCACCAACCTTTGTGTCGTCCGCAAACTTACTAATCAAACCAGTTACATTTTCCTCCAGATCATTTATATATATTACAAACAGCAAAGGTCCCAGCACTGATCCCTGAGGAACGCCACTTGCCACAGCCCTCCATGCAGAAACACACCCTTCCACTGCTACCCCCTGTCTTCTTTGACTTAGCCAGTTTTGTATCCACCCTGCCAGCTTACCTCTGATACTATGCGACTTCACCTTTTGCACCACCTTGCCATGAGGGACCTTGTCAAAGGCCTTACTGAAGTCCATGTAGACAACATCCACTGGCCTACCCTCATCAATCATCTTTGCCACTTCCTCGAAAAACTCGAACAAATTTCTGAGATGTGACCTTCCCTTCATAAAACCATGTTACCTCTCACTAATACGTCCACTTATTTCCAAGTGGGAGAAAATCGTGTCTTGAAGAATCCTCTCCAATAATTTCCCTACCACTGACGTAAGGCTCACCGGCCTGTAATTACCTGGATTATGCTTGCTACCTTTCTTAAACAAAGGAACGACATTTGCTATTCTTCAATCCTCTGGGACCACCCCTGTAGCCAGTGAGGATACAAAGATTTCTCTCAAGGCCTCCGCAATTTCCTTCCTTGCCCCTCTCAGTATTTTGGGGTATATCCCATCAGGCCTTGGGGAATTGTCTACCTTAATGTTTCTTAAGGACCACAATACCTCATCCTTTTTGATCTCAACATGACTCAAACTATCTACACACCCTTTCCCAGATTCTTCATCCACCAAGTCCTTCTTTTTGGTGAATACTGATGCAAAGTACTCATTTAACACCTCGCCCATTTCCTCTGGCTCCATGCATAGATTCCTTCCCCTGTTCTTGAGTGGGCCAACCCTCTCCCTGGCTACCCTCTTGCTCTGTATATATGTACAAAAAGCCTTGGGACTTTCCTTAATCCTGCTGGCCAATGATTTTTCGTGACCCCTTTTAGCCCTCTTTATTCCTTCCTTAAGTTTCTTTCTACGTTCCTTGTATTTCACACTTGCTTCATGTTCCCAGCCTTCTAGTCTTGACAAATGCTTCCTTTTTCTCTTGGAGTAGGCTCACAATATCTCTCGTTATCGAAGGTTCCCAAAACTTGCCTTATCCTTCATCTTTACAGGAATGTGCTGGTCCTGAATCCCTATCAACTTGGCCTGAAAGCCTCCCACATGCCAGATGTTGACTTGCCCTCAAACATCTGCCCCCAATCTACATTCTTCAGTTCCTGCCTAATATTGTTGTAATTAGCCTTCCCCCAGTTTGGCACCTTTACTCGAGGACTACACTTTTCTTTATCCATCCGTACCTTAAAGCTTACTGAATTGTGGTCACTGTTCCCAAACTGCTCCCCTACTGAAATGTCGACCACCTGGCCAGACTCATTCCCCAAAATCAGGTCCGGTATGGCCCCTTCCCTAGTTGGACTATCTACATACTGTTTCAAGAAGCCCTCCTGGATGCTCCTTACAAACTCTGCCCCATCCATGCCCCTAGCACTAAGTGAGTCCCAGTTAATATAGGGGAATTTAAAATCTCCCATCACAACCCCGTTACTTTTACACCTTGCCAAAATCTGCCTACATATCTGTTCCTCTATCTCCTGCTGGCTGTTAGGCGCCTACAGTAAACCCCCAACATTGTGACCACACCCTTCCTATTCCTGAGCTCTACCCATATTGCCTCGCTATATGTGCCCTCCGAGATGTCCTGCCGCAGTACAGCTGTGATATTCTCCTTAACCAGTAGTGCAACTCCCCTTTTCTATCCCCTCTATCCCACCTGAAACATCTGTATCCTGGAATGTTAAGCTGCCAATCCTGTCCTTCCCTTAACCAAGTCTCTGTAATGGCAACAACATCAGTGTTCCAAGTACTAATCCAAACTCTAAGTTCATCCGCCTTACCTGTTACACTTCTTGCGTTGAAACAAATGTACTTCAGTCCACCAGACCCTCTTTGATTAGCAACCACACCCTGCCTGCTCTTCCTCTGTTCTTTTCCCTTCTCGCAGCATTTCTTTCATTTCCTGTTTTTAACCAATTCTCCTTGTTTTTTTTTAAAATCTGTTTCCACATGCTTTCAATCCATCAACCTGGTATCATAATAATAAATCTCCTCTTCAGCCTTTTTGCAGCCTTCACATTCTTCCTAAAATGTGTGTCTAGAATAGGATATTATTCCAGCTGAAGCCTCACTGGTGCTTGAGCATAACATCTTTGTTTTGTATTGTATTGTATTGGCTTCAGAGGAGGGAGAGGCAGGGAGTGTAAAATTGCTTTTGCGGGATTTCTCTGGAATTCCACCCACCCAATCTGGATGCAATTTCATGGTAGAGTGGACAGGGCCTTGGACAGGGCCTTGGACAGGAATCCCGCCTGTTAAGGCATTTCGGTGACAACCTCATTTTTCCACCCAGCCTCAATTTTTAGGCTGGCGGGTGCCAGTTGGATCAGGGTGATAAATTGAAAAAGTTAGAACTTTCAATCTCAGGAGGGAAAGGGATGGGGCCCTCAACCTGAAGCCCCCTTCAGATTTGAGGTGCCCACTTCTCAGGGATCTGCGAGCTCTAGCCCTCTGTCTTTGTACCTCCCTCCCCCTCCCGCATACTTCCGACATTGAGATCACCCCTTTCGTCACCCCAGGACATTCCCTTTCCTGTTTGGCTGACAGCTCTCCAGGACGGGACTTCTATTGACGGGTGGTAAAATGGCAGTGGACGTGACTGAGTTGGTGGGGATGCATTCCCTGCTGACCCTCAGGATAGTGATGGCCAATTGCTCGCCCTCCTGAAAATTCAGGCCCGTGTGAGACACGACCGTCCCACACGGATTCTGTGGAGTTTGCTCGTTCTCCCGTGTCTGTGTGGGTTTCCTCTCGGTGCTGAAGTTTCCTCCCGCAGTCCAAAGCTATGCACGTTAGCTGGAATAGCCAAGTTAAATTGTCCCAATGTACACAAAGGTGTGTAGGTTAGGTGGATTAGCCATGGTAAATACGCAGGATAATAGGGATAGGGAGGGGGTGGGGGACGGGGTGGAGGGCCTCGGTGGGAAGCTGTTTTGGAGTCAGTGCAGACTCAATGGACCGAATGGCCTCTTTCTGCACTGAATAAATTCTATGGTTCTATGTCTCTATTAAAAGGTGTAAAATCCAATATGATTTTTAATAGCGTTACTTATCTTGCCACCTTCAAAGATGGTATTGGAGGGTAAATAATTGTAGATACTAAATATTGTAGACTCCAAAACAGCTTCCCACCGAGGCCCTCCACCCCCTCCCTATCCCTATTATCCTGCGTATTTACCATGGCTAATCCACCTAACCTACACATCTTTGTGTACATTGGGACAATTTATTAACAAGATGCATGAACACCCCTACCTTATAATTGATCCATTTAGTTTATATGTCTCTCCTCAATATTCCAACCAATTGAATCACTTCGCACTTCTTTCAGTTGACATGTACCTGCCTATTTCATCAATAAATCTATTTTCTTCTGAAATCTGTTACTATTCTTCTCATTGTTGACTACTTATCCAAGTTTGTTTTCATCTGCAAACACTGAAATTATGCCCTGATGTACCCAAATCCGGCAGATTAATATTTATCAAAAGGAATAGTAGTTGTAATATTGACCTTTGGAGGATACTACTGCATTATTGATTACAGCCTGAGAAACAACCATTACACTTGGCTTTCTGTTTTCTCACCAAATTGAAATTCACACCACATTGCCACTCCCACTTTCAATCCCATTGACTTCGGATTTTCTAACAAACCCATTTTAGACCATAAGACCATAAGACATAGAACATAGAACATAGAAAGCCACAGCACAAACAGGCCCTTCGGCCCACAAGTTGCGCCGATCACATCCCCACCTCTAGGCCTATCTATAGCCCTCAATCCCATTAAATCCCATGTACTCATCCAGAAGTCTCTTAAAAGACCCCAACGAGTTTGCCTCCACCACCACCGACGTCAGCCGATTCCACTCACCCACCACCCTCTGAGTGAAAAACTTACCCCTGATATCTCCTCTGTACCTACCCCCCAGCACCTTAAACCTGTGTCCTCTCGTAGCAACCATTTCAGCCCTTGGAAATAGCCTCTGAGAGTCTACCCTATCCAGACCTCTCAACATCTTGTAAACCTCTATCAGGTCACCTCTCATCCTTCGTCTCTCCAGGGAGAAGAGACCAAGCTCCCTCAACCTATCCTCATAAGGCATGCCCCCCAATCCAGGCAACATCCTTGTAAATCTCCTCTGCACCCTTTCAATGGCTTCAACATCTTTCCTGTAATGAGGTGACCAGAACTGCGCGCAGTACTCCAAGTGGGGTCTAACCAGGGTCCTATAAAGCTGCAGCATTATCTCCCGACTCCTAAACTCAATCCCTCGATTAATGAAGGCCAGTACGCCGTACGCCTTCTTGACCGCATCCTCCACCTGCGAGGCCGATTTAAGAGTCCTATGGACCCGGACCCCAAGGTCCTTCTGATCCTCTACACTGCTAAGAATGGTACCCTTCATATTATACTGCTGCTTCATCCCATTGGATCTGCCAAAATGGATCACCACACACTTATCCGGGTTGAAGTCCATCTGCCACTTCTCCGCCCAGTCTTGCATTCTATCTATGTCTCGCTGCAACTTCTGACATCCCTCCAAACTATCCACAACACCACCTACCTTGGTGTCGTCAGCAAACTTACCAACCCATCCCTCCACTTCCTCATCCAGGTCATTTATGAAAATGACAAACAGCAAGGGTCCCAGAACAGATCCCTGGGGCACTCCACTGGTCACTGACCTCCATGCAGAGAAAGACCCCTCCACAGCCACTCTCTGCCTTCTGCAGGCAAGCCAGTTCTGGATCCACAAGGCAACAGCCCCTTGGATCCCATGCCCTCTCACTTTCTCAAGAAGTCTTGCATGGGGGACCTTATCGAACGCCTTGCTGAAGTCCATATAGACCACATCCACCGCTCTTCCTTCGTCAATGTGTTTGGTCACATTTTCAAAGAACTCAACCAGGCTCGTAAGGCACGACCTGCCCTTGACAAAGCCGTGCTGACTACTTTTGATCATACTAAACTTCTCTAGATGATCATAAATCCTGTCTCTCAGGATCCTCTCCATCAACTTACCAACCACTGAGGTTAGACTCACCGGTCGGTAATTTCCCGGGCTGTCCCTGTTCCCTTTCTTGAATACATTGGAGCAGAATTAGGCCATTTGGCCTATCAAGTCTGCTCCAGCATTCAGTCATGGCTGATATTTTTCTCATCCCCATTCTCCTGCCTTTTCCCCATTTTATAGTAACTTTATCAACAAATCCTTTGTTACTTTGTCCATGAACCCAATCAATAAGTTTGTCAAACATCATCCCTCTTTTACAAGTATACGCTGGCTTTAATTTCAGAATTCATAGTGTTTTAAGAGGCAACCCACGACTCTGTTTCTTGTCATTCAACTAGTTCCTTATGCATGTTGCTAGTGTTTCTTTTGTTCCTTCAGTTATAACTTTGTTCACGAATCCATTGTGTTATCCAGTATCTCAAATAAAAAAAGATCTTTGTGTAATGTGGGTAGATTTGGCTATTAACTACATAATTTTTCACTTAATTTTCGAACCATGAATCTAATCTGGTGCTATCCCTGTCCTGGAAGTTTTTGATGGGGACAGTATAGAAGGAACTTTACTCTGTATCTAACCCTGTGCTGTACTTGTCTTGGAAGCGTTTGATTGACAATGTAGAGGGAGCTTTACTGTGTGTTGCTGGGCTTCTTTGATACTTCTCTTCTAATGTAGTTAAAACTACTGTTCCCCTTAAGTAGCCAGACAAAGTCACAGAGTGGTTCAAAATGATTTATTGAAGACTATAGCTATAGGACCTGAATTAGGTCATTAAGGCCAGTCAGAGTACAGAATTCAGAAATACACAAGCAGTTAAAGACTCAGAGCAATACAGCAGACAAACAGGGCCCTTCAGTTCAACCAGTTCAGGCAGACCATGGTACCCTCCCAGCTAGTCCCAATTGCCCACGTTTGGCCCAAATCCCTCCAATGCTTTTCCATTCATGTACTTATCCAAATGCTTTTTAAATGTTGCTATTGTGCCTGCCTCAACCACTTTCTCTGGCAACTCATTCCATATGTGTGAAGAAGTTGCCCCTCAGGTCCCAAAGAACAGTGCAGCGTAGGAACAGGTCTTTTGGCCCACCAAGTCGCTCTAATCTAATATTTTCTTGCCTCTATGTGGTCCATATCCCTCTATTCCCTGCCTATCTAGCCAGATGCCTCTTGAATGCTGTTATAAAATCTGCTTGCACACCTCCTCCGGCAACGTGTTCCAGGCATTCACCCCCCATTTGTCTGAAAAACATGCCCCTTACATCTCTATTAAACTTTCCCCTCTCACTTTCAAACTATGCCCCTGAGTAATTGACCCTTCGACCCTGGGAAAAAGACTCTGACTATCCACTCCACCCAAGCCTGTCATAATCTTGTAAACCTCTATCAGGCCCCCCCTCATCCTCTGATGCTCCAATAAAAACAATGCAAGTTTGTTCAACCTAATGTTCAATTCTGGTTGCCACACTACCAGAAGGATGTGGAGGCTTTCGAGAGGATACAGAAAATATTTACCAGCATGTTGCCTGGTATGGTACCCCCAGGACCTGATGGGATATACCCCAGAATACTGAGAAAGACAAGGAAGGAAATTGCTGGGGCTTTGAGAGAAATCTTTGTGTCCTCACTGGCTACAGTGGAGGTCCCAGAAGATTGGAGAATAGCCAATGTCGTTCCTTTGTTTAAGAAGGGTAGCAAGAATAATCCAGGTAATTATAGGCTGGTGAGCCTTACGTCAGTGGTAGGGACATTATTGAAGAGGATTCTTCGAGACAGGATTTACTCCCACTTGGAAATAAATGGATGTATTAGTGAGAGGCAACGTGGTCTTGTGAAGGGAAGGTTACATCTCAGAAATTTGTTCGAGTTTTTCGAGGAAGTGACAAAGATGATTGATGAGGGTAGGGCAGTGGATGTTGTCTACATGGACTTCAGTAAGGCCTTTGACAAGGTCCCTCATGGCAGACTGGTGCAGAAAGTGAAGTCGCATGGGATTGGAGGTGAGCTGGCAAACTGGCTCGGTCAAAGAAGTGGAGATGCCGGCGTTGGACTGGGGTAAACACAGTAAGAAGTTTAACAACACCAGGTTAAAGTCCAACAGGTTTATTTGGTAGCAAAAGCCACACAAGCTTTCGAGGCTTCAACCGATGCTATACACTAGATACATCGATGACATTTTCTTCCTTTGGACTCATGGTGAACAATCACTGAAACAACTCTATGATGACATCAACAAGTTCCATCCCACCATCAGGCTCACCATAGACTACTCTCCGGAATCGGTTGCATTCTTGGACACGCGCATCTCCATTAAGGACGGTCACCTCAGCACCTCACTGTACCGCAAGCCCACGGATAACCTCACGATGCTCCACTTCTCCAGCTTCCACCCTAAACACGTTAAAGAAGCCATTCCCTACGGACAAGCCCTCCGTATACACAGGATCTGCTCGGATGAGGAGGATCGCAACAGACACCTCCAGACGCTGAAAGATGCCCTCATAAGAACAGGATATGGCGCTAGACTCATTGATCAACAGTTCCAACGCGCCACAGCGAAAAACCGCACCGACCTCCTCAGAAGACAAACACGGGACACAGTGGACAGAGTACCCTTCGTTGTCCAGTACTTCCCCGGAGCGGAGAAGCTACGGCATCTCCTCCGGAGCCTTCAACATGTCATTGATGAAGACGAACATCTCGCCAAGGCCATCCCCACACCCCCACTTCTTGCCTTCAAACAACCGCACAACCTCAAACAGACCATTGTCCGCAGCAAACTACCCAGCCTTCAGGAGAACAGTGACCAAGACACCACACAACCCTGCCACAGCAACCTCTGCAAGACGTGCCGGATCATCGACACAGATGCCATCATCTCACGTGAGAACACCATCCACCAGGTACACGGTACATACTCTTGCAACTCGGCCAACGTTGTCTACCTGATACGCTGCAAGAAAGGATGTCCCGAGGCATGGTACATTGGGGAAACTATGCAGACGCTGCGACAACGGATGAATGAACACCGCTCGACAATCACCAGGCAAGACTGTTCTCTTCCTGTTGGGGAGCACTTCAGCGGTCACGGGCATTCGGCCTCTGATATTCGGGTAAGCATTCTCCAAGGCGGCCTTCGCGACACACGACAGCGCAGAGTCGCTGAGCAGAAACTGATAGCCAAGTTCCGCACACACAAGGACGGCCTCAACCGGGATATTGGGTTCATGTCACAATATTTGTAACTCCCACAGTTGCGTGGACCTGCAGAGTTTCACTGGCTGTCTTGTCTGGAGACAATACACATCTTTTTAGCCTGTCTTGATGCTCTCTCCACTCCCATTGTTTTGTTTCTTAAAGACTGGATTAGTTGTAAGTATTCGCATTCCAACCATTATTCATGTAAAATGAGTCTGTGTCTTTATAAATTCTGTTTGTGAACAGAATTCCCACTCACCTGAAGAAGGGGCTTAGAGCCTCGAAAGCTTGTGTGGCTTTTGCTACCAAATAAACCTGTTGGACTTTAACCTGGTGTTGTTAAACTTCTTACTCGGTCAAAGAAGACAGGGGGTAGCAGTGGAACGGTGCGTTTCTGAATGCAGGGCTATTCCTCAGGGATCAGTGCTGGGACCTTTGCTGTTTGTAATACATATAAATGATCTGGAGGAAAATGTAACTGGATTGATTAGTAAGTTTGCGGACGACACAAAGGTTGGTGGATTAGTGGATAGCGGTGAGGACCATCAGAGGATACAGCAGGATATAGATTGGTTGCAGACTTGGGCGGAGAGATGGCAGATGGAGTTTAATCCAGCTAAATGTGAGGTAATGCATTTTGGGAGGTCTAATACAGAAAGGAAATATACAGTGAATGGGAGAACCCTTAAGATTATTGATAGGCAGAGAGATCTGGGTGTCAGGTCACTGAAAGTGGCAACGCAGGTGGAGAAGGCATACAGCATGCTTGTCTTCATTGGCTGTGGCATTGAGTTTAAAAATTGGCAAGTCATGTTGCAGCTTTATAGAACCTTTGTTAGGCCGCACTTGGAATATAGTGTTCAATTCTGGTTGCCACACTACCAGAGGAATGTGGAGGCTTTGGAGAGAATACAGAAAAGAATTACCAGGATGTCGCCTGGTAATGGAGGGCATTAGCTATGAGGAGAGGTTGGAGAAATTCGGTTTGTTCTCACTGGAACGACGGAGGTTGAAGGGCGACCTGAAAGAAGTCTACAAGATTATGAGGGGCATGGACAAAGTGGATAGTCAGAAGCTTTTTCCCAGGGTGGAAGAGTCAACTACTAGGGGGCATAGGTTTAAGGTGCGACGGGCAAAGTTCAAAGGAGATCACTGTGATCACAAAGGTCACTGTCTGTGTGGAGTTTGCACATTTTCCTCGTGTTTGCGTGGGTTTCCTCCGGGTGCTCCGGTTTCCTCCCACAGTCCAAAGATGTGCGGGTTAGGTTGATTGGCCATGCTAAAAATTGCCCTTAGTGTCCTGAGATGCGTAGGTTGGGGGGATTAGTGGGTAGATATGGGGGTAGGGCCTGGGTGGGATTGTGGTCGGTGCAGACTCGATGGGCCGAATGGCCTCTTTCTGTACTGTAGGGTTTCTATGATTTCTATGAGATGTATGAGGCAAGTTTTTTACACAGAGTGGTGGTGGGTGCCCTGAACTCACTGCCGGGAGAGGTCGTGGAAGCACATAGAGTCATAGAGGTTTACAGCATGGAAACAGGCCCTTCGGCCCAACTTGTTCATGCCACCCTTTTTTTTTTAAAACCCCGAAGCTAATCACAATTGTCCGCATTTAGAACATAGAACAGTACAGCACAGAACAGGCCCTTCGGCCCACGATGTTGTGCCGAGCTTTATCTGAAACCAAGATCAAGCTATCCCACTCCCTATCATCCTGGTGTGCTCCATGTGCCTATCCAATAACCGCTTAAATGTTCCTAAAGTGTCTGACTCCACTATCACTGCAGGCAGTCCATTCCACACCCCAACCACTCTCTGCGTAAAGAACCTACCTCTGATATCCTTCCTGTATCTCCCACCACGAACCCTATAGTTATGCCCCCTTGTAATAGCTCCATCCACCCGAGGAAATAGTCTCTGAACGTTCACTCTATCTATCCCCTTCATCATTTTATAAACCTCTATTAAGTCTCCCCTCAGCCTCCTCCGCTCCAGAGAGAACAGCCCTAGCTCCCTCAACCTTTCCTCATAAGACCTACCCTCCAAACCAGGCAGAATCCTGGTAAATCTCCTCTGCACTCTTTCCAGCGCTTCCACATCCTTCTTATAGTGAGGTGACCAGAACTGCACACAATATTCCAAATGTGGTCTCACCAAGGTCCTGTACAGTTGCAGCATAACCCCACGGCTCTTAAACTCCAACCCCCTGTTAATAAAAGCTAACACACTATAGGCCTTCTTCACAGCTCTATCCACTTGAGTGGCAACCTTTAGAGATCTGTGGATATGAACCCCAAGATCTCTCTGTTCCTCCACAGTCTTCAGAACCCTACCTTTGACCCTGTAGTCCACATTTAAATTTGTCCTACCAAAATGAATCACCTCACATTTATCAGGGTTAAACTCCATTTGCCATTTTTCAGCCCAGCTTTGCATCCTATCTATGTCTCTTTGCAGCCTACAACAGCCCTCCACCTCATCCACTACTCCACCAATCTTGGTGTCATCAGCAAATTTACTGATCCACCCTTCAGCCCCCTCCTCTAAGTCATTAATAAAAATCACAAAGAGCAGAGGACCAAGCACTGATCCCTGTGGCACTCCGCTAGCAACCTGCCTCCATTTGGCCCATATCCCTCTATACCCATCGTACTCATGTAACTACCTAAATGCTTCTTAAATGATAAAATTGTACCCGCCTCTACTATTACATCTGGCAGCTTGTTCCAGACACTCACCACCCTCTGTGTGAAAAAATTGTCCCTCTGGACACTTTTGTATCTCTCCCCTCTCACCTTAAACCTATGCCCTCTAGTTTTAGACTCCCCTACCTTTGGGAAAAGATATTGACTATCTCGCTGATCTGTGCCCCTCATTATTTTATAGACCTCTATAAGGTCACCCAGAGTCCTACGCTCCAGAGAAAAAAGTCCCAGTCTATTCAGCCTCTCCTTATAACTCAATCCATCAAGTCCCGGTAACATCCTAGTAAATCTTTTCTGCACTCTTTCTAGTTTAATAATATCCTTTCTATAATAGGGTGATCAGAATTGCACACAGTATTCCAAGTGTGGCCTTAACAATGTCTCGTACAACTTCAACAAGACGTCCCAACTCCTGTATTCAATGTTCTGACCGATGAAACCAAGCATGCCGAATGCCTTCTTCACCTCTCTGTCCACCTGTGACTCCACTTTCAAGGAGCTATGAACATGTACCCCTACGTCTCTTTGAGCTGTAACTCTCCCCAATGCCCTACCTTTAACTGAGTGAGTCCTGCCCTGGTTCAATCTACCAAAATGCATTACCTCACATTTGTCTAAATTAAACTCCATCTGCCATTCGTCAGCTCATTGGCGCAATTGATCAAGATCCCGTTGCAATTGGAGATAACTTTCTTCACTGTCCACTATGCCATCAATCTTGGTGTCATCTGCAAACTTACTAACCATGTCCCCTATATTCTCATCCAAACCATTAATATAAATGACAAATAACAGTGGGCCCAGCACTGATCCCTGAGGCACACCGCCGGTCACAGGCCTCCAGCTTGAAAAACAACTCTCTACAACCACCCAAGAAGCCAATTTTGTATCCATTTAGATATCTCACCCTGGATCCCGTGAGATTTAACTTTATGCAACAATCTACCATGTGGTACCTTGTCAAAGGCCTTGCTAAAGTCCATGTAGACAACATCAACTACACTGCCCTCATCTACCTTCTTGGTTACCCCTTCAAAAAACTCTATTAAATTTGTGAGACATGATTTTCCACTCACAAAGCCATGCTGACTGTCCCTAATCAGTCCTTGCATCTCTAAATGCTTGTAGATCCTGTCTCTCAAAATACCTTCCAACAATTTATGCTACAATAGTGACCTTTAAGGGAGTCTTGACAAATACATGAATAGGATGGGAATGGAGTGATATGGGCCCCAGAAGGGTCGGGTGTTTTAGTTCAGTTGGGCAGCATGATCAGTGCAGGTTTGGAGGGCTGAAGGGCCTGTTCCTGTGCTGTAATTTTAGAACATAGAACAGTACAGCACAGAACAGGCCCTTCGGCCCACGATGTTGTGCCGAGCTTTATCTGAAACCAAGATCAAGCTATCCCACTCCCTATCATCCTGGTGTGCTCCATGTGCCTATCCAATAACCGCTTAAATGTTCCCAAAGTGTCTGACTCCACTATCACTGCAGGCAGTCCATTCCACACCCTTTCTTCACAGTCCATATTCTCCAAACCAGGCAACACCCTAGTAAATCTCTTCAACACCCTTTCCAATGCATCAACATTTTCCGGTAGTGTGGCGACCAGAATTGTACAGAATACTTCAAATGCAGCCTAAACAAAGTCTTAAGAACACAAGAACATAACAACTAGGAGCAGGAGTAGGCCATCTGGCTCCTCGAGTCTGCTCCGCCATTCAATAAGATCATGGCTGATCTTTTTGTGGACTCTGTTCCACATAGCACAGCACGGTAGCACAGTGGTTAGCACTGCTGCTTCACAGCACCAGGGTCCCGGGTTCGATTCCTGGCTTGGGTCACTGTCTGTGTGGAGTTTGCACATTCTCCTTGTGTCTGTCTAGGTTTCCTCCGGGTGCTCCGGTTTCCTCCCACAGTCCAAAGATGTGCGGGTTAGGTTGATTGGCCATGCTAAAACTGCCCCTTAGTGTCCTGAGATGCGTAGGTTAGAGGGATTAACGGATAAAAATATGTCGGGATATGGGGGTAGGGTCTGGGTGGGATTGTGGTCGGTGCAGACTCGATGGGCCAAATGGCCTCTTTCTGCACTGTAGGATTTCTATGATTCATACCCGCCTGCTCACCATAACAATTTCTTTACTGTTCAAAAATCTATCTGTCTTTGCCTTAAAAACATTCAAAGAGGTAGCCTCAACTGCTTCACTGGGCAGGGAATTCCACAGATTCACAACCCTTTGGATGAAGAAGTTCTTTCTCAATTCAGTCCTAAGTCTGCTATCCCTAATTTTGAACCTATGCCCCCAAGCTCTGGTTTTGCCAGTGGAAACAACCTCCCTGTTTCCATCTTATCTATTTTCTTCATAATATTTTATGTTTCTATAAGATACCCCCTCATTCTTCTCAATTCCAGTGAGTATATTCCTAGTCTACTCAGTCTCACCTCATAAGCCAACACTCTCAACTCCGGAATCAACCTAGTGGATCTCCTCTGCACCCCTCCAGTGCCAGTATATCCTTTCTCAACTAAGGAGACCAAAACTGTACACAGTGCTCCAGGTGTGGCAACATAATCTTGCTGTTTTTAAACTCCATCCCTCTAGCAATGAAGGACAAAATTCCATTTGCCTTCTTAATTACCTACTGCACATATAAACCAACTCCTTGTGATTCTTGCACAAGGACACCCAGGTCCCTCTGCACCGCAGCTTGCTGCAATTTTTTACTATTTAAATAATCATAGAAATCATAGAAACCCGACAGTGCAGAAGGAGGCCATTCGGCCCATCGAGTCTGCACCGACCACAATCCCACCCAGGCCCTACCCCCACATATTTACCCGCTAATCCCTCTAACCTACGCATCCCAGGACTCTAAGGGGCAATTTTTAACCTGGCCAATCAACCTAACCCGCACATCTTTGTCCATTATGCTGTTATTATGCATAGTCCATTATGCTGTTGTTCCTACCAAAATGGATGACCTCACATTTACCAACATTGTACTCCATCTGCCAGACCCTTGCCCACTCGCTTAAACTATCTATATTCCTTTGCAGACTTACAGTGTCCTTTGCATATTTTGTTCTATCACTCATCTTAGTATTATATTATACTTGGTCCCAAACTTCAAATCATCTCTGTAAATTGTGAACAATTGCAGTCCCAACAATTATCTCCAAGGCACACCACTAGTCACTGATTGTCAATCTGAAAAACGCACATTTACCCCCACTCTTTGCTTTCTGTTAGTTAACCAATCCTCTAACCATGCTAATACATTACCCGTAACACCCGCTTTCCCTTCCCTGCCCAGTGAAGCAGTTGAGGCTACCTCTTTGAATGTTTTTAAGGCAAAGATAGATAGATTTTTGAACAGTAAAGGAATTAAATGTTATGGTGAGCAGGTGGGTATGTGGAACTGAGTCCACAAAAAGATCAGCCATGATCTTTTTGTGGACTCAGGCTCGAGGCGGAGCAGGCTCGAGGGGCCAGATGGCCTACTCCTGCACTTATATCTTATGCAGAATTCTTTGGTGCGACACCTTGTCGAATGCCTTCTAGAAATCCAGATACACCACATCCACTGGTTTCCTATTGGCCACAGGGCTCGTAATGTCCTCAAAAAATTCCAGTAAATATGTTAAACATGATCTGCCTTTCTTGAACCCATGTTGCATCTTCCCAATGGGACAATTACTGTCCAGGTGTCTCGCTATTTCTTCCTTGATGCTAGATTCAAGCATTTTCCCAACTTCAGAAGTTAAGCTAACAGGCCTAAAGTTACCCACCTTTTGTCTAGCTCCTTTTTTAAACAGTGGCACCACATTTGCTGTTTTCCAATCTGCCAGAACTGCTCCACAGTCCAGTAAATTTTGATAAATTACCACCAGTGCATTTGCTTTTACCCCCACCATCTCTTTTAGTACCCTGGGATGCATTCCATCAGGGCCAGAAGACTTGTCTGCCTTTAGCCCCATGAGCTTGCCCAACATTACTTCTTTTGTGATAATGATAATTTCCAAGTCCTCACCTGCCATAGCCTTCTTGTCATCAATTTTTGGCATGTTATTTGTGTCTTCACTGTGAAGACTGACTCAAAATACCTGTTCAATGTCTTGGCCATTTCCTCATTTCCCGTTATTCAATCCCCCTTTGCATCCTCTAAAGGACCAATGTTTACCTTAGCCACTCTTCTTCATTTTATATATTTGGAGAAACTTTTGCTATCTGTTTTTATATTCAGAGCTATTTTACTCTCATAATCTATCTTACTTTTCTTTATAGCTTTTTTCATGGCTTTCTGTTGACCTTTAAAGATTTCCCAATCCTCTAGCTTCCCACTAATCTTTGCCACTTTGTATGCATTTTCTTTCAATTTGATACTCTCCTTTATTTCCTTAGATATCCATGGCTATCTTATCCCTTTTCCTACAGTCCTTCCTTATCACTGGTATATACTTTTGCTGATACTGTGAAAATTCACTTTGAAAGTCCTCCACTGTTCCTCAATTGCCCCACCATAAAGCTTTTGCTCCCAGTCTACCTTAGCTAACTCCTCCCTCATCCCATTGTCGTCTCCTTTGTTTAAGCACAAGTCACTAGTATTGGATTTTACCTTCTCACACTCTATCTGTATTTTAAATTCAACCATATACAGATTTTCCAATTCCTATACTTAATGCCCCGACCGATGAAGGCTACACGGTCATATGACTTCTTGTCCACGTGAGTTGCCACCTTCAGGGAACAGTGAAACTGCACACCAAGATCCCTTTGTATGATAATATTTCTCAGGGCTCTACCATATACTGTATACTTCCCTTCTGCAGTAGACCTTCCAAATTACATCACCTCACATTTGTCTGGGTTAAATTCCATCTGCCATCTTTCTGCCCTCTGTGTGAAGAAGTTGCCCCTCAGGTTCCTTTTAAATCTTCCCCTCTCACCTTAAACCTAGATCTCTAGTTTTCAATTCCCCTACCCTGGGAAAAAGACTACATGTGTTCATCCTATCTATGCCCCTCATGATTTTATACAGTAAAGTCACCCTTCATTCTCCTACTTTCCAAGGAATAAAGCCCTAGCCTGGACAATCTCTCCCTATGACTCAGACCCACTAGTCCTGGCAACATTCTCGTACTCCTTCTCTGCACTCTTTCCAGTTTATCAATGTTTTTCCTATAACAGGGTGACCAAAACTGTAGACAATACTCCAAGTGTGGCCTCACCAACAACTTATACAACTGTAATACAATGCCCCTCCCATAGTCAGTGCCCTGACTGATGAAGGCCAGTGTGCTAAACGCCTTCTTCACCATTCTGTCTACCTGTGACGCCACTTTCAACAAATTATGTATTTGTACTCCTCGGTCCCTCTGTTCATCTACACTTCCCAGGGCCCTACCATTCACAGTATAAGGGAATACTATATAAGTCCTACCCTGGTTTGACTTTTCTTTGATTGATTAAACCCAATGTATTCTTCCTTCTTTTTCCTGACCAAAGCATCAATGTCCTTTATCAGCCAGGAATCCCTAAACTTGCCAGCCTTTCCCTTCATCCAAAAAGGAATATACTGCCCCTGGACTCTTGATATCATGGCTTTTAAAAATCTCCCATTTGGCAGTCATTCCTTTCCCTTCAAGCAAACTCACCCAATCGATCTCTGATAGGTCCTGCCAAATGCACCCAAAAATTGGCCTTGCTCCAGTTTAGGACCTTAACCTCTGGATCCATCCTATTATTTTCCATAGCTCTCTTAAAACTAATAGTGTTATGGTCACTGGACCCAAAGTGCTCCCCGACTGACACTTCAATTACTTGCCCTACCTTGTTTCCTAAGAGAAGGTTCAGTGTTGCACCCTTCCGAGTAGGGCCCCCTATATATTGATTCAGGGTACTTTCTTGGACACATTTAACAAATTCTGCCCTATCCAGACACTTTGTTTTCTGTGTGACCCAGTCAATACTGGGGAAATTAAAATCTCCCATCAATACTACCCCTATTATTCTTCCAACTATCTGCAATCTCTCTACACATCTGCTCTTTTAGTTCCTGCTGGCTGCTGGGGGGGGTCTATAATCCAGTCCCATCAGAGTAACCATCCCTTACTTGTTTCTAAGTTTTATCCATATGGCCTCATTTGATAAACCCCCCAAAATATCCCCTCTAAAGACTGTTGTTATGCCCTCCCTTATCAAAAAAGGCAATTCCCCCTCCTCACATACCTGTATCTCTGTCACGTCTGCAGCATCTGTGTCCTGGAACATTGAGCTGCCAGTCTTGCCCTTCTCTCAGCCATGTTTCTGTCATGGCGATAATATCCCATTCCCCAGAGCCAATCCACACTCTGAGCTCATCCATCTTACCTGTTAAACTTCGTGCATTAAAATAAATGCAGTTTAAACCAGAAGTCTTTTTTCTCCCTTTACTGTGCCCCTGGTTATCCTAACTACTAAGCTTGTTCTTGTTGGCTACTGTATTTTCCCCTGATTTCTCATTGGCCCATCTCTCATTCAGAGTCCCACCCCGAGTTATAATTTCCAATTTGTTTCGAAATAATTAGCAGATACCAATCAAGATATAGGAGTTATCTTTATCCATGCACAGTTATTAATTAAGGTTACATCGGTGGCACGGTAGCACAGTGGTTAGCACTGCTGCTCCACAGCTCCAGGGACCTGGGTTCGATTCTTGACTTAGGTCACTGTCTGTGTGGAGTTTGTACATTCTCCTTGTATCTGCGTGGATTTCCTCCGGGTGCTCCGGTTTCCTCCCACAGTCCAAAGATGTGCGGGTGAGGTTGATTGGCCATGCTTAAATTGCTCCTTAGTGTCCTCAAATGTGTAGGTTAGAGGGATTAGTGGGTAAAATATGTAAGGATATGGGAGTAGGGCCTGGGTGGGATTGTGGTCGGTGCAGAGTCGATGGGCCGAATGGCCTCTTTCTGTACTGTAGGGTTTCTATGATTCATAAGATACAGATCGCAAAACCAATCACAATCACCTTTCGCTTACTTAATTATAATATCCAATCAGCATGAAGTTTTAATTTCATCAATAGGTTATTGTTCCGACTATCTTTGGAAACGCCAGCTATGACTTAATATTAGAACACAAATCAATCGTCCCATTCCAAATGTCTGGTTTAATGGCCTCTCCCAGACTAAGGCATCTTCCTCCCCTTCTGCTTATCAGAAAAGTCTGTAACTCAGATAGTCGTCCTTTGCCTGGAACCAGCAGCTCACTATCCTGATATGCATGTCTCAGCTGTTGAACTATTTGCATGGCTTTTTTTATGGTTTAACCCTTTCACTAGACACCATTATTAATATGGCTTCTATTCTCCTCCATAATTATTATTATGGGAATTATTCCCCCTCACTTTGCCCCCTTTGGTCATTTGGTGACCACTCAAAAAGGCCAATGTGATGTTCAGGATACCTCTCCGAATCCTTTGGGTGGCCAATTGTTCAAATGTCGAGAGGTATCCTAAACTATTCTGCTGTAAATTTCAGCATCTGACTTTCCCACTTGTTCTTCCTTGTAGGAAGCCATAGGAGCACAATGAGCTACTGCCGGTTTAGCTGTTTTTCCTTGATAACCACGCATTATGATGGCCCGAAATAACATTACCCCCAACACTGTCCCTATCATCGCTTTCCTGATGATTTCCCATCAATTTTGTTAGGTGATTCCCTGCCATTCCCGGAACAAATAAGTCCCACAAAGATGTGTGTTAAAGCCTTTATCTTCAAGAGTATCTTCAAGAACTCATTCCACAGGCAGTCTTACTCGCTCCACACTCCAAACAACTTCCCTCTCAGGGTGCTCCTCGGGCAAATCACCCTGCCCACTCTCTTAAAGGGGCCACTCCCCAACATACATAATACTCTAAACAACAATGCCCCATAACAGCAACAGCATTTTAAAACTATTTACATACTATTACATATTTCTTGCTTTAACATAATTTCAAAACACTGAAGAACCCAGTCTATTTACAATATAATACAGTCCATTCTTTAGTTCACCACCCATACATTGACATGATTAATCTGTCAGGGGGACGACAATCCCGGGGGAATTGGAATCCCGGGCCTCATGTTCCTCTCCGGTGATTGTAGTCTTGACAAAGCCACCATTGGTGATCCTTTTTCCCGCACGTCATCAGTCACCAATTCTGGCCCCCCCAGTTTCTTCTGTAGAAGGAGGAGTTATTGATTCTATGCCTACCTCTCCTGGTACCTCCACTGGCACCGTTCGGAATGCCTCCAAAATTGCAGATTGTGTCCCCATCCCTTGATGTGGGGCCGCCAGCAGTTGATCTGTATGCCGACGCCAAACTAACTCGCCTCAAGTTTCCACCATATAGGACAACAGCCCTGTCTTGGCTACAATCATGGCCGGAACTCACTGCTTCCCCGATGCATAGTTTCTGGCAATTACCAACTCACCCATCTGAAATGTCCTCATCTTGGCATGCTCAGCTCGACAGCCCATCTGAACACCCTGGTTCCTCTCCACCACTTGTCTTGTGCCACCAGGCCTCAGTAGTTCAAACAGTGTATGCAACTGTCTCCAAAACATCAATGCCACGTGGGAGCATTTAGTTGTTTCATGGGAGGTGTTCCTGTACACATTCAAAAATTGGTTTAATCTTTGCTTCAATGACCACGCCTACAAAAGGTGCTGAACATACTGTACAAAATTCACCATTAACACATTCACCTCTGGGGGGTAGGGTGCACACTTTACATGACAAATTCCATGCAGTTCCATGTACTCCTCAAAGTCCTGTGACACAAACTGCGGTCCATTGTCACTTACAACCTGGTCTGGATATCCAAACCTGCCAAGGGTCGATTCTGTGGTCGTTGATCTCATGCATATCACTTCTGGCCAGTTTGAGTGTGCGGCGATGGCCACCAGCTACATCTGGCTTTCCATTGGCCCCAGAAAATCTATGTGGACATGCTCCCAAGACCCTTTCAGCCATTTCCATGGGTGAAAAGGTGATGCACGTGGTTCCTTCCGCATCCTGGAACACAACATGCACAAGCCCGCTTTCTCTTCAATGTTGACATCGACCTTTGACCATTACACATTACTGTGGGCCACCTCTTTTGTTCACACCACTCCTGGCTGCTCTTGCTCCAACACTTTTCTCCTCAACAAAGAGGGAATAATGACCTGCTTGCCCTACAACAAACAACCATTCTGCACTGACAATTGCCACTGTTGGCTTAAATATGGTTTCAGTTCTGAATTCTTCTGTTGGCTTGAGCTCCCCCTTGTGGACCAAGTGAACTACGGAGGCATGGGCGGCATGGCGACACAGTGGCTAAGTAGCCACAGCTGCTTCACAGCGCCAGGGACCCAGATTCAATTCCGGCCTTGAGGAACTGTCTGTGTGGAGCTTGCACATTCTCCCAGTGTCTGCGTGGGTCTCCTCTGGGTACTCCGGTTTCCTCCCACAGTCCAAAGATATGTGGGTTAGATTGATTGGCCATGCTTTTTTAAATTGCCCCTCAGTGTCAGGGGGACTAGTAGGGTAAATACATGGGGTTATGGGGATAGGGCCTGGGTGGGATTGGTGTTGGTGCAGCCTTGATGGGCTGAATGGCCTCCCTCTGCACTATAGCGATTCTATGATTCTCTGAATACATAACTCAGAATGGAATCCTTTCTTGCAGCTTGTTTCACCTTAGCAGCTGTAATTGATACCTTATCATCTGATGAAAAGTACATGATCTGGATAACTTCGTGACAAGGCTGCAGCAGCCTGGGTAACTCATCCGCATTTTCATTTTGATCCGACTGATGATAGCGGATTTCATACAAGTGGCCTGACAATATCAATGCCCCCCCCTCTGCAACCGAGCTGCGGCCATTGATGGAATCCCTGAGTGAGGTCCTAAAAGGTTGTAACCCATCAGTAAGACCAACTTCCTGCTATACACATAGTGGTGAAACTTGATAACACCGAAAATGATGCCTAGTGCATCCTTCTCTATTTGCACATAGTTCTCTTCCACTTCAGAGAGTGACCTAGATGCAAATGCACTGGGCCTATCTTCTCCATTTGCGATCACATGGCACACGGCGAAGCATCAGAGGCTAACTACAGAGGGAATTTGGGGGAGAAATGGACTAGGACCCTGGACTCCTTCAATGCCTCCTTTGCTGCCTGGTAAGCCTTTTCACACTCCAGTGCCCACTGCCATCCCTGCCCTTCATCAACAACCGATGCAGTGGTTTCAATATTGTCACCAGGTCTGGCACAAATTTCACATAATAGCTTGAGTCCCAGAAAAGACCTAAACTGGGACATGTTTTTGCAGCGTTGGCAACTTCATCATGACTCCCAGCTTCTTCAGCGCTTGATGCAACCTTCAATGCTGATAAATACAACCCAAATACTCAAAAGAGTCCTTCAAAAACTCACACTTCTCTTTCCTAATCTGGAGCCCATGATCATGCAATCTCGTCAACCTCTCCTCTAAGTTTCGCAATTGTTCCTCTTCTGAGGAAGCTGTTTGCAGGATGTCATCTGTGTAACAGTGGATCCCAGGAGACCATTCAAGATCCGATCTATTGCTCTTTGAAAATTGGGCAGCACAGTGGTTAGCACTGCTGCTTCACAGCTCCAGGGACCTGGGTTCGATTCCCGGCTTGGGTCACTGACTGTGTGGAGTTTGCACATTCTCCTTGTGTCTGCGTGGGTTTCTTCCGGGTGCTCCGGTTTCCTCCCACAGTCCAAAGATGTGCAGGTTAGGTTGATTGGCTATGCTAAAATTGCCCTTAGTGTCCTGGGATGCGTAGGTTAGAGGGATTAGGGGGTAAATGTGTAGGGATATGGGGGTAGGGCCTGGGTGGGATTGTGGTCGGTGCAGACTTGATGGGCTGAATGGCCTGTTTCTGCACTGTAGGGTTTCTATGATTTCTATGAAAAATGGCCTGGGCTGAAGTAATCCCAAAAGGCAGTTGTTTGTAATGGAATATATTTTTTGGGTGATGATGATTAATGATGGCTATGAGTCTTCGGTCACCCTTACCTGCAGATAAGCTTGAGTGAGATCGATTTTGGTAAATTTCTGATCGCCAGCAAGGCCACTAAACAGGTCTTCGATAAGGGGTAATGGATACTGATCTACAAATAAGTCAGGGTTTACTGTGACTTCAAAATCCCCATATAGCCTCACTCAGCCAGCGGTCTTCATGACAGGAACAATTGGCGTGGCCACTGGTTCCAATACCCCCAAATCTATTAATCTCTTAAGTGCGACCTCCATCTTGGGTCGAATCACATACCGCACAGGACATGCCTTCATGCTCTTTGGGCATGCATCTGTCTTCAGCTGTAGGCCCTCTTTTTCTCCTTTCACCTCACCAAGGGTTCCATTAAACACCTTCTTGTATTTCTCCAAAACATCGTTTCAGCTCGAACGAGACACCGTTAATTTGTTCACCACTTTCCTGGTAACTGGCTGTCTGATCGAAGACAGAGGGTGGTGGTGGATGGAAAATTTTCGGACTGGAGGCAGGTTGCTAGCGGAGTGCCGCAGGGATCGGTGCTTGGTCCTCTGCTCTTTGTGATTTTTATTAATGACTTAGAGGAGGGGGCTGAAGGGTGGATCAGTAAATTTGCTGATGACACCAAGATTGGTGGAGTAGTGGATGAGGTGGAGGGCTGTTGTAGGCTGCAAAGAGACATAGATAGGATGCAAAGCTGGGCTGAAAAATGGCAAATGGAGTTTAACCCTGATAAATGTGAGGTGATTCATTTTGGTAGGACTAATTTAAATGTGGATTACAGGGTCAAAGGTAGGGTTCTGAAGACTGTGGAGGAACAGAGAGATCTTGGGGTCCATATCCACAGATCTCTAAAGGTTGCCACTCAAGTGGATAGAGCTGTGAAGAAGGCATATAGTGTGTTAGCTTTTATTAACAGGGGGTTGGAGTTTAAAAGCCGTGGGGTTATGCTGCAACTGTACAGGACCTTGGTGAGACCGCATTTGGAATATTGCGTGCAGTTCTGGTCACCGCACTATAAGAAGGATGTGGAAGCGCTGGAAAGAGTGCAGAGGAGATTTACCAGGATGCTGCCTGGTTTGGAGTGTCGGTCTTATGAGGAAAGGTTGAGGGAGCTGGGGCTGTTCTCTCTGGAGCGGAGGAGATTGAGGGGAGACTTAATAGAGGTTTATAAAATGATGAAGGGGATAGATCGAGTGAACGTTCAAAGACTATTTCCTCGGGTGGATGGAGCTATTACGAGGGGGCATAACTATAGGGTTCATGGTGGGAGATATAGGAAGGATATCAGAGGTAGGTTCTTCACACAGAGAGTGGTTGGGGTGTGGAATGGACTGCCTGCAGTGATAGTGGAGTCAGACACTTTAGGAACATTTAAGCGGTTATTGGACAGGCACATGGAGCACACCAGGATGGTAGGGAGTGGGATAGCTTGATCTTGGTTTCAGATGAAGGTCGGCACAACATCGTGGGCCGAAGGGCCTGTTCTGTGCTGTACTGTTCTATGTTCTATGTTTCCAATTCCATTTCAATTGTTTCAGCCAAAACTGTCCGAACAATGCAGGATAATCACCCTTCACCACACACAAAGGTAGCTGCGCACATTGGTCCCTCAGCTACACCTTGGCCAAGACAAAATCATGTTTGCAGGCTTCAGGGAAAGATGATTCACAAAGAACAAAGAAAATTACAGCATAGAAACAGGCCCTTCGGCCCTCCAAGCTTGCACCGACCATGTCCAACTGAACTAAGACATCCCCCCCCCCCCCGCCTTCTGGGGACCATGTCCCTCTATTCCCATCTTATTCATGTATTTGTCAAGACAGTCCTTAGAATTCACCATCGTATCCACTTCCACTGCCTCCCCCAGCAGTGAGTTCCAGGCACCCACCACCGCTCTGTATAAAAACAACTGCCTCATATATTTCCTTTGAACCTTGCCCTTCGCACCTTTAAACCTGTGCCCCCTAGTAATTGACTCTTCCACCCTGGGAAAAAGCTTCTGACTATCCACTCTGTCCATGCCCCTCATAATCTTATAGACTTCTATCAGGTTGCCCCTCAACCTCCGTCGTTCCAGTGAGAAGAAACCAAATTTCTCCAATCTCTCCTCATAATGCCCTCCATACCAGGCAACATCCTGGTAAATCTTTTCTGTATCCTCTCCAAAACCTCCACATCCTTCTGGTAGTGTGGCAACCAGAGTTGAACACTATATTCCAAGTGCGGCCTAACTACGGTTCTATAAAGCTGCAACATGACTTGCCAAGTTTTAAACTCAATGCCCCAGCTGATGAAAGCAAGCATGCCATTTGTCTTCTTGACTACCTTCTCCACCTGCGTTGCCACTTTTAGTGACCTGTGTACCTGTACACCCAGATCCCTCTGCCCATCAATACTCTTAAGGGTTCTGCCATTTACGGTATATTTCTCATCTGTATTAGACCTTCCAAAATGCATTACCTCACATTTGTCCAGATTAAACTCCATCTGCCATCTCTCTGCCCAAGTCTGCAACCGATCTATATCCTGCTGTATCCCCTGACGGTCTTCATCACTATCCGCAATTCCCCAAACCTTTGTGTCGTCCGCAAACTTACTAATCAAACCAGTTACATTTTCCTCCAAATCATTTATATATATTACAAACAGCAACGGTCCCAGCACAGATCCCTGAGGAACACCACTTTCACAGCCCTCCATTCAGAAACACACCCTTCCACTGCTACCCTCTGTCTTTTATGAGCGACGATGTGGAGATGCTGGCGTTGGACTGGGGTAAACACAGTAAGAAGTTTAACAACACCAGGTTAAAGTCCAACAGGTTTATTTGGTAGCAAATACCTTTAGCTTTCGGAGCGCTGTTCCTTCGTCAGATGGAGTCACACTCCATGACGTAAATTGAGTCTGTGTCTTTATAAGTTCTGTTTGTGAACAGAATTCCCACTCACCTGAAGAAGGGGCTTAGAGCTTCGAAAGCTTGTGTGGCTTTTGCTACCAAATAAACCTGTTGGACTTTAACCTGGTGTTGTTAAACTTCTTACTCTTTTTATGAGCGAGCCAGTTCTGTATCCACCTTGCCAGCTCACTTCTGATCCCATACGACTTCACTTTCTGCACCAGTCTGCCATGAGGGACCTTGTCAATCTACCCTCATCAATAATCTTCGTCACTTCCCCGAAAAACACGATCAAATTAGTGAGACATGACCTCCCCTTCACAAAACCATCCTGCCTCTTGCTAATACGTCCACTTATTTCCAAGTGGGAGTAAATCCTGTCTCGAACAATCCTCTCCAATAATTTCCCGACCACTGACGTAAGGCTCATTGGCCTCTAATTACCTTGATTATCCTTGCTACCCTTCTTAAACAAAAGAACAACATTGGCTATTCTCCAATCCTCTGGGACCTCCCCTGTAGTCATGATGTGGAGATGCCGGAGTTGGACTGGGGTGAACACAGTAAGAGTTTTAACAACACCAGGTTAAAGTCCAACAGTTTTATTTGGTAGCAAATACCATTAGCTTTCGGAGCGCTGCTCCTTCGTCAGATGGAGTGTGACTCCATCTGGAGTGTGACTCCATCTGACGAAGGAGCAGCGCTCCGAAAGCTAAAGGTATTTGCTACCAAATAAACCTGTTGGACTTTAACCTGGTGTTGTTAAAACTCTTACTACCTTCCCTGTAGCCAGTGAGGATAGAAAGATTTCTCTCAAGCCCCAGCAATAAACTCCCTTGCCTCTTTCAGTATTCTGGCACATATCCCATCAGACCCTGGGGACTTGTCCACCTTAATGTTTCTCAAGAACCCCAATACCTCTTCCTTTCTGATCTCAACATGACCCAAACTATCTACACACCCTTCCCCAGACTCATCAGTCCTTCTCTTTGGTGAATACTTACACAAAGTACTCATTTAATGCCTCACCTATTTCCTCTGGCTCCATGCATAGATTCCCTTCCCTGTCCTTGAGTGGGTTAACCCTCTCCCTGGCTACCCTCCTGCTCTTTATATATGTATAAAAAGCCTTGGGATTTTCCTTAATCCTGTTGGCCAATGACTTTTCGTGACCCCTTTTAGCCCTCCAGACTCCATGCTTAAGTTTTGTGCTGCTTCCCTTGTATTCCACACTTGCTTCACATCGTTTGACAAGGTCCCTCATGGCAGGCTGGTGCAAAAGGTTAAATCTCATGGGATAAACGGTGAGCTAGCTAGATGGGTGGAGAACTGGCTTAGCCATAGAAGACAGAGGGTAACAGTGGAGGGGTCTTTTTCCAGTTGGAGGTCTGGGACTAGTGGTGTTCCCCAGGGCTCTGTACTGGGACCTCTGCTGTTTGTTATATATTTAAATGATTTGGAGGAAGATGTAGCTGATGTGATCAGTAAGTTTGCGGATGACACAAAGATTGCTGGAGCTGCGGATAGTGATGAACATTGTCAGAGAATACAGCAGGATATAGATAGGCTGGAACATTGGGCGGAGAAATGGCAGATGGAATTTAATCCAGATAAATGCGAAGTGATGCATTTCGGTAGATCTAATGTAAGGGGGAGCTATACAATAAATGGCAGAACCATCAGGAGTATAGACACACAGAGGGACCTGGGTGTACAAGTCCACAGATCCTTAAAGGTGGCAGCACAGGTGGAGAGGGTGGTCAAGAAGGCATATGGCATGCTTGCCTTTATTGGACGGGGCATAGAATATAAAAGTTGGCATATGATGTTGCAGCTGTATATAACGTTGGTTAGGCCACATTTGGAATACCGCATCCAGTTCTGGTCGCCACACTACCAGAAGGACGTGGAGGCTTTGGAGAGAGTGCAGAAAAGGTTTACCAGGATGTTGCCTGGCATGGAGGGTCTTAGCTATGAGGAGAGATTGGGTAAACTGGGGTTGTTCTCCCTGGAAAGACGGAGGATGAGGGGCGACCTAATAGAGGTGTATAAAATTATGAAAGGCATAGATAGGGTGAACAGTGGGAAGCTTTTTCACAAGGGGTCACGGGTTCAAGGCGAGGGGGGCAAGGTTCAACACAGATGTCAGGGGGACGTATTTTACACAGAGGGCGGTGGGGGCCTGGAATGCACTGCCAAGCAATGTGATTGAGGCGGACACGTTGGGATCGTTTAAGACTTATCTAGATAACCACATGAACAGACTGGGAATAGAGGGATACAAAAGAATGGTCGAGTTGGGCACATGAGCGGCGCAGGCTTGGAGGGCCAAAGGGCCTGTTCCTGTGCTGTATTGTTCTTTGCTTCATGTGTTCCCAGCCTCCTAGTCTTGACAAATACTTCCTTTCTGTTTTTGACAGGCTCACAATATTTCTCATTGTCCAAGATTCCTGAAACTTGTCATACTTATCCCTCATCCTTAGCGGAACATGCTGGTCCTGAATTCCTTTCAGCTTACACTTGAAAGCCTCCCACATGCCAGATGTTGATCTGCCCCCAATCTACATTCTTCAATTCCTGCCTAATATTGTTGTAAATAGCCTTCTCCCAATTTAGCACCTTCACCCAAGGACAATACTTGTCTTACTTTCCAGCCTTCCGGTCTCAACATCGAATTCAAAAACTTCGGATGATCAGCTCTACCCCACCTTGACCCCTTTGTTTTCATTTTATTTAACTTTTTACTATTCTCTACTTTTGATTTCCTTATTGTCTTTCTTCATTTTTCTCCCCCCCCCACTCTTTTCCCCTACTTTATCCCCCCTTTCCTTACCTTTTCTCCCCCTTTGCTTGACCTCTCCCCCTTTTTCTAAATTTCACTTCTCTCCCACCCCTCCCCCCACATCTTCATCCGTCACAGCTTACCCTCTGGTTTCAGCTTCTCAACTGTTTGGCTATCCACATCTTTGTTCTCTCTATGGGCTGCCATTAGCAGCCTTTTCCCCTGGTTTCTGTGGCTATGACTCATCTTTCATTTCCTCTATCTGCAGCATAAATATCTCCCACTTTCTATGCCTTTTAGCTTTGACAAAGGGTCATTTGGACTCAACATCAGCTCTTTTCTCTCCTTACAAAGGCTGTCAGACCTGCTGAGATTTTCCAACATTTTCTCTTTTGACGACACTTTTTCCATCAGTACCTGAAAGCTTACTGAATTGTGGTCACTGTTCTCGAACTGCTCCCCTATCGAAACATCAACTTTGCCTTATATTTTGGCTCTGGGATCAATGACACTGTCGCCTCATGTCTACCTCCATCTTCACTAGCTTCCCTTCGACTTTGAGCATCGCTCAGAACCTGTCTGCTTCACCTCACACAGACAGAATGTTTAGTTTAAACTGCATCTTCTCAGTCTGCTCTGTTCCATTCACAGACCCCATGGACTCCTCCTCCTCATCTGCATTGGCCACTTAGCACTTCCTCCTGTGTTTGAAACCTGATCGCTTTCGCTTCGGACTCTCCTGGGACACCGGTGCTCTGCAGTTTCAGGCAATGCTTCTGTCAGTTCCAGCACTAAGCTCCCTTTGCCCAGAAACTGGACTCCGTGTGACCTTCTCAGCCAGAAAGCTGGCATTCCTTGTGCCATGTCTAATACAGATAGGAAATGTACAGTAAATGGCAGAACCCTTAAGAGTATTGATAGGCAAAAGGATCTGGGTGTACTGGTACACAGGTACTGAAAGTGGCAATGCAGATGGAGAAGGTAGTCAAGAAGGCATACGGCATGCTTGCCTTCATCGGCCGGGGCATTGAGTTTAAAGATTGGCAAGTCATATTGCAGCTCTATAGAACCTTAGTTAGGCCGCACTTGGAATATAGTGTTCAATTCTGGTCGCCACACTACTAGAAGGATGTGGAGGCTTTGGAGAGGGTACAGAAAAAATTTACCAGGATGTTGCCTGGTATGGAGGGCATTAGCTATGAGGAGAGGTTGGAGAAACTTGGTTTGTTCTCACTGGAGCGACGGAGGTTGAGGGGCAACCTGATAGAAGTCTACAAGATTATGAGAGGCATAGACAGAGTGGATGGTCAGAAGCTATTTCCCGGGTGGAAGAGTCAATTACTAGGGGGCACAGGTTTAAGGTGCGAGGGGCAAGGTTTAAAGGAGATGTATGAGGCAAGTTTTTTACACAGAGAGTGGTGGGTGCCTGGAACTCGCTGCTGGGGAAAGTAGTGGAAGCAGATACGATGGTGAGTTTTAAGGGGCATCTGGACAAATACATGAATAGAATGGGAATAGAGGGATATGGTCCCCGGAAGAGTAGGCGTTTTAGTTCAGTCGGGCAGCATGGTCGGTGCAGGCTTGGAGGGCCAAAGGGCCTGTTCATGTGCAGTACTTTTCTTTGTTCTTTTGACTGACTCTTCAGATTCTCTGTCACCTTGTGCACCCTCAGACTAACACCTAAGTGCACTGCCTTCCTGGCAGCCTGTTCCAAAGACACTGCAATCTCAAGTGCTTTCTTAAACTCCAGCTGTGGCTCCACCAGTAGTCCTCACTGGATTGCTTCCTACTGGAGGCCACATACAAGGTACTCCCATAGCTGGCTGCACTAATTACCCATTGCAACTCTTCCCCACAACAGCCAATCAGCAACACCAGTCTTCTGCCCTCTACTAGACACATGCCTTCACTTGAACATGGAGGTTGTCTTGCTGAGGTCCACTTTCTGGAAGCACTGACCGTCCAATGCAAATCTTCCCTGCAACAGCCAATCAGCATCACTGCTCTACTGCTCTCTACTGGATGCTTGCCTTCACTTGAATATGGAGGGTGTTTTGCTGATGTCCACTTTCTGGAAATACTGACCATCCGGTGCAAATCTTCCCCACAACAGCAAATCAGCGTCACTGCTCTGCTGTCCTCTGCTGGACTTAAACTGTTTTCTTTTCTCTTAAAATCCCTGTAAATGTCTTCTTTTTAACTCTACATCATCGTTTTCATTATCCATCAAATAAATCCCACCTTCAATTTTATACAACCCTGTTCAACTATTACCCATCATGTTCTTGGCTCTCCATTCACTCGACAAACAGGGTCACATTCGCTCCCTACAACAGCCCTTCTATTATCATGTTCACTTCCTCACACTTCATCTGCACATCCTTTGGTCCTTTCCTTCAATGTTCATCTATCCCATTGGGTTATTTCCCTCGTCCCTAACTATAATAATCTGCCCTCTTGGTGACAGGAGCAGGCTTTTTGCTTGAGCCGCCTTGCATCTGACACAGTTTTCAACCTTCCCATATTCAAAATTTGCAGCAGAGCGTATTGTGTGTGCAAAATTACTTCCCTAACGTTATAATTGGTTTGCTTGCTCTGACTGCCTGTGCTGCACAATCCAGAGCTTGAATACCTCTGGCTAACCCTTCAGCAACTGCTGCTTGTTTATTTGAATAATCTTTGTGGTGGAGCTGTTGCGGGACATTGTTTAACAGATGTGATTGCAAACCACTGCCCAATCTGTCTCGTCTCAGGCTGATGATTGTTGCTTTATTGAAAGTCTACAAATAAATTCTCAATTGTCTTGAAGCTACTGCAAATATTGCTTTTTTTGCAATTACCTGCAAAACAAAAATTTTCAGATGTGACGAACTTCAGCTGTTAACAGATAAGAGTTGATTCTCTGCTAGTTTGAAAAGGGGTGGAGTAAAGTTCTCAAACGGGTGTCATTACGACTTCACCCATTGTCTGGGAATCTTTTCTATTTAACATTCTCTCCCTTTAAACTATTTTCCTCAGTAAACCATTTCAGATTTTTCCTGTTCTTTGTGCCAGTTGTGTCAGGAATAATTCTTTCAACCTGACAAGAAGTTTTAACCCAAGGTCAATCCAAAGGATTAAAAAAAAGAAAGGAACAGGCCCTTCAGCCCTCCAAGCCTGTGCCGACATGATGCCCCAACTAAACTGAAAAAAAACCTTCTGCCCTTCCTCGGTCTGTATTCCTCTATTCCCGCCCTATTCATGTACCCATCCAGATGCCTCTTAAATGTTGCTAATGTGCCCGTTTCCTCTACTACCTCTAGCAGCGTGTTTTAAGCACCCATCAGCCTCTGCGTGAAAAACTGCCCTTAAACTTTCCCCCTCTCACCTTGAACTTGTGCCCTCTTGTAATTGTCACTCCCACCCCTGGAAAAAGCTTCTGACTATCCATCCTGTCTATGCCTCTATCAGGTCTCCCCTCAGCCTCCGTCTTTCCAATGAAAACAATCCTAGTTTATTCAACCTCTCATAGCCAACATCCTCAAGATCAAGCAACATCCTGGTGAACCTTCTTTGCACTCTCTCCAAAACTTCCACGTCCTTCTGATAATGTGGTGACCAGAACTGCACTCCAAATGTTGCCTAACCAAGGTTTTAAATGGCTGCAACATGATTTCCCAACTCTTGTACTCAATGCCCCGACCGATGAAGACAAGCATGCCATATGCTTTCTTAATCACCTTGACCACCTGCGTTGCCACTTTCAGGGAACTGTGGACCTGCATTCCCCCATCCCTCTATATGTTAATGTTCCTAATGGCTCTGCCATTTACAGTATAATTCACACCGAAATGTGATCCTCCAAAATGCATCACCTTGCATTTGTCCGGATTAAACTCCATCTGCTATTTCTGTGCCCAAGTCTCCAATCTATCCATATCCTGTTGTATCCTCTGACAATCCCCAGCACTATCAGCAACTCCACCAATCTTCGTGCCATCCACAAACTTATGAATCAGACCCCCATATTTTCCTCTAGATCATTTATATATACTACAAACATCAGAGGACCTGACACTGATTCCTACGGAACATCACTCTCCATTCTGAAAAACACCCTTCCACCGCTTTTCTGTCTTCTATAACCAAGCCAGTTCTGTATCCATTTAGCCAGCCCACAACGAATTCCATGTGATTTGAGTTTTTGTACCAGTCTGCCATATGGGACCTTGTCAAATGCCTTACTATAGTCCATATAAACTACATCCACAGCCCTTCCCTCATCAATTATCTTTGTCACCTCTTCAAAAAACTCAATCAAGTTGGTGCAACATGACATTCTCCGTACAAAACCATGCTGCCTGTCACTAACTAGTCCATTTTCTTCCAAATGTGCATATATCCTGTCCCTTAGTATCTTCTCCAAAAGTTTCCCCATCACTGATGTCAGGCTCACTGGTTGATAATTTCCTGGATTATCCGTGCTTCATTTCTTAAACAAGGGAACAACATTGACTATTTTCCAGTCCTCTGGAACCTTGCCTGTGGTCAAAGAGGATGTGAGGATATTTGTTAAGGCCCCAGCTATTTCTTCCCTTGCCTCCAGCAGTAACCTGGGATAGATCCCATCCGGCCCCAGGAATTTGTCTACCTTAATGCAATTTAGGATACTCAACATTTCCTCCTTTGATATATTGACATTCTCCAGAGTATTCAAATACCTGTCCCTGACCTCAACATTCATCATGTCCTTCTCCTTGGTGAATACCGATACAAAGTACTCAATAAGGATCTCACCCACTTCCTGTGGCTCCACACATAACTCCCCTCCATTGTCCTCGAGTGGGTCTACTCTTTCTCTTGCTCCTAATGTATGCATAAAAGCTTTTACCCTGTTTGCTAAAGATATTTCATGGACCCTTTTAGCCCTCCTAATTTCACGTTTATGTACCTTCTTACTTTCACTATATTCCTCAAGGGCTTTGTCAGTTTTTAGATGCCTCGACCTTTAGCATGCTTCCTTTTTGCTTTCAACTAAACTTTTGTCATAATCATTTCAAATATCCCAAAATTTAATCAACCATTTCAATTAAAACGATCTCATCCTCACGTGGGAATTTGTATCCGGATTAAAACTCTCACGTTTCTCAAAATATCCTGGAATCATGCTAATGGCCATTGAAACGTGAATCCAGATCCATGACCTATGAAAAGAAAACTTTATGAATTATACTTCTTTTTAAAATCTGTTTGGCTTAACTCACTTAAATTATGATCACAAAATGACAATATCATACCAAAAAGATTAAAGCTTAAAACATCCAATCCCCAATGATCATTTCCAAGCAGAGAAGCATAGCAGATGCTTTAAAGGAACAATGAATTCCATAAGCATTCTCTTGGTTCTGTTTTTAACCTTCTAAATTACTGTAATTAAGAACCTGTAGGTTATTTCCCCAGTTGAAAATATCTTGTATCAAAGCAAAAATTCAAAGCAAAAACATCAAAGCAAAAATTCTCGAATGTCCAGATAAACCAAGTGGAATACCTTACTTTCATAGCTGTAATTCAAATCTACAACTCCATCTTCTAAATTTTAAAACAGCCTGAACATCCTTTAGGCAGATATTAATTGGTTACGTTTTAACTTTTACTGATTCTATGGCTGCAGTGACCTGCACTGCAGTAGGGATCCTGATTTCAGAACAAGCTTGCTTGAAATCAGCTTGGTCAGATTTTTTTTTTCAAAGCTTTCAGCATTTTTACTGTGCAGTGTTTTTGCATTGTACCAATTAATTAACAATGTTTCTGAGTGAGCTAGCGAGACAATGTCCCTTCTTCTCCCCATTCAGTATAAATTCAAGTCTTGCCTTTTTGACTCTTGCCTTTTGTTGGCATTTGCCTTCTCGGTTTTTGCCATTGTCCATGGTCTTGTTGACCAACGCATGCTCACAATTTTTCACAAAACCTGAGGTGACCACCTCCTCACTCCCTTTGCCTGGCCTACTTTACTTGGGGCTCAGATTTCACTCTTTAAGTCATCTACTACAGGTTAACAACAGTACCCAGCTGAGAGTATGATCAAAAGAAAATACTCACCAAACTGAAATGTTGTCTATTGCAGGGCTTCTTTGATGCTTTGTTTATTAGTGGAGTTATAACTACCGTTTGCCTCAAATAGCCAGACAAATTCACAGTGGTTCAAAATGATTTATTGAAGACCGACTTAGGTCATTAAGGCCATTCAGAGTACAGAATTCAGAAATGCACAAGCAGTAATAGATTCCAATTTTATTACAAGTAATTAGCATATACCAATCAAGGTATAGGAGTTATCTCTATTCACTCAGTTATTGATTAAGGTCACATCATTCATAAGGACAGATCATAAAACCTATAGGCTTGCTTAATTATAATATCCAATCAGCATGAGTTTTTAAATCTTAGAATCTTAGAATCCCTACAGTGCAGAAAGAGGCCATTCGGCCCATCGAGTCTGCACTGACCACAATCCCACCCAGGCCCTACCCCCATATATTTTACCCACTAATCCCTCTGACCTACGCATCCCAGGACACTAAGGGCAATTTTTAGCTTGGCCAATCAACCTAAAACCCGCACATCTTTGGACTATGGGAGGAAACCGGAGCACCTGGAGGAAACCCACGCAGACACGAGGAGAATGTGCAAACTCCACACAGACAGTGACCCGAGCCGGGAATCGAACCCAGGTCGCTGGAGCTGTGAAGCAGCAGTGCTAACCACTGTGCTACCGTGCCGCAGATGACTTATCTACGTATTAATTGCATCAATAGGTTATTGTTCGAACTATCTTTGGACACCCCAGCTGTGTCTGAATATTAAAATACAAATCAATCTTCTCATTCCAAATGTCTGGTTTAATGACCTCTCCCAGACTAAGGCACCTTCCTTCCCTTCTGCTCATCAGTTGTCCTTTGTCTGGAACCTGCAGCTTACTATCCTGATATGCATGTCTCTGCTATTAAACTGTGTGCAGGCTTTTTTGTGGTTTAACCCTTTGACTGGACACATTCATCAATATGGCTACTATTTTCCTCCATAATTGTTAGCATGGGTGTTATTCTCTCTCATTCTGTATCTAGCATCGTGCTGTACCTGTCCTGTGAGTGTTAATGGACCACAGCAGAGGGAGCTTTACTCTGTATCTAACCCCCTGCTATATCTATCCTGGGAATGTTTGTTGGGTAGTGTAGAGGGAACTTTAATCTGTATCTCACCCCATGCTGTACCAGTCTTGGAGCATCTGATGGGACAATATAAAGAGAGCTTTACACTGTATAACCCAGGGACTCAATAGTTGTTGCTGAACTTAGAAATAGATTTCATTTCTCACCACAATCCTGTGTATTTTTTCCCAGGGTAGAAGAGTCATTTACTAGGGGACATGGGTTTAAGGAATGAGGGGCAAGGTTTAAAGGAGATGTACGAGGCAAGTTTTTTACCCAGAAGGTGGTCGGTGCCTGGAACTCGCTGCCGAGGGAGGTAGTGGAAACAGATACGATAGTGACTTTTAAGGGACGTCTTGACCAATACATGAATAGAATGGGAATCGAGGGATATGGTCCCTGGAAGGGTAGGGGGTTTTAGTTCAGTCAGGCAGCATGGTCAGTGCAGGTTTGGAGGGCTGAAGGGCCTGTTCCTGTGCTGTAATTTTCTTTGTTCTTTGTACTGCAGAATATTCCTGAAAGTCATCTGCAGAGACAAATTGCCGAAACAATGATGAGTATGAAACAGTTAGAATGTTCATATTAACATCTGTCAATTCTCTTGTTCTTGTCACAAGGCTTCTTTCTGTTTCTTCGACAAATTGTGTTGATCGCCTTTGCCAAGAAGTACAATGTGAAAAACTCATCATCGTCATAAGAGATGGCTACAAACAAGTGTCATTGATATTTAGAGTGATGAAGCCGCTTTTAAAGGAAGTTCCCTGCCATTTAACTACATTGGAAAATTGACTAAAAGGGATTGTATGTAACGAAATTCCAATTTAAATATTAATATATTATTTAGTTTGGATTGGTTCTCTACAGCTTTCTAAAATGTATAAGCTTTGAAGTTTCTAGGAAGGTATGTGTGTCCATGAGTTTGTGTCTATGAGTTCATGTTTATGAGAGTGTGACTATGTATGTGTGTCCATAAGTGTGTGCCAATATGTGTGCATGTGTCTATGCGTGTGTGCCTATGTGCTTGTATCTGTGTGTGTGTGTCTCTGGATGTGTGTTTTTCTGGTTTTGTGTGTGTGTGTGTGTGTGTGTGTCTGGAAGCTTATTTGTCTCTGTGTGTGGGTGTGTCAGTGTATGTGTCTGGGCATGTCAGTGCCCTATGTGTTGGTGTGTGTGTGTGCGTCTGTATGCTTTTGGGTTGATGTGTTTGAGTCTGTGTGCACGTGTCTGTATGTGTGTGTGTGAGTGTGTGTGTGTGTGTCTGCTTGTGTGTTTTGGTGTTTGTGTATCTGTGTGTATGTCTGTGTATGTTTGTGTCTGGCTGTGCATCTGCGCGTGTGTGTCTGTGTGTGTGTATATGTCTGTCTGTATGTGTGTGTGTATATCTGTTTGTGTGTGCGCATGTGTTTGTGTGTGTTCTGCAGTTTGCAAACAAGTGATTAGTCCTAACTCAGACTCTGCCTTTATCTATACTCTTTGTGTTAGATCAATATGCCAGAATTGATTTTAGATCTTTTGCTATTTACAATGCCCTGGTAGAAAAACATCCATTGGAATTCATTCAATTCCAAATTTGAAAAAAACTGAGATCTGGAATTCATCTCTCCAAATCTTTTGAGTTCTCTCTCATCCTTTAAGTCCCTTTTTGAGCCTGTCTCTTTGAATAAGTTGTTAAATGTTGTTTGATAATATTCCCATGAAGCATTTAACATTTCCTCATGTTGTGCATAGTGTTACATAGAACATAGAACATTACAGCGCAGTACAGGCCCTTCGGCCCTCGATGTTGCGCCGACCAGTGAAACCAATCTAAAGTCCATCTAACCTACACTATTCCAATATCATCCATAGAACCATAGAAGCCCTACAGTGCAGAAAGAGGCCATTCGGCCCATCGAGTCTGCACCGACCACAAACCCACACAGGCCCTACCCCCATATCCCCACATATTTACCTGTTAATCCCTTTAACCCTCATATTTACCCGCTAATCCCTCTAATCTACGCATCCTGGGACACTAAGGGGCAATTTAGCTTGGCCAATCAACCTAACCTGCACATCTTTGGACTGTGGGAGGAAACCGGAGCACCCGGAGGAAACCCACGCAGACACGAGGAGAATGTGCAAACTCCACACAGACAGTGACCCGAGCCGGGAATCGAACCCAGGTCCCTGGAGCTGTGAGGCAACAGTGCTAACCACTGTGCTACCGTGCCACCCAACACCCATATGCTTATCCAATGACCATTTAAATGCCCTTAATGTTGGTGAGTCCACTACTGCTGCAGGCAGGGCATTCCACGCCCTTACTACTCTCTGAGTGAAGAACCTACCTCTGACATCTGTCCGATATCTATCACCCCTCAATTTAAAGCTATGTCCCCTCGTGCTAGCTATCACCATCCGAGGAAAAAGGCTCTCACTATCCACCCTATCTAATCCTCTGATCATCTTGTATGTCTCTATTAAGTCACCTCTTAACCTTCATCTCTCTAATGAAAACAACCTCAAGCCCCTCAGCCTTTCCTCATAAGACCTTCCCACCATACCGGCAACATCCTAGTAAATCTCCTCTGCACCCTTTCCAATGCATCCACATCCTTCCTATAATGCGGCGACCAGAACTGTACGCAATACTCCAAGTGCGGCTGCACCAGAGTTTTGTACAGCTGCAACATGACCTCCGTGCTCCGAAACTCAATCCCTCTACCAATAAAAGCTAATTATTCCTTTACAGATGATTATAAATCCTATCTCTTATAATCCTTTCCAAAACTTTGCCCACAACAGAAGTAAGGCTCACAGGTCTATAATTACCAGGGTTGTCTCTACTTCCCTTCTTGAACAAGGGGACATTTGCTATCCTCCCGTCTTCTGGCACTATTCCTGTAGACAATGATGACCTAAAGATCAAAGCCAAAGGCTCTGCTATCTCCTCCCTAGCCTCCCAGAGAATCCTGGGATAAATCCCATCCGGCCCAGGGGACTTATCTATTTTCACACTTTCCAGAATTGCTACACCTCCTCCTTATTAACCTCAATCCCATCTAGTCCAATAGCCTGTATCTCAGTATTCTCCTCGACAACATTGTCTTTTTCCTGCGTGAATACTGATGAAAAATATTCATTTAGCGCCTCTCCTATCTCTTTGGACTCCACGCACAACTTCCCACTCCTGTCCTTGACTGGCCCTAATCTTACCCGAGTCATTCTTTTACTCCTGACATACCTATAGAAAGCTTTAGGCTTTTCCTTGATTCTACCTGCCAAAGACTTCTCATGTCCCCTCCTGGCTCTTCTTAACCCTCTCTTTAGGTCCTTCCTGGCTAACTTGTAACTCTCAAGCGCCCTAACTGAACCTTCACGTCTCATCTTTACATAAGTCTCCTTCTTCCTCTTTACAAGAGATTCAACTTCTTTAGTAAACCACGGTTCCCTCACTCGACCATTTCCTCCCTGCCTGACAGGTACATACTTATCAAGGACACCCAGTAGCCGTTCCTTGAACAAGCTCCACATTTCAATTGTGTCCATCCCCTGCAGTTTCCTTCCCCAACCTATGCATTCTAAATCTCTCCTAATCGCATCACAATTTCCTTCCCCCAGCTATACCTCTTGCCCTTCGGTATATCCCTATTCCTTTTCATCGCTAAAGTAAACGTAACCGAATTGTGGTCACTATCACCAAAGTACTCCCCTACCTCCAAATCTAACACCTGGTCTGGTTCATTACCCAGTACCAAATCCAATGTGGCCTCGCCTCTTGTTGGCCTATCTACATACTGCACACATTGGACAAAAACTGACCCCTCTAAAGTATTCGAACTATAGCTTTTCCAGTCAATATTTGCAAAGTTAAAGTCCCCCATAACAACTACCCTGTTACTTTCGCTCCTATCCAGAATCATCTTTGCAATCCTTTCCTCTACATCTCTGGAACTTTTCGGAGGCCTATAGAAAACTCCCAACAGGATGACCTCTCCTTTCCTGCTTCTAACCTCAGCCCATACTACCTCAGTAGACGAATCCTCATCAAACATCCTTTCTGCCATCGTAATACTGTCCTTGACTAACAATGCCACACCTCCATCTCTTTTATCACCTTCCCTGCTCTTACTGAAATATCTAAACCCCAGAACCTGCAACAACCATTCCTGCCCCAGCTCCATCCATGTCTCCGAGATGGCCACAACATCCAAGTCCCAGGTACCAACCCATGCTGCAAGTTCACCCACCTTATTCCGGATGCTCCTGGCGTTGAAGTATACACTCTTCAAACCACCTTCCTGCCTGCCAGTACACTCCTGCGACGCTGAAACCTTATCCATGACCTCACTACTCTCAACCTCCTGTACACTGGATCTACAATTCAGGTTCCCATCCCCCTGCTGAATTAGTTTAAACCTTCCCGAAGAGCATTAGCAAATTCCCCCCCCATGATATTGGTACCCCTCTGGTTCAGGTGTAGACCATCCCGTTTGTAGAGGTCCCACCGACCCCAGAAAGAGCCCCAATTGTCCAGGTAGCTGAAACCCTCCCTCCTGCACCATTCCTGTAACCACGTGTTCAACTGTTCTCTCTCCCTATTCCTCTCCTCACTATCACGTGGCACGGGTAACAAACCAGAGATAACAACTTTGTTTGTTCTAGCCCTAAGCTTCCACCCTAACTCCCTGAATTTCTGCCTTGCATCCCCATCCCTTTTCCTACCTATGTCATTGGTGCCTATGTGAACCACAACTTGGGGCTGGTCCCCCTCCCCCTTAAGGATCCCGAAAACACGATCCGAGACATCACAGACCCTGGCACCTGGGAGGCAACACACCAACCGCGAGTCTCTCTCGTTCCCGCAGAATCTCCTATCTGTCCCCCTTACTATGGAGTCCCCAATGACTAATGTTCTACTCCTCTCCCCCCTTTCCCTTCTGAGCAACAGGGACAGACTCTGTGCCAGAGACCTGTACCCCATGGCTTACCCCTGGTAAGTCATCACCCCCAACAGTATCCAAAACGGAATACTTGTTATACAGAGGAACAGGGGATCGCTGCTCTGACTGCTTCTTACCCCTTCTAGCCCTCACCCACGTATCATAATTTCTCGGAGTAGCTACCTCCCTGTAGCTTCTATCTATAGCTGCCTCTGCCTCCCGAATGATCCTGAGTTCATCCAGTTCCAGCTCCAGATCCCTAACACGGTCTTCAAGGAGCTGGAATTGGGTGCACTTCCTGCAGGTGTACTCAGCTGGGACACTGGTGTCCCTCACCTCAAACATCCCACAGGAGGAACATTGCACTGCCTGCACTGACATCCCTGCTAACTTCCCTCACTAAGAAATGAAAGAGAGAGAAAAAAAGCTTACCTGCTCTCACTCCGAGTCTTTTTTTTAGGTTAGAGGAGGGGGGAGGGTGGGGAACTCTACCCGTGTAGAGTCTCGGGTTACCTCCCCGTTCAAATTTATTGGGCAAAAAAAAAACCTTCCCCGGCCTCCCTGCGGCCTACTTCCAGTTTCCTGTTTAACTGAAAAAAAACTCCGCTAAAAAGGTAAAAAAAATCACTCTTCCCCTCAGCCACTCCTGACACGAATCACTCCCTCTCTCCTTTGCTCCGGTGGAACAATGAGCCTGCAGTGTTCACACAAGATCAACATTCATTTTTGCTATTAAAATGCAGGTGAATTAGAACTTGTTTATTTATGTTTCAAACTTCATTAACTTTAAATAACGCTGGGTGAGTTTGATGTGTTGTGTTGATTACATGGATCAATAATGAATGGCATCCTCTCACAGAAAATATCAAACAACTGTACCAAATTCTCAATTAAGTGCTTTGTTATGGTCTCAGTGAAATTTGTGTTGCAACACAAAGCTTTGAAGTTGTCATTTGGTTTCAAAATTAACATTAGATGTTTGATCATGATTTTCACTATCTCTGCCACTGAAATATTTTTACAAAAGCCTTGACTTTCCTTTAACTTTCAACTATGCATTCTGGTATTCCCAGCTCTGTGAACCTCACAAAGTCTCCCGAATTTGCATCTGGCAACGTGCTAAAGCTGGTCATGTTCACCAAATTATATTTTATACAGATGCCCCAGAAATCATTATCATCCCTGAGAATGTTCTGTCCCATTGCTTGGAAACACCCATCAGATGAGATAGATAGAACACTGATTTACAGTCAGAAGGAAGCTGCCCTGGGTGTCTGTTGCGCTCAGGCCCAATGAAGTTGGGTCAAACATAGACACCAACATACCCTGCCTCCATCCCCTCCGGCACGGTAGCACAGTGGTTAGCACTGCTGCTTCACAGCTCCAGGGACCTGGGTTCGATTCCCGGCTTGGGCCATTGTCTGTGTGGAGTTTGCACATTCTCCTCGTGTCTGCGTGGGTTTCCTCCGGGTGCTCCGGTTTCCTCCCACTGTCCAAAGATGTGCGGGTTAAGTTGATTGGCCATGCTAAAATTGCCCTTAGTGTCCTGGGATGCGTAGGTTAAAGGGATTAGTGGGTAAAATATATGGGGGTAGGGTCTGGATGGGATTGTGGTCGGTGCAGACTTGATGGGCCGAATGGCCTCTTTCTGTGCTGTAGGGTTTCTGTGATTTCTGTGATTTCCCTAAGCTGCTGAATCAATACTTCTCCATGTTGAGCACCACTTGGGAGGAGGCACTGAGGGTGGCAAAGGCACAGAATGTATTTTGGGTGGGGAGCTTCAATATCCATCACCAAGAATGACTCAGTAGCATCATTACTAACCAAGGAAGCAAAGCTCTGAGGGATGTAACTTTGCAAAAATTGAGAGTAAATTTATGGTGCAGTAATTGTTGGATTTGTCCTATTATTTGTGGACAAGACAATTTGTGGACAAGTCAATTTTTCACATTGCTGGATGGATGTCAGTGTTATCCCTGTACTGGAACAACTTGGCTAGGGGCATAGCAAGTTCTTGAGCACAAGTCTTCAGTTCTCAGGCAGAATATTGTCAGGCCCATAGCCCAGTATCCATTTCAGCCACCCATGATTTCACATGATGTAAATTGAAATATCTGAAGACAGGCTTCCATGGTAGAATGGACCTCAGGAGGAGGCTGAGTTGGATCATTCATTTGGCACTGCTGGTTGAATATGGTTGTAAATGTTTCAGCTTTGTCTAATTCACTGATGTGCTGGGCTCCCCCATCAATTAAGGTGGGATGTTTTTGGAGCCTCCTCCTCTGCATAGCTGCTTAATTGCCGGTGCTATGAAACAGCACATAACACAGCGATAACCAGTTTATTGATGCTCAATTTGGATTCTATCAGGGCCACTCCATTCTTGACCTGATTAGAACCTCGGTTTAAACACGGAAAAATGACCAGAACCTAAGAGGTGATGTGAAAGTACATGCTATTGTTACACAAATAATTAACCAGTGTAATACAGATAGTTCACCACATAGTGCAGCACGGCCGTCCATTGATTTAAATGGAGCATGCACAATGATTCTCTGGCCTCACTCTGATTCTATAGTAAGTCAGTTAACAGTCCCCTCTTATTCTACAGACAGTCAGTTAATACAGTTTACTCACACTCTACAGAGAGTGAGATAATAAAATTCCCTCTCACTCCATAGACAGTCAGTTAATACAGTTTGTTTTCACTCTTTAGGCAGTCAGATATACAGTTCACGCCAGTGGCCGGAATTTTACCGGCCCGCCTGCCCGTCAAGGGAATTGGGTGGGCGAGGGGCGGAGCATGGGAAGGCCCATTGACCTCAGGTAGGATTTTACGGTTTTGGGATGAGCGAGGCTGTGTGTGGTCAGATATAACAGATCACACTCACTCTATAGACAGGCAGTTAATACAGTTCACTCAATTGACCGTGAGTTAATACAGTTCACAGCCACTCAATTGACCATGATTTTACGGTTTCAGGTAAGCGAGGCCATAAAATCCTGCCCTTAGAGTCAGTTGATGCAATTCACTCTAATGATCCCAGGCATCAAGGTGGCACAGTGGTTAGCACTGCTGCCTCACAGCACCAGGGACCCGGGTTCAATTCCCGGCTTGGGTCGCTATTTGTGTGGAGTCCATGCGTTCTCCCCATGTCTGCATGGGTTTCCTCTGGGTGCTCTGGTTTCCTCCCACTGTCCAAAGATGTGCACATTGCAGTGTTCTGCACATCTTCATTGCAGTGTTAATGTAAGCCTACTTGTGACTAATAAATAAACTTTAAACTTTAACATAGGTCACTCTCACTCGAAAGACATTCAATTCACTCTCAACTCTATATGGCATCAGATAATACAGTTAACTCACTCTATAGACAGACAGTCATTTAATACAGTTCATTCTCGTTCTACAGACAGTTAGTTAATAGTTCACACTCACTCTATACAGTGTCAGTAAACACAGTTCAATCTCACTCATAAATTAATACCATACATTCTCACTCTATAGACAGTTTGTTTACACACTTCTCTTAGGTGCTATAAACAGCCAGTTAATGCAGTTGACTTTCACTCCATATAGAGACAGTTAATAAAATTCAATCTCACTCTAGTGACTCGCAGTTAATACAGTTAACTCTCACTCTACAGACAGTCAGTTCACTCATACTCTATAAACGGCCAGTTAATAATATTCACCTTCACTCGATATAGAATCAGTTAATACAGTTCACTCTCATTGTATAGGCAGGCAATTAACACAATTCACTCTCACTCATTATAGTCACAAAATATAGTTAATTCTCACTGCATATAGTCAGTTAATACATTACTCTATATACAGTCCTGTAATACAATCCACTCTCAGTCAGCTAAAACAGTTTAGTCAGTCTATATGGAGTCAGATATGTCATTCTCTATATAGATTTGGTTGATGCAGTTTACTGTCATTCTATACATAGTCAGTTAATACAGCTCACTCTCGCTATATAGATAGTCAGTTAATATAGTTCACACTTAGTCTATAGACTGTCAGTTAATATAGTTCAATCTCACTGCAGGCAGGCGGTTAATACAGTTTACTCTCACTCCATAGACGGTCACTCAATACAGTTCATTCTCATTCCAAAGACAGTCAGTTAGTACAGTTCACTATCATTATATATAGCATCAGTTAATACAGTTCACTCTGATTTTATAGACAGTTAACAGAGTTCACTGTGTATAGAGCGAGTTGATGCAGTTCACTGCCTCTCGATAGACAGTCAGCTAATACAATGCAGTCAGATATAAAAGATTACTCTCACTCTATAGACAATCAGTTAATACACTTCACAGTCACTCAGTTGGCAGTGAATTAATACAGTTCACGCTCACTTGAAAGACATTCAGGTTATACAGTTCACACTTATTCTTTATGGTGTTAGATAATACAGTTCACTCACTCTATAGACATTCATTTAAAACAGTTCACTGTCACTCTATAGACAGATAGTGAATGCAGTTCACTCACTCGATACAGGGTCAGAAAATACAGTTCAATCTCATACTAAAGACAGTCAGATAATACATTTCACTCTCATGTTGTAGATCATCAGTTAATACAGTTGACTTTCATTCTAGAAAGAGACAGTTAGTACAGTTCAATCTCTCTCTGCAGACTGGCAGTGAATACAGTTCACTCTCACTATATAGAGTTAGAAAATACAGTTCACTATCAATCTATGTAGGGTCAGCTGATACATTTCACTCATTCTATAGATTGCCCATTAATACAGTCCACTCTCATTCTATAGACAGATAATACAGCTCACTCTCACTCTATGTAGTGTTAGTTAATACAATTCAATCTCACTTTATAGATGGTTATTTAAAACAGCTGGATCTCATACTAAAGACAGTCGGATAATACATTTCACTCTCATGTTGTAGACCATCAGATAATACAGTTGACATTCTATAAATCTATAGATTTTCAGTTAATACAGTTCACACTCACTCTAAAGACAGTCAATTAATACAGCTCAATTTCACATTATAGAATTTCAACTAATTCTGTTTACCGGCACTCTGTATAGAGTCAGTCAATGCAGTTCACTCTCACACTATAGACAGTCAGTTCGTACAAATCCTTCACACTCTATAAACAGCCGGTTAATACAGTCAGCTATTACAGTTCACTGTCACTCTGTATGGACAGTAAGAGTTTTAACAACACCAGGTTAAAGTCCAACAGGTTTCTTTGGTAGCAAATGCCATTAGCTTTCGGAGCACTGCTCCTTCGTCAGATGGAGTGGATATCAGATGGAGCAGATATCCAATCCACCTGACGAAGGAGCAGCGCTCCGAAAGCTAATGGCATTTGCTACCAAATAAACCTGTTGGTCTTTAACCTGGTGTTGTTAAAACTCTTACTGTGTTTACCTCAGTCCAATGCCGGCATCTCCACATCATGACTCTGTATGGAGTCAGATATTACCGAACACTCTCCTTCTCTGGGCAATCAGTTAATACAGTTCACCGCCAATATATAGACAGTCACTTACTACAGTTCACTCTCACTCTAGAATGACCATTGATACAGTTTACCCTCACTCCCTATAGAGTCAGTTAACACAGATCATTCTCACTCTGTAGATAGTCAATTAATACAATCCACTCTCACTCTATAGACTGTCAGTTAATACTGTTCAATTTTATTATATAGAGAATCAGTTAACATTCACTCTATAGACTTTCAGTTAATACAGTTCACTCTCACTCCAATGACAGATAGTTAATATAGTTCACTTTCACTATATAAAGTCAGATAGTACACCACTCTCTGATGGAAGGTAGTATAGAACTCCGAGTATAAAGGGCTTTGTTTTAAATTTACGTAATACGTAGACTAGGTTAAGGAGGAGATTACAAGGTGCCTTATATATAGAATAAGAATTCGCCATGTGCCTGATACAATATATGCAAAGGTATTGTCTATTAATCACATATAATCAATAGTAATTAATTTTTAAACAAGTATTGTAACTAAAATGCAGTTTTAAATGTGTTTGTGAACCTTGGCCAAACAATGATCTATTTGCTCAGCATGATGGGAAATAGCAGTAGACATGCCACATTTTTTAAGACAATGAAGCATAGTGAGCAGTTTGTTCTTATCAGCCAGGGTTAGGCAGCTGCAAGTTAATCAGGGGTCTGGAATGAATGGGAGTATATTCACTAACTCCTGGCTGGTGAGGCTGGTACAATTTCTCATGTTGATAAGAAGGGGCTGGATTCAGGCAGACGGGCTGGACTCAGGCAGGAGAACTGACTCACTTTTACCAATTAAATAAAAAATACCAAATTTTTTAAAAATAAAATTAAAATGTGCAGATATTAGCACATACCGGATTTACATAGTTAGGTTTCTTAGCAATGGGGAAAGTACAATGGATTAATTAGCTCCTTTCCTGCTGACAGGTGGAACATTATTGGCGAAGGTATGTAATATTGTAATTGAACCCTGCAGTTTTGGATGACAGGATGGGCAGGGAAGTGAAGTGTGCAGAAGAATATATCAATCACATGTTTATATTGTTACGCCAGAGAGGGTAGTCGGCACACACCGACTGTCTTTTCTCCTGATGCATGCATTAGCAATAAACTTTCTTTCATTCTTTGAACACATGCTGTCTTTCATAGTCCTTGTATTGGTTGAGCGGGCTTTATTTATTTATTTTTAAAAGTTTCAAACTGTAAACCGGAAGTAGGCGGGGTGTTCTGGGAAGGGTTTTTTGGAGTGTTTTTTTTTAGCGCACGGGAGGTTTAAAAGCAGGCCGCACTATTTCAGCGGGCAGTGGAGTGAGCAGGGAGCAGAGTGAGAGCTGAAGGGCTTTGGCTCAAAATGGGCTTCGGCGAGAACAGGCAGAATCGAGAGTAGGTTTTTTTTCCCAGAAAGTTTATTCTTGTTTTTCCCCAGAGTAAAAAAAAATGCCAGGCAGGATGTTGGAATGCTCCTCTTGCAGGATGTGGGAGATCAGGGAGACCTCCGGTATCCCTGATGACAACACCTGCAAAAGATGCATCCAGCTGCAAGCAAAGCGTGTTAGGGAACTGGAGGAGGAGCTTGATGACCTCCATCTAATTCAGGAGAATAAGGAGTTTATAGACAGTAGCTTTAGGGAGGTAGTTACACCGAAGCAGCAGAGCACAGGAAATTGGATTACTATAAGGAGAGGAAATGGAAATGTGAAAGGACAGGCAGAGCAGGATTCCCCTGTGGCCATACCCCTCCACAACAGGTATACTGAATTGGATACTGTTGTGGGAGATGCTTTAACTGGGACAAACTGCGACAGCCGGAACTCTGATACTGAGTCTGGTTCTACAGCGCAAAAGGGTGGGAGGAAGAAGAGGAGAGCAGTAGTGATAGGGGACTCGATGGTCAGAAGTACGGACAGGAGGTTCTGTGGTCGGGACAGAGACTCCCGCATGGTTTGTTGCCTCCCAGGTGCTAAGGTCAGGGATGTCTCTGGTCACGTGCACAGCATTCTAAAGTGGGAAGGTGATCAGCCAGATGTCGTGGTACACGTCGGTACTAATGACATAGGTAGGAAGAGTGAGGAGGTCCTAAAGAGTGAGTACAAAGAGCTTGGAAGGAAGCTAAAAAGCAGGACCCTGAGGGTAGTAATCTCAGGATACCTGTACCACGTGCCAGTGAGGGTAGGAGTCGGATGCTTGGGTGGATGAACACGTGGCTGAGGAACTGGTGCAGGGGGCAGGGTTTCCGATTCTTGGATCATTGGGACCTCTTCTGGGGCAGGTGGGATCTGTACACCTAAACTACAAGGGGACCAATATACTTGCAGGGAGGTTTGCTAGTGTTATTGGGGAGCGTTTAAACTAGATTTTCAGGGGGATGGGAACCAGACTGCCAGAGCAGATAGTGGAGCAGGGGTAAAAGGACAGGTTAGTTCTTCACGGCTCTCTCCACTTGAGTGGCAACCTTCAGAGATCTGTGGATATGAACCCCAAGATTTCTCTGTTCCTCCACATTCCTCAGAACCCTGCCGTTGACCCTGTAATCCGCATTCAAATTTGTCCGACCAAAATGAATCACCTCGCACTTATCAGTGTTAAAATCCATCCGCCATTTTTCGGCCCAGCTCTGCATCCTATCAATGTCTCTTTGCAGCCTACAATGGATCCAATTGTACTACGATGGATTAATTAGCTCCTTTCCTGCTGACAGGTGGAACATTATTGGCGAAGGTAATACTATGTAATATTGTAATTGAACCCTGCAGTTTTGGATGACAGGCTGGGCAGGGAAGTGAAGTGTGCAGAAGAATATATCAATCACATGTTTATATTGTTACGCCAGAGAGGGTAGTCGGCACACACCGACTGTCTTTTCTCCTGATGCATGCATTAGCAATAAACTTTCTTTCATTCTTTGAACACATGCTGTCTTTCATAGTCCTTGTATTGGTTGAGCGGGCTTTATTTATTTATTTTTAAAAGTTTCAAACTGTAAACCGGAAGTAGACGGGGTGTTCTGGGAAGGGTTTTGGAGTGTTAGCAGCCTATAACAGCCCTCCACCTCATCCACTAATCTTGGTGTCATCAGCAAATTTACTGATCCACCCTTCAGCCCCCTCCTCCAAGTCATTGATAAAAATCACAAATAGCAGAGGACCCAGCACGGATCCCTGTTGTACACCGCTGGTAACTGGTCTCCAGTCTGAAAATTTTCCATCCACCACCACCCTCTGTCTTCTATGAGATAGCCAGTTACTTATCCAATTGGCCAAATTTCCCTCTATCCCACACCTCCTTACTTTCTTCATGAGCCTACCATGGGGAACCTTATCAAACGCCTTACTAAAATCCATGTATATGACATCATCTGCTCTACCTTCATCTACACACTTAGTTACCTCCTCAAAGAATTCAATCAAATTCGTGAGGCAAGACTTACCCTTCACGAATCCGTGCTGACTAGCACGGATTAAGCTGCATCTTTCTAAATGGTCATAAAGCCTATCCCTCAGGACCTTTTCCATTAACTTACCGACCACCGAAGTAAGACTAACTGGCCTATAATTACCAGGGTCATTCCTATTTCCTTTCTTGAACAGAGGAACAACATTTGCCACTCTCCAGTCCTCTGGCACTATCCCCATAGAACATAGAACATAGAAGATTACAGCGCAGAACAGGCCCTTCGGCCCACGATGTTGCACCGACCAGTTAAAAAAAAAAACTGTGACCCTCCAACCTAAACCAATTTCTTTTCGTCCATGAACCTATCTACGGATCTCTTAAACGCCCCCAAACTAGGCGCATTTACTACTGATGCTGGCAGGGCATTCCAATCCCTCACCACCCTCTGGGTAAAGAACCTACCCCTGACATTGGTTCTATAACTACCCCCCCTCAATTTAAAGCCATGCCCCCTCGTGCTGGATTTCTCCATCAGAGGAAAAAGGCTATCACTATCCACCCTATCTAAACCTCTAATCATCTTATATGTTTCAATAAGATCCCCTCTTAGCCGCCGCCTTTCCAGCGAAAACAATCCCAAATCCCTCAGCCTCTCCTCATAGGATCTCCCCTCCATACCAGGCAACATCCTGGTAAACCTCCTCTGCACCCTCTCCAAAGCCTCCACATCCTTCCTGTAATGTGGGGACCAGAACTGCACACAGTACTCCAAGTGCGGCCGCACCAGAGTTGTGTACAGTTGCAACATAACGCTACGACTCCTAAATTCAATCCCCCTACCAATAAACGCCAAGACACCATATGCCTTCTTAACAACCTTATCTACTTGATTCCCAACTTTCAGGGATCTATGCACACATACACCTAGATCCCTCTGCTCCTCCACACTATTCAAAGTCCTCCCGTTAGCCCTATACTCAACACATCTGTTATTCCTACCAAAGTGAATTACCTCACACTTCTCCGCATTAAACTCCATCCGCCACCTCTCGGCCCAACTTTGCAACCTGTCTAAGTCTTCCTGCAAACTACGACACCCTTCCTCACTGTCTACCACACCACCGACTTTGGTGTCATCAGCAAATTTGCTAATCCACCCAACTATACCCTCATCCAGATCATTAATAAATATTACAAACAGCAGTGGCCCCAAAACAGATCCCTGAGGTACACCACTTGTAACCGCACTCCATGATGAATATTTACTATCAACCACCACCCTCTGTTTCCTATCCGCTAGCCAATTCCTGATCCAATTTCCTAGATCACCCCCAATCCCATACATCTGCATTTTCTGCAGAAGCCTACCATGGTGAACCTTATCAAACGCCTTACTAAAATCCATATATACCACGTCCACTGCCTTGCCCCCATCCACCTCCTTGGTCACTTTCTCAAAAAACTCAATAAGGTTAGTAAGGCACGACCTACCTGCCACAAAACCATGCTGACTATCACCTATCAATTCATTACTCTCCAAATAACTATAAATCCTATCCCTTATAATTTTTTCCAACATCTTGCCGACAACAGAAGTGAGACTCACCGGTCTATAATTCCCGGGGAAGTCTCTGTTCCCCTTCTTAAACAATGGGACAACATTCGCTAACCTCCAATCTTCTGGTACTATACCAGAGGCCAACGACGACCTGAAGATCAGAGCCAGAGGCTCTGCAATCACTTCTCTTGCCTCCCAGAGAATCCTTGGATAAATCCCATCCGGACCAGGGGATTTATCTATTTTCAGACCCTCCAGAATATCCTGCACATCCTCCTTATCAACTGTAATACTGTCTATTCTACTCCCTTGCAACCCAGTGTCCTCCTCAGCTATATTCATGTCCCCTTGCGTGAACACCGAAGAGAAATATTGGTTCAATGCTTCACCAATCTCCTCCGGTTCCACACATAACTTCCCTCTGCCATCTATAACTGGCCCTAAACTTGCCCTAACCAACCTTCTGTTCTTGACATACCTATAGAACGCCTTAGGATTCTCTTTAACCCTATCCGCCAAAGTCTTCTCATGTCCCCTTTTAGCCCTTCTAAGCTCGCTCTTCAACTCCCTCTTAGCCAATCTAAAGCTTTCTAGTGCACTACCCGAGTGCTCACGTCTCATCCGAACATAAGCCTCCTTTTTCTTTTTAACCAACAAAGAAACTTTTTTGGTGCACCACGGTTCCCTAGCCCTACCAATTCCTCCTTGCCTGACAGGGACATACCTATCACAGACTCGCAGTAGCTGCTCCTTGAAAAAACTCCACATGTCTGACGTTCCCAGTCCCTGTAATCTCCTAGTCCAACCTATGTTTCCTAATTCTCTCCTAATAGCCTCATAATTACCCTTCCCCCAGCTAAAACCACTGGCCCGAGGTTCATGCCTATCCCTTTCCATCACTAAGGTGAACGTAACCGAATTGTGGTCACTATCACCAAAATGCACACCAACTTCCAAGTCTAGCACCTGGTCTGGCTCATTTCCCAGCACCAGATCTAATATAGCCTCACCTCTAGTTGGCCTGTCTACATACTGAGTCAAAAAACCTTCCTGCACGCTTTGAACAAAAACTGACCCCTCTAACGAGCTAGAGCTATAACAATTCCAGTCAATATTAGTCAAGTTAAAATCCCCCATAACAATTGCCCTATTACTTTCACTCCTAAGCAGGATTGACTCCGCAATCCTTTCCTCAACCTCTCTAGAACTTTTAGGAGGTCTATAAAAGACTCCCAACAGGGTGACCTCTCCTCTCCTATTTCTAATCTCCGCCCATACTACCTCAACAGATAAGTCCTCATCAAACCTCCTCTCTGACACTGTGATACAATCTCTGACCAATAATGCTACCCCTCCCCCTCTTCTACCTCCTTCCCTACTTCGACTAAAACATTTGAACCCCGGGACCTGCAGCATCCATTCCTGCCCCTGCTCTATCCATGTCTCTGAAATAGCCACAACATCGAAGTCCCAGGTACTGATCCACGCTGCAAGTTCACCCACTTTATTGCGAATACTCCTGGCATTGAAGTATACACATTTCAAACCCTGCTCCACCCCACCTCTGCAATGCCGTGCATTGCAGTCCCCATCCATGCATCCCTCACTTTCAGCCCCACTACTCAGGATCCCTCCCCCCCCCCGAATCAGTTTAAACCTCCCTGCATGGCCTTAGCAAATTTACCCCCCAGGATATTGGTCCCCTTCTGATTAAGGTGTAGACCATCCTTCTCATAGAGGTCACACCTTCCCCAGTACGAGCCCCAATTGCTTAAGTACCTGAACCCCTCCCTCCTGCACCATCCCCTCAGCCATGAATTCAAACCTTCCCTCTCCCTATTCCTCTCTAAACTATCCCGTGGTACAGGCAAGAGTCCAGAGATAACCACTCTGTCAGTCTTGGCCTTTAGTTTCCACCCCAACTCCATAAATCCCTGCCTAATATCCCCTTCCCCTATCCTCCCTATGTCGTGTGTCCCCACATGTACAATAACTTGTGGTTTATCTCCCTCCCCCGTAAGAGTCCTGAATACCCTGTCAGACACATCCCGAACCCCAGCCCCTGGTAGGCAACACACCAACCCTGAGTCCCTACCTTTAGTTCCGACCCTCCCATCTGTCCCCTTAATTGTGGAGTCCCCAATCACAAGGCCCAGTCTTTTACAGCCCCTAACCACCTGAGCTTTCTCACTCGGCTCACCCCCAGAGATCTGCTCTCTATGCTCAGTTGATTCCTCCTCAACTGTAGCCTCCAGCACCGAAAACCTATTATGGAGGGGAACCGCCCCAGGGGATTGTCTTCCCGATTGCTTCTTACCCCTCCTCCTGGCATTGACCCAAGCCTCATTTCTAGGAGTTACTATTTCTCTATAACTCCTATCAACTTCCACCTCCGCCTCCCGAATTATGCGGAGTTCCTCTAACTCCCCCTCCATCTCCTTTACACGCTCCTCCAGAAGCTGCAATCTAATGCACTTCTTACAACTAAAATCTCCTGAAACACTACTGGATTTCCTCACCACATACATCCCACAGGAGATGCAGCATACTGCCTGAACTGCCATCCCTGAAGCCATTACCAGCAAGAAAAAAAGAAAACAAAAAACTTCCCCACACTTATAATTAGGTTAGAGGAGGATGGAAGGGTGGGATCCTCTACCAGTGTAGGTGTTGTCTCTCTCTCAGTGAGTGCGGTGTTGTCTCTCGCTCAGTGAGTGCGGTGTTGTCTCTCTCTCAGTGAGTGCGGTGTTGTCTCTCGCTCAGTGAGTGCGGTGTTGTCTCTCTCTCTCAGTGAGTGCGGTGTTGTCTCTCGCTCAGTGAGTGCGGTGTTGTCTCTCTCAGTGACTGCGGTGTTGAATATCTCTCTCAGTGAGTGCGGTGTTGTCTCTCTCTCAGTGAGTGCGGTGTTGTATCTCTCTCAGTGAGTGCGGTGTTGTCTCTCGCTCAGTGAGTGCGGTGTTGTCTCTCTCTCAGTGAGTGCGGTGTTGTCTCTCGCTCAGTGAGTGCAGTGTTGTCTCACTCTCTCAGTGAGTGCGGTGGTGTCTCTCTCAGTGAGTGCGGTGTTGTCTCTCTCTCAGTGAGTGCGCTGTTGTCTCTCTCTCAGTGAGTGCGGTGTTGTCTCTCTCTCTCAGTGAGTGCGGTGTTGTCTCGCTCTCTCAGTGAGTGCGGTGTTGTCTCTCTCTCTCAGTGAGTGCGCTGTTGTCTCTCTCTCGCTCAGTGAGTGCGGTGTTGTCTCTCGCTCAGTGAGTGCGGTGTTGTCTCTCTCTCTCAGTGAGTGCGGTGTTGTCTCTCGCTCAGTTAGTGCGGTGTTGTCTCTCTCTCTCAGTGTGTGCGGTGTTGAATCTCTCTCCCAGTGAGTGCGGTGTTTCTCTCTCTCTCAGTGAGTGTGGTGTTGTCTCTCTCTCTCAGTGAGTGCGGTGTTGTCTCTCTCTCAGTGAGTGCGGTGTTGTATCTTTCTCAGTGAGTGCGGTGTTGTCTCTCGCTCAGTGAGTGCGGTGTTGTCTCTCTCTCAGTCAGTGCGGTGTTGTCTCTCGCTCAGTGAGTGCGGTGTTGTCTCACTCTCTCAGTGAGTGCGGTGTTGTCTCTCTCTCTCTCAGTGAGTGCGGTGTTGTCTCTCTCTCAGTGAGTGCGGTGTTGTCTCTCTCTCAGTGAGTGCGGTGTTGTCTCTCTCTCTCAGTGAGTGCGGTGTTGTCTCTCTCTCAGTGAGTGCGGTGTTGTCTCTCTCTCTCAGTGAGTGCGGTGTTGTCTCTCTCTCTCAGTGTGTGCGGTGTTGTCTCTCTCTGTGAGTGCGGTGTTGTCTCTCGCTCAGTGAGTGCGGTGTTGTCTCTCTCTCAGTGAGTGCGGTGTGGTCTTTCTCTCTCAGTGAGTGTGGTGTTGTCTCTCTCTCTCAGTGAGTGCGGAGTTGTCTCTCTCTCAGTGAGTGCGGTGTTGTCTCTCTCTCAGTGAGTGCGGTGTTGTCTCTCTCTCAGTGAGTGGGGTGTTGTCTCTCTCTCTCAGTGAGTGCGGTGTTGTCTCTCTCGCTCAGTGAGTGCGGTGTTGTCTCTCTCTCAGTGAGTGCGGTGTTGTCTCTAGCTCAGTGAGTGCGGTGTTGTCTCCCCCTCTCAGTGAGTGCGGTGTTGTCTCTCTCTCAGTGAGTGCGGTGTTGTCTCTCTCTCTGTGAGTGCGGTGTTGTCTCTCGCTCAGTGAGTGCGGTGTTGTCTCCCCCTCTCAGTGAGTGCGGTGTTGTCTCTCTCTCAGTGAGTGTGGTGAACCATCGTTGGTTCACCACTGGGTGTTGTTGTTATGGGGGTTGTACTATGTTGTTGGGTTAGGGTGTTTACCTGTCCTAAGTGTTATCATGGCACACTCCAGTGGGGTCCTGCTCCGGCAGGACCCCTTCAGTCTGAACGGGTGAATTTGTGTTAGTAGTTTCATTGTTAATGTATTAAAGCCTTCAGTACTAAAGCCTTGTTTCCGGGTGCTCATTGAGGTGCATCAATTTAATACATTAACTGAGAATATGGAACAGATCCTAAAACCGGATCGTCTGACACTGGACCCACGTGCGGTCGGTGCAGCTAACACGTTCGAACATTGGTGGAAGTGCTTCGAGGACTACCTGGCAGCCTCGGTAGCTGTCACTACGGACAGTGATAGACTCCAGGTCCTCCACGCAAGGGTAAGCGACACGATTTACCTAGCCATTCGTGCAGCTTCCACTTACCAGGGTGCCGTCGAGCTCCTAAAGAATAGGTACATTACGCCACCCAACGAGATTCACGCTCGTTATCTCCTCGCTACACGACGTCGGCAGTCGGGCGAGACCATAGAAGACTACGCCAATGAACTCCTGCAGCTTGCCAGGGGTTGTGACTGTAAGGATGTCTCCGCCGAGCAGTACATGCACGACCTCGCCCGAGACGCGTTCGTAGCAGGGGTAGGGTCCTCATACATCAGACTTAAATTATTAGAAAAGGGGAAACTCAACTTGACCCAGGCAATGGGGATGGCCGTGAGGTTGGAGGCGGCGTCGAAGAGCTTGGCGCTGTACCCCGAGGACCACGTGCAGTCAACGTGGTTGGAGCAAGCTCTGCTCCCTCCTCGCCCCGCGAACCCGCGCTCCCAGATCGATTCGACAACGGCGGCAGCTCCAGGGGGCCAGCGATGCTATTTTTGCGGTGGGGCTAAGCATCCACGGCAGCAGTGTCCGGCAAGAACGGCAATCTGCAGCCAGTGCGGTAAAAAGGCCACTACAGCAAAGTCTGCAGGTCCAAACGTAAAAACGGCAGTGCAGCTTGTAACCCTCCAGAACGGAGACAATCTCCTTCGGCGTCGCAGTACCCACGAGGTCCGACCACGTGCGATCTCAGGACGGCGCCATCGTGGCAAACAGAGGAGGAGGAAGACCACCAGGAGTCGCTGCGCTTGGAGCCCTCGGCCACATGCGATTCATGGGGGCGGCCATCATGGTCCACGACGCGGTTCACCCTGATCACGGATCAACGATCCGTGGCGTTTATGTTTAGTAACACGCAGAGGGGCAAGATCAAGAACGATAAGATCTTGCGGTGGAGAATTGAGCTCTCCACCTATAATTACGATATTATGTATCGTCCAGGGAAGCTCAATGAGCCCTCGGATGCCCTCTCGCGCGGAACATGCGCCATCATGCAGGAGGACCGCTTGAAGGCTCTCCACAATGATCTGTGTCATCCTGGAGTCACCAGACTCTACCACTTCATAAAAGCCCGCAACCTACCCTACTCGGTGGAGGAGGTCAGGTCAGTTACTAGAAGTTGTCGGATTTGCGCAGAATGCAAACCACACTTTTATCGACCAGACCGGGCACATTTGGTCAAGGCCACTCGCCCTTTTGAGAGGCTGAGTGTAGATTTTAAGGGCCCCCTTCCCTCAACGGATCGGAATGTCTATTTTCTTAACATAATAGACGAATTTTCCCGGTTTCCGTTTGTTTTCCCCTGTGCGGACACGTCGACTGCCACCGTCATCAAGGCATTCAGTGAGCTTTTTACCCTGTTCGGGTACCCCTGCTATATTCATAGCGACAGGGGCTCGTCGTTCATGAGCAACGACTTGAGGCAATTCCTGCTCTCATTCGGGATTGCCTCCAGTAGAACCACGAGCCACAACCCTAGGGGTAACGGACAGGTGGAAAGGGAGAATGCTACAGTCTGGAAGGCTGTCCTACTGGCACTGAAATCCAAGGGCCTTCCAGTCTCCCGGTGGCAGGAGGTCCTTCCAAATGCGCTCCATTCTATCCGCTCCCTCCTGTGTACGGCAACCAATGCTACTCCCCACGAGAGGATGTTCTCATTCCCTCGGAAGTCGTCCTCGGGGACCTCATTGCCAGCCTGGTTGACGTACCCAGGACCCGTCCTTCTGCGGCGCCATGTGAGGGCTCGCAAGTCCGACCCCTTGGTCGAACCGGTCCAACTCCTCCACGCCAACCCTCAGTATGCCTATGTGGCATATCCTGACGGGCGAGAGGACACTGTCTCCATTAGAGACCTGGCGCCCGCAGGGGACGTAGCAACTCCTGTCGCTCCTATTCCCCCAGTCACAGATCCACTACTCCTCATTACTTCCCCAGATGTGGCGCGGTCAGCACCGGGACCAGTGCATAACACTTTTACTCCCATGTACAGCTTGCCTGAGACTCGGAGATCGGCGCCACCATCATCACCACCACCACCACCACCAAACGTTCCAGGATCCCCTACACCATCGCCTCATCAGGGCCGGCCGGCCCGGGAGTCTTTGAGGGGACAGCCAGATGTTGCTTTGAGAGAGCCACCGCAAGCACCTGCTCCGGTTTCGCAACCGGTGTTGAGAAGATCGCAGCGTCGGTGTGGTCCTCCAGACCGTCTGGACTTGTGAATCCTGTTATTTTTTTTTGTCATTGTCTGTTTTCATCCACCCCGCCACCTTTGGTTCCTAAAGGAGGGGTGAATGTGGTGAACCATCGTTGGTTCACCACTGGGTGTTGTTGTTATGGGGGTTGTACTATGTTGTTGGGTTAGGGTGTTTACCTGTCCTAAGTGTTATCATGGCACACTCCAGTGGGGTCCCGCCTCCGGTGGCAGGGTATAAGACCCCCTGCTCCGGCAGGACCCCTTCAGTCTGAACGGGTGAATTTGTGTTAGTAGTTTCATTGTTAATGTATTAAAGCCTTCAGTACTAAAGCCTTGTTTCCGGGTGCTCATTGAGGTGCATCAGTGAGTGCGCTGTTGTCTCTCTCTCTCTCAGTGAGTGCGGTGTTGTCTCTCTCTCAGTGAGTGCGCTGTTGTCTCTCGCTCAGTGAGTGCGGTGTTGTCTCTCGCTCAGTGAGTGCGCTGTTGTCTCTCGCTCAGTGAGTGCGGTGTTGTCTCTCGCTCAGTGAGTGCGGTGTTGTCTCTCTCTCTCAGTGAGTGCGGTGTTGTCTCACTCTCAGTGAGTGCGGTGGTGTCTCTCTCCCAGTGAGTGCGGTGTTGTCTCTCGCTCAGTGAGTGCGGTGTTGTCTCTCTCTCTCAGTGAGTGCGGTGTTGTCTCTCTCTCTCAGTGAGTGCGGTGTTGTCTCTCGCTCAGTGAGTGCGGTGTTGTCTCTCTCTCTCAGTGTGTGCGGTGTTGAATCTCTCTCCCAGTGAGTGCGGTGTTTCTCTCTCTCTCAGTGAGTGTGGTGTTGTCTCTCTCTCTCAGTGAGTGCGGTGTTGTCTCTCTCTCAGTGAGTGCGGTGTTGTATCTTTCTCAGTGAGTGCGGTGTTGTCTCTCGCTCAGTGAGTGCGGTGTTGTCTCTCTCTCAGTCAGTGCGGTGTTGTCTCTCGCTCAGTGAGTGCGGTGTTGTCTCACTCTCTCAGTGAGTGCGGTGTTGTCTCTCTCTCTTAGTGAGTGCGGTGTTCTCTCTCTCTCAGTGAGTGCGGTGTTGTCTCTCTCTCAGTGAGTGCGGTGTTGTCTCTCTCTCTCAGTGAGTGCGGTGTTGTCTCTCTCTCAGTGAGTGCGGTGTTGTCTCTCTCTCTCAGTGAGTGTGGTGTTGTCTCTCTCTCTCAGTGAGTGCGGTGTTGTCTCTCTCTGTGAGTGCGGTGTTGTCTCTTGCTCAGTGAGTGCGGTGTTGTCTCTCTCTCAGTGAGTGCGGTGTGGTCTTTCTCTCTCAGTGAGTGTGGTGTTGTCTCTCTCTCTCAGTGAGTGCGGAGTTGTCTCTCTCTCAGTGAGTGCGGTGTTGTCTCTCTCTCAGTGAGTGCGGTGTTGTCTCTCTCTCAGTGAGTGGGGTGTTGTCTCTCTCTCTCAGTGAGTGCGGTGTTGTCTCTCTCGCTCAGTGAGTGCGGTGTTGTCTCTCTCTCAGTGAGTGCGGTGTTGTCTCTAGCCCAGTGAGTGCGGTGTTGTCTCCCCCTCTCAGTGAGTGCGGTGTTGTCTCTCTCTCAGTGAGTGCGGTGTTGTCTCACTCTCTGTGAGTGCGGTGTTGTCTCTCGCTCAGTGAGTGCGGTGTTGTCTCCCCCTCTCAGTGAGTGCGGTGTTGTCTCTCGCTCAGTGAGTGCGGTGTTGTCTCTCTCTCTCAGTGAGTGCGGTGTTGTCTCTCTCTCAGTGAGTGCGGTGTTGTCTCTCTCTCAGTGAGTGCGGTGTTGTCTCTCGCTCAGTGAGTGCGGTGTTGTCTCTCTCTCAGTGAGTGCGGTGTTGTCTCTCGCTCAGTGAGTGCGGTGTTTTCTCTCTCTCTCAGTGAGTGCGGTGTTGTCTCTCTCTCTCAGTGAGTGCGGTCTTTCTCTCTCTCTCAGTGAGTGCGGTGTTGTCTCTCTCTCAGTGAGTGCGGTGTTGTCTCTCGCTCAGTGAGTGCGGTGTTGTCTCTGGCTCAGTGAGTGCGGTGTTGTCTCTCTCTCAGTGAGTGAGGTGTTGTCTCTCGCTCAGTGAGTGCGGTGTTGTCTCACTCTCTCAGTGAGTGCGGTAGTGTCTCCCTCTCTCAGTGAGTGCGGCGTTGTCTCTCTCTCAGTGAGTGCGGTGTTGTCTCCCCGTCTCAGTGAGTGCGGTGTTGTCTCTCTCTCAGTGAGTGCGGTGTTGTCTCTCTCTCAGTGAGTGCGGTGTTGTCTCTCTCTCAGTGAGTGCGGTGGTGTCTCTCTCTCTCAGTGAGTGCGGTGTTGTCTCTCGCTCAGTGAGTGCGGTCTTGTCTCTCTCTCAGTGAGTGCGGTGTTGTCTCTCTCTCTCAGTTAGTGCGGTGTTGTCTCTCCCTCAGTGAGTGCGGTGTTGTCTCTCTCTCAGTGAGTGCGGTGTTGTCACTCTCTCAGTGAGTGCGGTGTTGTCTCCCTCTCAGTGAGTGCGGTGTTGTCTCTCTCTCAGTGAGTGCGGTGTTGTTTCTCGTTCGTTGAGTGCGGTGTTGTCTCTCTCTCAGTGAGTGCGGTGTGGTCTTTCTCTCTCAGTGAGTGTGGTGTTGTCTCTCTCTCTCAGTGAGTGCGGAGTTGTCTCACTCTCAGTGAGTGCGTTGTTGTCTCTCTCTCTCAGTGAGTGCGGTGTCGTGTCTCTCTCAGTGAGTACGGTGTTGTCTCTCTCGCTCAGTGAGTGCGGTGTTGTCTCTCTCTCAGTGAGTGCGGTGTTGTCTCTCGCTCAGTGAGTGCGGTGTTGTCTCTCTCTCAGTCAGTGCGGTGTTGTCTCTCGCTCAGTGAGTGCGGTGTTGTCTCACTCTCTCAGTGAGTGCGGTGTTGTCTCTCTCTCTCAGTGAGTGCGGTGTTGTCTCTCTCTCAGTGAGTGCGGTGTTGTCTCTCTCTCAGTGAGTGCGGTGTTGTCTCTCTCTCTCAGTGAGTGCGGAGTTGTCTCTCGCTCAGTGAGTGCGGTGTTGTCTCTCTCTCAGTGAGTGCGGGGTTGTCTCTCTCTCTCAGTGAGTGCGGTGTTGTCTCTCTCTCTCAGTGAGTGTGGTGTTGTCTCTCTCTCTCAGTGAGTGCGGAGTTGTCTCTCTCTCAGTGACTGCGGTGTTGTCTCTCTCTCAGTGAGTGCGGTGTTGTCTCTCTCTCAGTGAGTGCGGTGTTGTCTCTCTCTCTCAGTGAGTGCGGTGTTGTCTCTCTCGCTCAGTGAGTGCGGTGTTGTCTCTCTCTCAGTGAGTGCGGTGTTGTCTCGTGCTCAGTGAGTGCGGTGTTGTCTCCCCCTCTCAGTGAGTGCGGTGTTGTCTCTCTCTCTCAGTGACTGCGGTGTTGAATCTCTCTCTCAGTGAGTGCGGTGTTTCTCTCTCTCTCAGTGAGTGCGGTGTTGTCTCTCTCTCAGTGAGTGCGGTGTTGTATCTCTCTCAGTGAGTGCGGTGTTGTCTCTCGCTCAGTGAGTGCGGTGTTGTCTCTCTCTCAGTGAGTGCGGTGTTGTCTCTCGCTCAGTGAGTGCAGTGTTGTCTCACTCTCTCAGTGAGTGCGGTGGTGTCTCTCTCAGTGAGTGCGGTGTTGTCTCTCTCTCAGTGAGTGCGCTGTTGTCTCTCTCTCAGTGAGTGCGGTGTTGTCTCTCTCTCTCAGTGAGTGCGGTGTTGTCTCGCTCTCTCAGTGAGTGCGGTGTTGTCTCTCTCTCTCAGTGAGTGCGGTGTTGTCTCTCTCTCAGTGAGTGCGCTGTTGTCTCTCGCTCAGTGAGTGCGGTGTTGTCTCTCGCTCAGTGAGTGCGGTGTTGTCTCTCTCTCTCAGTGAGTGCGGTGTTGTCTCACTCTCAGTGAGTGCGGTGTTGTCTCTCTCCCAGTGAGTGCGGTGTTGTCTCTCGCTCAGTGAGTGCGGTGTTGTCTCTCTCTCTCAGTGAGTGCGGTGTTGTCTCTCGCTCAGTGAGTGCGGTGTTGTCTCTCTCTCTCAGTGTGTGCGGTGTTGAATCTCTCTCCCAGTGTGTGCGGTGTTTCTCTCTCTCTCAGTGAGTGTGGTGTTGTCTCTCTCTCTCAGTGAGTGCGGTGTTGTCTCTCTCTCAGTGAGTGCGGTGTTGTATCTCGCTCAGTAAGTGCGGTGTTGTCTCTCGCTCAGTGAGTGCGGTGTTGTCTCTCTCTCAGTCAGTGCGGTGTTGTCTCTCGCTCAGTGAGTGCGGTGTTGTCTCACTCTCTCAGTGAGTGCGGTGTTGTCTCTCTCTCTCTCAGTGAGTGCGGTGTTGTCTCTCTCTCAGTGAGTGCGGTGTTGTCTCTCTCTCAGTGAGTGCGGTGTTGTCTCTCTCTCTCAGTGAGTGCGGTGTTGTCTCTCTCTCAGTGAGTGCGGTGTTGTCTCTCTCTCAGTGAGTGCGGTGTTGTCTCTCTCTCTCAGTGAGTGCGGTGTTGTCTCTCTCTGTGAGTGCGGTGTTGTCTCTCGCTCAGTGAGTGCGGTGTTGTCTCTCTCTCAGTGAGTGCGGTGTGGTCTTTCTCTCTCAGTGAGTGTGGTGTTGTCTCTCTCTCTCAGTGAGTGTGGAGTTGCCTCTCTCTCAGTGAGTGCGGTTTTGTCTCTCTCTCAGTGAGTGCGGTGTTGTCTCTCTCTCAGTGAGTGGGGTGTTGTCTCTCTCTCTCAGTGAGTGCGGTGTTGTCTCTCTCGCTCAGTGAGTGCGGTGTTGTCTCTCTCTCAGTGAGTGCGGTGTTGTCTCTAGCTCAGTGAGTGCGGTGTTGTCTCCCCCTCTCAGTGAGTGCGGTGTTGTCTCTCGCTCAGTGAGTGCGGTGTTGTCTCACTCTCTCAGTGAGTGCGGTGTTGTCTCTCGCTCAGTGAGTGCGGTGTTGTCTCACCCTCTCAGTGAGTGCGGTGTTGTCTCTCGCTCAGTGAGTGCGGTGTTGTCTCTCTCTCTCAGTGAGTGCGGTGTTGTCTCTCTCTCAGTGAGTGCGGTGTTGTCTCTCTCTCAGTGAGTGCGGTGTTGTCTCTCTCTCAGTGAGTGCGGTGTTGTCTCTGTCTCAGTGAATGCGGTGTTGTCTCTCTCTGTGAGTGCGGTGTTGTCTCTCTCAGTGAGTGCGGTGTTGTCTCTCTCTCTCAGTGAGTGCGGTGTTGTCTCTCGCTCAGTGAGTGCGGTGTTTTCTCTCTCTCTCAGTGAGTACGGTGTTGTCTCTCTCGCTCAGTGAGTGCGGTGTTGTCTCTCTCTCAGTGAGTGCGGTGTTGTCTCTCGCTCAGTGAGTGCGGTGTTGTCTCTCTCTCAGTCAGTGCGGTGTTGTCTCTCGCTCAGTGAGTGCGGTGTTGTCTCACTCTCTCAGTGAGTGCGGTGTTGTCTCTCTCTCTCAGTGAGTGCGGTGTTGTCTCTCTCTCAGTGAGTGCGGTGTTGTCTCTCTCTCAGTGAGTGCGGTGTTGTCTCTCTCTCTCAGTGAGTGCGGAGTTGTCTCTCGCTCAGTGAGTGCGGTGTTGTCTCTCTCTCAGTGAGTGCGGGGTTGTCTCTCTCTCTCAGTGAGTGCGGTGTTGTCTCTCTCTCTCTCAGTGAGTGCGGTGTTGTCTCTCTCTGTGAGTGCGGTGTTGTCTCTCGCTCAGTGACTGCGGTGTTGTCTCTCTCTCGGTGAGTGCGGTGTGGTCTTTCTCTCTCAGTGAGTGTGGTGTTGTCTCTCTCTCTCAGTGAGTGCGGAGTTGTCTCTCTCTCAGTGAGTGCGGTGTTGTCTCTCTCTCAGTGAGTGCGGTGTTGTCTCTCTCTCAGTGAGTGCGGTGTTGTCTCTCTCTCTCAGTGAGTGCGGTGTTGTCTCTCTCGCTCAGTGAGTGCGGTGTTGTCTCTCTCTCAGTGAGTGCTGTGTTGTCTCTAGCTCAGTGAGTGCGGTGTTGTCTCCCCCTCTCAGTGAGTGCGGTGTTGTCTCTCTCTCTCAGTGACTGCGGTGTTGAATCTCTCTCTCAGTGAGTGCGGTGTTTCTCTCCCTCTCAGTGAGTGCGGTGTTGTCTCTCTCTCAGTGAGTGCGGTGTTGTATCTCTCTCAGTGAGTGCGGTGTTGTCTCTCGCTCAGTGAGTGCGGTGTTGTCTCTCTCTCAGTGAGTGCGGTGTTGTCTCTCGCTCAGTGAGTGCAGTGTTGTCTCACTCTCTCAGTGAGTGCGTTGGTGTCTCTCTCAGTGAGTGCGGTGTTGTCTCTCTCTCAGTGAGTGCGCTGTTGTCTCTCTCTCAGTGAGTGCGGTGTTGTCTCTCTCTCTCAGTGAGTGCGCTGTTGTCTCTCTCTCTCTCAGTGAGTGCGGTGTTGTCTCTCTCTCAGTGAGTGCGCTGTTGTCTCTCGCTCAGTGAGTGCGGTGTTGTCTCTCGCTCAGTGAGTGCGGTGTTGTCTCTCTCTCTCAGTGAGTGCGGTGTTGTCTCACTCTCAGTGAGTGCGGTGTTGTCTCTCTCCCAGTGAGTGCGGTGTTGTCTCTCGCTCAGTGAGTGCGGTGTTGTCTCTCTCTCTCAGTGAGTGCGGTGTTGTCTCTCGCTCAGTGAGTGCGGTGTTGTCTCTCTCTCTCAGTGTGTGCGGTGTTGAATCTCTCTCCCAGTGAGTGCGGTGTTTCTCTCTCTCTCAGTGAGTGTGGTGTTGTCTCTCTCTCTCAGTGAGTGCGGTGTTGTCTCTCTCTCAGTGAGTGCGGTGTTGTATCTCGCTCAGTGAGTGCGGTGTTGTCTCTCGCTCAGTGAGTGCGGTGTTGTCTCTCTCTCAGTCAGTGCGGTGTTGTCTATCGCTCAGTGAGTGCGGTGTTGTCTCACTCTCTCAGTGAGTGCGGTGTTGTCTCTCTCTCTCAGTGAGTGCGGTGTTGTCTCTCTCTCAGTGAGTGCGGTGTTGTCTCTCTCTCAGTGAGTGCGGTGTTGTCTCTCTCTCTCAGTGAGTGCGGTGTTGTCTCTCTCTCAGTGAATGCGGTGTTGTCTCTCTCTCAGTGAGTGCGGTGTTGTCTCTCTCTCTCAGTGAGTGCGGTGCTGTCTCTCTCTGTGAGTGCGGTGTTGTCTCTCGCTCAGTGAGTGCGGTGTTGTCTCTCTCTCAGTGAGTGCGGTGTAGTCTTTCTCAGTGAGTGTGGTGTTGTCTCTCTCTCTCAGTGAGTGTGGAGTTGTCTCTCTCTCAGTGAGTGCGGTGTTGTCTCTCTCTCAGTGAGTGCGGTGTTGTCTCTCTCTCAGTGAGTGGGGTGTTGTCTCTCTCTCTCAGTGAGTGCGGTGTTGTCTCTCTCGCTCAGTGAGTGCGGTGTTGTCTCTCTCTCAGTGAGTGCGGTGTTGTCTCTAGCTCAGTGAGTGCGGTGTTGTCTCCCCCTCTCAGTGAGTGCGGTGTTGTCTCTCGCTCAGTGAGTGCGGTGTTGTCTCACTCTCTCAGTGAGTGCGGTGTTGTCTCTCGCTCAGTGAGTGCGGTGTTGTCTCCCCCTCTCAGTGAGTGCGGTGTTGTCTCTCTCTCTCAGTGAGTGCGGTGTTGTCTCTCTCTCTCAGTGAGTGCGGTGTTGTCTCTGGCTCAGTGAGTGCGGTGTTGTCTCTCTCTCAGTGAGTGAGGTGTTGTCTCTCGCTCAGTGAGTGCGGTGTTGTCTCACTCTCTCAGTGAGTGCGGTAGTGTCTCCCTCTCTCAGTGAGTGCGGCGTTGTCTCTCTCTCAGTGAGTGCGGTGTTGTCTCCCCGTCTCAGTGAGTGCGGTGTTGTCTCTCTCTCAGTGAGTGCGGTGTTGTCTCTCTCTCAGTGAGTGCGGTGTTGTCTCTCTCTCAGTGAGTGCGGTGGTGTCTCTCTCTCTCAGTGAGTGCGGTGTTGTCTCTCGCTCAGTGAGTGCGGTCTTGTCTCTCTCTCAGTGAGTGCGGTGTTGTCTCTCTCTCTCAGTTAGTGCGGTGTTGTCTCTCCCTCAGTGAGTGCGGTGTTGTCTCTCTCTCAGTGAGTGCGGTGTTGTCACTCTCTCAGTGAGTGCGGTGTTGTCTCCCTCTCAGTGAGTGCGGTGTTGTCTCTCTCTCAGTGAGTGCGGTGTTGTTTCTCGTTCGTTGAGTGCGGTGTTGTCTCTCTCTCAGTGAGTGCGGTGTGGTCTTTCTCTCTCAGTGAGTGTGGTGTTGTCTCTCTCTCTCAGTGAGTGCGGAGTTGTCTCACTCTCAGTGAGTGCGTTGTTGTCTCTCTCTCTCAGTGAGTGCGGTGTCGTGTCTCTCTCAGTGAGTACGGTGTTGTCTCTCTCGCTCAGTGAGTGCGGTGTTGTCTCTCTCTCAGTGAGTGCGGTGTTGTCTCTCGCTCAGTGAGTGCGGTGTTGTCTCTCTCTCAGTCAGTGCGGTGTTGTCTCTCGCTCAGTGAGTGCGGTGTTGTCTCACTCTCTCAGTGAGTGCGGTGTTGTCTCTCTCTCTCAGTGAGTGCGGTGTTGTCTCTCTCTCAGTGAGTGCGGTGTTGTCTCTCTCTCAGTGAGTGCGGTGTTGTCTCTCTCTCTCAGTGAGTGCGGAGTTGTCTCTCGCTCAGTGAGTGCGGTGTTGTCTCTCTCTCAGTGAGTGCGGGGTTGTCTCTCTCTCTCAGTGAGTGCGGTGTTGTCTCTCTCTCTCAGTGAGTGTGGTGTTGTCTCTCTCTCTCAGTGAGTGCGGAGTTGTCTCTCTCTCAGTGACTGCGGTGTTGTCTCTCTCTCAGTGAGTGCGGTGTTGTCTCTCTCTCAGTGAGTGCGGTGTTGTCTCTCTCTCTCAGTGAGTGCGGTGTTGTCTCTCTCGCTCAGTGAGTGCGGTGTTGTCTCTCTCTCAGTGAGTGCGGTGTTGTCTCTCGCTCAGTGAGTGCGGTGTTGTCTCTCTCTCAGTCAGTGCGGTGTTGTCTCTCGCTCAGTGAGTGCGGTGTTGTCTCACTCTCTCAGTGAGTGCGGTGTTGTCTCTCTCTCTCAGTGAGTGCGGTGTTGTCTCTCTCTCAGTGAGTGCGGTGTTGTCTCTCTCTCAGTGAGTGCGGTGTTGTCTCTCTCTCTCAGTGAGTGCGGAGTTGTCTCTCGCTCAGTGAGTGCGGTGTTGTCTCTCTCTCAGTGAGTGCGGGGTTGTCTCTCTCTCTCAGTGAGTGCGGTGTTGTCTCTCTCTCTCTCAGTGAGTGCGGTGTTGTCTCTCTCTGTGAGTGCGGTGTTGTCTCTCGCTCAGTGAGTGCGGTGTTGTCTCTCTCTCAGTGAGTGCGGTGTGGTCTTTCTCTCTCAGTGAGTGTGGTGTTGTCTCTCTCTCTCAGTGAGTGCGGAGTTGTCTCTCTCTCAGTGACTGCGGTGTTGTCTCTCTCTCAGTGAGTGCGGTGTTGTCTCTCTCTCAGTGAGTGCGGTGTTGTCTCTCTCTCTCAGTGAGTGCGGTGTTGTCTCTCTCGCTCAGTGAGTGCGGTGTTGTCTCTCTCTCAGTGAGTGCGGTGTTGTCTCGTGCTCAGTGAGTGCGGTGTTGTCTCCCCCTCTCAGTGAGTGCGGTGTTGTCTCTCTCTCTCAGTGACTGCGGTGTTGAATCTCTCTCTCAGTGAGTGCGGTGTTTCTCTCTCTCTCAGTGAGTGCGGTGTTGTCTCTCTCTCAGTGAGTGCGGTGTTGTATCTCTCTCAGTGAGTGCGGTGTTGTCTCTCGCTCAGTGAGTGCAGTGTTGTCTCACTCTCTCAGTGAGTGCGGTGGTGTCTCTCTCAGTGAGTGCGGTGTTGTCTCTCTCTCAGTGAGTGCGCTGTTGTCTCTCTCTCAGTGAGTGCGGTGTTGTCTCTCTCTCTCAGTGAGTGCGGTGTTGTCTCGCTCTCTCAGTGAGTGCGGTGTTGTCTCTCTCTCTCAGTGAGTGCGGTGTTGTCTCTCTCTCAGTGAGTGCGCTGTTGTCTCTCGCTCAGTGAGTGCGGTGTTGTCTCTCGCTCAGTGAGTGCGGTGTTGTCTCTCTCTCTCAGTGAGTGCGGTGTTGTCTCACTCTCAGTGAGTGCGGTGTTGTCTCTCTCCCAGTGAGTGCGGTGTTGTCTCTCGCTCAGTGAGTGCGGTGTTGTCTCTCTCTCTCAGTGAGTGCGGTGTTGTCTCTCGCTCAGTGAGTGCGGTGTTGTCTCTCTCTCTCAGTGTGTGCGGTGTTGAATCTCTCTCCCAGTGTGTGCGGTGTTTCTCTCTCTCTCAGTGAGTGTGGTGTTGTCTCTCTCTCTCAGTGAGTGCGGTGTTGTCTCTCTCTCAGTGAGTGCGGTGTTGTATCTCGCTCAGTAAGTGCGGTGTTGTCTCTCGCTCAGTGAGTGCGGTGTTGTCTCTCGCTCAGTGAGTGCGGTGTTGTCTCTCTCTCAGTCAGTGCGGTGTTGTCTCTCGCTCAGTGAGTGCGGTGTTGTCTCACTCTCTCAGTGAGTGCGGTGTTGTCTCTCTCTCTCAGTGAGTGCGGTGTTGTCTCTCTCTCAGTGAGTGCGGTGTTGTCTCTCTCTCAGTGAGTGCGGTGTTGTCTCTCTCTCTCAGTGAGTGCGGTGTTGTCTCTCTCTCAGTGAGTGCGGTGTTGCCTCTCTCTCAGTAAGTGCGGTGTTGTCTCTCTCTCTCAGTGAGTGCGGTGTTGTCTCTCTCTGTGAGTGCGGTGTTGTCTCTCGCTCAGTGAGTGCGGTGTTGTCTCTCTCTCAGTGAGTGCGGTGTGGTCTTTCTCTCTCAGTGAGTGTGGTGTTGTCTCTCTCTCTCAGTGAGTGTGGAGTTGCCTCTCTCTCAGTGAGTGCGGTTTTGTCTCTCTCTCAGTGAGTGCGGTGTTGTCTCTCTCTCAGTGAGTGGGGTGTTGTCTCTCTCTCTCAGTGAGTGCGGTGTTGTCTCTCTCGCTCAGTGAGTGCGGTGTTGTCTCTCTCTCAGTGAGTGCGGTGTTGTCTCTAGCTCAGTGAGTGCGGTGTTGTCTCCCCCTCTCAGTGAGTGCGGTGTTGTCTCTCGCTCAGTGAGTGCGGTGTTGTCTCACTCTCTCAGTGAGTGCGGTGTTGTCTCTCGCTCAGTGAGTGCGGTGTTGTCTCACCCTCTCAGTGAGTGCGGTGTTGTCTCTCGCTCAGTGAGTGCGGTGTTGTCTCTCTCTCTCAGTGAGTGCGGTGTTGTCTCTCTCTCAGTGAGTGCGGTGTTGTCTCTCTCTCAGTGAGTGCGGTGTTGTCTCTCTCTCAGTGAGTGCGGTGTTGTCTCTCTCTCAGTGAGTGCGGTGTTGTCTCTCTCTCTCAGTGAGTGCGGTGTTGTCTCTCTCTCTCAGTGAGTGCGGTGTTGTCTCTCTCTCTCAGTGAGTGCGGTGTTGTCTCTCGCTCAGTGAGTGCGGTGTTTTCTCTCTCTCTCAGTGAGTACGGTGTTGTCTCTCTCGCTCAGTGAGTGCGGTGTTGTCTCTCTCTCAGTGAGTGCGGTGTTGTCTCTCGCTCAGTGAGTGCGGTGTTGTCTCTCTCTCAGTCAGTGCGGTGTTGTCTCTCGCTCAGTGAGTGCGGTGTTGTCTCACTCTCTCAGTGAGTGCGGTGTTGTCTCTCTCTCTCAGTGAGTGCGGTGTTGTCTCTCTCTCAGTGAGTGCGGTGTTGTCTCTCTCTCAGTGAGTGCGGTGTTGTCTCTCTCTCTCAGTGAGTGCGGAGTTGTCTCTCGCTCATTGAGTGCGGTGTTGTCTCTCTCTCAGTGAGTGCGGGGTTGTCTCTCTCTCTCAGTGAGTGCGGTGTTGTCTCTCTCTCTCTCAGTGAGTGCGGTGTTGTCTCTCTCTGTGAGTGCGGTGTTGTCTCTCGCTCAGTGAGTGCGGTGTTGTCTCTCTCTCGGTGAGTGCGGTGTGGTCTTTCTCTCTCAGTGAGTGTGGTGTTGTCTCTCTCTCTCAGTGAGTGCGGAGTTGTCTCTCTCTCAGTGAGTGCGGTGTTGTCTCTCTCTCAGTGAGTGCGGTGTTGTCTCTCTCTCAGTGAGTGCGGTGTTGTCTCTCTCTCTCAGTGAGTGCGGTGTTGTCTCTCTCGCTCAGTGAGTGCGGTGTTGTCTCTCTCTCAGTGAGTGCGGTGTTGTCTCTAGCTCAGTGAGTGCGGTGTTGTCTCCCCCTCTCAGTGAGTGCGGTGTTGTCTCTCTCTCTCAGTGACTGCGGTGTTGAATCTCTCTCTCAGTGAGTGCGGTGTTTCTCTCCCTCTCAGTGAGTGCGGTGTTGTCTCTCTCTCAGTGAATGGGGTGTTGTATCTCTCTCAGTGAGTGCGGTGTTGTCTCTCGCTCAGTGAGTGCGGTGTTGTCTCTCTCTCAGTGAGTGCGGTGTTGTCTCTCGCTCAGTGAGTGCAGTGTTGTCTCACTCTCTCAGTGAGTGCGTTGGTGTCTCTCTCAGTGAGTGCGGTGTTGTCTCTCTCTCAGTGAGTGCGCTGTTGTCTCTCTCTCAGTGAGTGCGGTGTTGTCTCGCTCTCTCAGTGAGTGCGGTGTTGTCTCTCTCTCTCAGTGAGTGCGCTGTTGTCTCTCTCTCTCTCAGTGAGTGCGGTGTTGTCTCTCTCTCAGTGAGTGCGCTGTTGTCTCTCGCTCAGTGAGTGCGGTGTTGTCTCTCGCTCAGTGAGTGCGGTGTTGTCTCTCTCTCTCAGTGAGTGCGGTGTTGTCTCACTCTCAGTGAGTGCGGTGTTGTCTCTCTCCCAGTGAGTGCGGTGTTGTCTCTCGCTCAGTGAGTGCGGTGTTGTCTCTCTCTCTCAGTGAGTGCGGTGTTGTCTCTCGCTCAGTGAGTGCGGTGTTGTCTCTCTCTCTCAGTGTGTGCGGTGTTGAATCTCTCTCCCAGTGAGTGCGGTGTTTCTCTCTCTCTCAGTGAGTGTGGTGTTGTCTCTCTCTCTCAGTGAGTGCGGTGTTGTCTCTCTCTCAGTGAGTGCGGTGTTGTATCTCGCTCAGTGAGTGCGGTGTTGTCTCTCGCTCAGTGAGTGCGGTGTTGTCTCTCTCTCAGTCAGTGCGGTGTTGTCTCTCGCTCAGTGAGTGCGGTGTTGTCTCACTCTCTCAGTGAGTGCGGTGTTGTCTCTCTCTCTCTCAGTGAGTGCGGTGTTGTCTCTCTCTCAGTGAGTGCGGTGTTGTCTCTCTCTCAGTGAGTGCGGTGTTGTCTCTCTCTCAGTGAGTGCGGTGTTGTCTCTCTCTCTCAGTGAGTGCGGTGTTGTCTCTCTCTCAGTGAGTGCGGTGTTGTCTCTCTCTCAGTGAGTGCGGTGTTGTCTCTCTCTCTCAGTGAGTGCGGTGTTGTCTCTCTCTGTGAGTGCGGTGTTGTCTCTCGCTCAGTGAGTGCGGTGTTGTCTCTCTCTCAGTGAGTGCGGTGTAGTCTTTCTCAGTGAGTGTGGTGTTGTCTCTCTCTCTCAGTGAGTGTGGAGTTGTCTCTCTCTCAGTGAGTGCGGTGTTGTCTCTCTCTCAGTGAGTGCGGTGTTGTCTCTCTCTCAGTGAGTGGGGTGTTGTCTCTCTCTCTCAGTGAGTGCGGTGTTGTCTCTCTCGCTCAGTGAGTGCGGTGTTGTCTCTCTCTCAGTGAGTGCGGTGTTGTCTCTAGCTCAGTGAGTGCGGTGTTGTCTCCCCCTCTCAGTGAGTGCGGTGTTGTCTCTCGCTCAGTGAGTGCGGTGTTGTCTCACTCTCTCAGTGAGTGCGGTGTTGTCTCTCGCTCAGTGAGTGCGGTGTTGTCTCCCCCTCTCAGTGAGTGCGGTGTTGTCTCTCTCTCTCAGTGAGTGCGGTGTTGTCTCTCTCTCTCAGTGAGTGCGGTGTTGTCTCTCTCTCAGTGAGTGCGGTGTTGTCTCTCTCTCAGTGAGTGCGGTGTTGTCTCTCGCTCAGTGAGTGCGGTGTTGTCTCTCTCTCTCAGTGAGAGCGGTGTTGTCTCTCTCTCTCAGTGAGTGCGGTGTTGTCTCTCTCTCTCAGTGAGTGCGGTGTTGTCTCTCGCTCAGTGAGTGCGGTGTTTTCTCTCTCTCTCAGTGAGTGCGGTGTTGTCTCTCTCTCAGTGAGTGCGGTGTTGTCTCTCTCTCAGTGAGTGCGGTGTTGTCTCTCTCTCTCAGTGAGTGCGGTGTTGTCTCTCGCTCAGTGAGTGCGGTGTTTTCTCTCTCTCTCAGTGAGTGCGGTGTTGTCTCTCTCTCTCAGTGAGTGCGGTCTTTCTCTCTCTTTCAGTGAGCGCGGTGTTGTCTCTCTCTCAGTGAGTGCGGTGTTGTCTCTCGCTCAGTGAGTGCGGTGTTGTCTCTGGCTCAGTGAGTGCGGTGTTGTCTCTCTCTCAGTGAGTGAGGTGTTGTCTCTCGCTCAGTGAGTGCGGTGTTGTCTCACTCTCTCAGTGTGTGCGGTGGTGTCTCCCTCTCTCAGTGAGTGCGGTGTTGTCTCTCTCTCAGTGAGTGCGGTGTTGTCTCCCCGTCTCAGTGAGTGCGGTGTTGTCTCTCTCTCAGTGAGTGCGGTGTTGTCTCTCTCTCAGTGAGTGCGGTGTTGTTTCTCTCTCAGTGAGTGCGGTGTTGTCTCTCTCTCAGTGAGTGCGGTGTTGTCTCTCGCTCAGTGAGTGCGGTGTTGTCTCTCTCTCAGTGAGTGCGGTGTTGTCTCTCGCTCAGTGAGTGCGGTGTTGTCTCTCTCTCTCAGTGAGTGCGGTGTTGTCTCTCGCTCAGTGAGTGCGGTGTTGTCTCTCTCTCAGTGAGTGCGGTGTTGTTTCTCTCTCAGTGAGTGCGCTGTTGTCTCTCTCTCAGTGAGTGCGGTGCTGTCTCTCGCTCAGTGAGTGCGGAGTTGTCTCTCTCAGTGAGTGCGGTGTTGTCTCTCTCTCAGTGAGTGCGGTGTTGTCTCTCTCTGTGAGTGCGGTGTTGTCTCTCTCAGTTAGTGCGGTGTTGTCTCTCGCTCAGTGAGTGCGGTGTTGTCTCTCTCTCAGTGAGTGCGGTGTTGTCTCTCGCTCAGTGAGTGCGGTGTTGTCTCTCTCTCAGTGAGTGCGTTGTTGTCTCTCTCTGTGAGTGCGGTGTTGTCTCTCTCAGTGAGTGCGGTGTTGTCTCTCTCTCAGTGAGTGCGTTGTTGTCTCCCTCTCAGTGAGTGCGGTGTTGTCTCTCTCTCAGTGAGTGCGGTGTTGTCTCTCGCTCAGTGAGTGCGGTGTTGTCTCTCGCTCAGTGAGTGCGGTGTTGTCTCTCGCTCAGTGAGTACGGTGTTGTCTCTCGCTCAGTGAGTGCGGTGTTGTCTCTCTCTCAGTGAGTGCGGTGTTGTCTCTCGCTCAGTGAGTGCGGTGTTGTCTCTCGCTCAGTGAGTGCGGTGTTGTCTCTCAGTGAGTGCGTTGTTGTCTCTCTCTGTGAGTGCGGTGTTTTCTCTCTCAGTGAGTGCGGTGTTGTCTCTCTCTCAGTGAGTGCGGTGTTGTCTCCCTCTCAGTGAGTGCGGTGTTGTCTCTCTCTCAGTGAGTGCGGTGTTGTCTCTCGCTCAGTGAGTGCGGTGTTGTCTCTTTCTCAGTGAGTGCGGTGTTGTCTCTCGCTCAGTGAGTACGGTGTTTGTCTCTCGCTCAGTGAGTGCGGTGTTGTCTCTCTCTCAGTGAGTGCGGTGTTGTCTCTCTCTCAGTGAGTGCGGTGCTGTCTCTCTCTCAGTGAGTGCGGAGTTGTCTCTCGCTCAGTGAGTGCGGTGTTGTCTCTCTCTCAGTGAGTGCGCTGTTGTCTCTCTCTCTCTCAGTGAGTGCGGTGTTGTCTCTCTCTCAGTGAGTGCGGTGTTGTCTCTCTCTCAGTGAGTGCGGTGTTGTCTCTCTCTCAGTGAGTGCGGTGTTGTCTCTCGCTCAGTGAGTGCGGTGTTGTCTCTTTCTCAGTGAGTGCGGTGTTGTCTCTCTCTCAGTGAGTGCGGTGTTGTCTCTCTCTCAGTGAGTGCGATGTTGTCTCTCTCTCAGTGAGTGCGGTGTTGTCTCTCTCTCAGTGAGTGCGGTGTTGTCTCTCTCTCAGTGAGTGCGGTGTTGTCTCTCTCTCAGTGAGTGCGGTGTTGTCTCTCTCTCAGTGAGTGCGATGTTCTCTCTCTCTCAGTGAGTGCGGTGTTGTCTCTCTCTCAGTGAGTGCGGTGTTGTCTCTCTCTCAGTGAGTGCAATGTTGTCTCTCTCTCAGTGAGTGCGGTGTTGTCTCTCTCTCAGTGAGTGCGATGTTGTCTCTCTCTCAGTGAGTGCAGTGTTGTCTCTCTCTCAGTGAGTGCGGTGTTGTCTCTCGCTCAATGAGTGCGGTGTTGTCTCTCGCTCAGTGAGTGCGGTGTTGTCTCTCTCTCAGTGTGTGCGGTGTTGTCTCTCTCTCAGTGAGTGCGGTGTTGTCTCTCTCTCAGTGAGTGCGGTGTTGTCTCTCTCTCAGTAAGTGCGGTGTTGTCTCTCTCAGTGAGTGCGGTGTTGTCTCTCTCTCAGTGAGTGCGGTGTTGTCTCTCTCTCAGTAAGTGCGGTGTTGTCTCTCTCAGTGAGTGCGGTGTTGTCTCTGTCTCAGTGAGTGCGGTGTTGTCTCTTGCTCAGTGAGTGCGGTGTTGTCTCTCGCTCAGTGACTGCGGTGTTGTCTCTCTCAGTGAGTGCGGTGTTGTCTCTGTCTCAGTGAATGCGGTGTTGTCTCTCTCTGTGAGTGCGGTGTTGTCTCTCTCAGTGAGTGCGGTGTTGTCTCTCTCTCAGTGAGTGCGGTGTTGTCTCCCTCTCAGTGAGTGCGGTGTTGTCTCTCTCTCAGTGAGTGCGGTGTTGTCTCTCTCTCAGTGAGTGCGGTGTTGTCTCTCGCTCAGTGAGTGCGGTGTTGTCTCTTGCTCAGTGAGTGCGGTGTTGTCTCTCGCTCAGTGAGTGCGGTGTTGTCTCTCTCTCAGTGAGTGCGGTGTTGTCTCTCTCTCAGTGAGTGCGGTGCTGTCTCTCTCTCAGTGAGTGCGGAGTTGTCTCTCGCTCAGTGAGTGCGGTGTTGCCTCTCGCTCAGTGAGTGCGGTGTTGTCTCTTTCTCAGTGAGTGCGGTGTTGTCTCTCTCTCAGTGAGTGCGGTGTTGTCTCTCTCTCAGTGAGTGCGATGTTGTCTCTCTCTCAGTGAGTGCGGTGTTGTCTCTCTCTCAGTGAGTGCGGTGTTGTCTCTCGCTCAGTGAGTGCGGTGTTGTCTCTCGCTCAGTGAGTGCGGTGTTGTCTCTCTCTCAGTGAGTGCGGTGTTGTCTCTCTCTCAGTGAGTGCGGTGTTGTCTCTCTCTCAGTGAGTGCGGTGTTGTCTCTCTCTCAGTAAGTGCGGTGTTGTCTCTCTCAGTGAGTGCGGTGTTGTCTCTCTCTCAGTGAGTGCGGTGTTGTCTCTCTCTCAGTGAGTGCGGTGTTGTCTCTCTCAGTGAGTGCGGTGTTGTCTCTGTCTCAGTGAGTGCGGTGTTGTCTCTCGCTCAGTGAGTGCGGTGTTGTCTCTCGCTCAGTGAATGCGGTGTTGTCTCTCTCAGTGAGTGCGGTGTTGTCTCTGTCTCAGTGAATGCGGTGTTGTCTCTCTCTGTGAGTGCGGTGTTGTCTCTCTCAGTGAGTGCGGTGTTGTCTCTCTCTCAGTGAGTGCGGTGTTGTCTCTCGCTCAGTGAGTGCGGTGTTGTCTCTTGCTCAGTGAGTGCGGTGTTGTCTCTCGCTCAGTGAGTGCGGTGTTGTCTCTCTCTCAGTGAGTGCGGTGTTGTCTCTCTCTCAGTGAGTGCGGTGCTGTCTCTCTCTCAGTGAGTGCGGAGTTGTCTCTCGCTCAGTGAGTGCGGTGTTGTCTCTCGCTCAGTGAGTGCGGTGTTGTCTCTTTCTCAGTGAGTGCGGTGTTGTCTCTCTCTCAGTGAGTACGGTGTTGTCTCTCGCTCAGTGAGTGCGGTGTTGTCTCTCGCTCAGTGAGTACGGTGTTGTCTCTCGCTCAGTGAGTGCGGTGTTGTCTCTCTCTCAGTGAGTGCGGTGTTGTCTCTCTCTCAGTGAGTGCGGTGCTGTCTCTCTCTCAGTGAGTGCGGAGTTGTCTCTCGCTCAGTGAGTGCGGTGTTGTCTCTCTCTCAGTGAGTGCGCTGTTGTCTCTCTCTCTCTCAGTGAGTGCGGTGTTGTCTCTCTCTCAGTGAGTGCGGTGTTGTCTCTCTCTCAGTGAGTGCGGTGTTGTCTCTCTCTCAGTGAGTGCGGTGTTGTCTCTCGCTCAGTGAGTGCGGTGTTGTCTCTTTCTCAGTGAGTGCGGTGTTGTCTCTCTCTCAGTGACTGCGGTGTTGTCTCTCTCTCAGTGAGTGCGATGTTGTCTCTCGCTCAGTGAGTGCGGTGTTGTCTCTCTCTCAGTGAGTGCGGTGTTGTCTCTCTCTCAGTGAGTGCGGTGCTGTCTCTCTCTCAGTGAGTGCGGAGTTGTCTCTCGCTCAGTGAGTGCGGTGTTGTCTCTCTCTCAGTGAGTGCGCTGTTGTCTCTCTCTCTCTCAGTGAGTGCGGTGTTGTCTCTCTCTCAGTGAGTGCGGTGTTGTCTCTCTCTCAGTGAGTGCGGTGTTGTCTCTCTCTCAGTGAGTGCGGTGTTGTCTCTCGCTCAGTGAGTGCGGTGTTGTCTCTTTCTCAGTGAGTGCGGTGTTGTCTCTCTCTCAGTGAGTGCGGTGTTGTCTCTCTCTCAGTGAGTGCGATGTTGTCTCTCTCTCAGTGAGTGCGGTGTTGTCTCTCTCTCAGTGAGTGCGGTGTTGTCTCTCTCTCAGTGAGTGCGGTGTTGTCTCTCTCTCAGTGAGTGCGATGTTCTCTCTCTCTCAGTGAGTGCGGTGTTGTCTCTCTCTCAGTGAGTGCGGTGTTGTCTCTCTCTCAGTGAGTGCAATGTTGTCTCTCTCTCAGTGAGTGCGGTGTTGTCTCTCTCTCAGTGAGTGCGATGTTGTCTCTCTCTCAGTGAGTGCGGTGTTGTCTCTCTCTCAGTGAGTGCGGTGTTGTCTCTCGCTCAATGAGTGCGGTGTTGTCTCTCGCTCAGTGAGTGCGGTGTTGTCTCTCTCTCCGTGAGTGCGGTGTTGTCTCTCTCTCAGTGAGTGCGGTGTTGTCTCTCTCTCAGTGAGTGCGGTGTTGTCTCTCTCTCAGTAAGTGCGGTGTTGTCTCTCTCAGTGAGTGCGGTGTTGTCTCTCTCTCAGTGAGTGCGGTGTTGTCTCTCTCTCAGTAAGTGCGCTGTTGTCTCTCTCAGTGAGTGCGGTGTTGTCTCTCTCTCAGTTAGTGCGGTGTTGTCTCTTGCTCAGTGAGTGCGGTGTTGTCTCTCGCTCAGTGACTGCGGTGTTGTCTCTCTCAGTGAGTGCGGTGTTGTCTCTGTCTCAGTGAATGCGGTGTTGTCTCTCTCTGTGAGTGCGGTGTTGTCTCTCTCAGTGAGTGCGGTGTTGTCTCTCTCTCAGTGAGTGCGGTGTTGTCTCCCTCTCAGTGAGTGCGGTGTTGTCTCTCTCTCAGTGAGTGCGGTGTTGTCTCTCTCTCAGTGAGTGCGGTGTTGTCTCTCGCTCAGTGAGTGCGGTGTTGTCTCTTGCTCAGTGAGTGCGGTGTTGTCTCTCGCTCAGTGAGTGCGGTGTTGTCTCTCTCTCAGTGAGTGCGGTGTTGTCTCTCTCTCAGTGAGTGCGGTGCTGTCTCTCTCTCAGTGAGTGCGGAGTTGTCTCTCGCTCAGTGAGTGCGGTGTTGCCTCTCGCTCAGTGAGTGCGGTGTTGTCTCTTTCTCAGTGAGTGCGGTGTTGTCTCTCTCTCAGTGAGTGCGGTGTTGTCTCTCTCTCAGTGAGTGCGATGTTGTCTCTCTCTCAGTGAGTGCGGTGTTGTCTCTCTCTCAGTGAGTGCGGTGTTGTCTCTCGCTCAGTGAGTGCGGTGTTGTCTCTCGCTCAGTGAGTGCGGTGTTGTCTCTCTCTCAGTGAGTGCGGTGTTGTCTCTCTCTCAGTGAGTGCGGTGTTGTCTCTCTCTCAGTGAGTGCAGTGTTGTCTCTCTCTCAGTAAGTGCGGTGTTGTCTCTCTCAGTGAGTGCGGTGTTGTCTCTCTCTCAGTGAGTGCGGTGTTGTCTCTCTCTCAGTGAGTGCGGTGTTGTCTCTCTCAGTGAGTGCGGTGTTGTCTCTGTCTCAGTGAGTGCGGTGTTGTCTCTCGCTCAGTGAGTGCGGTGTTGTCTCTCGCTCAGTGAATGCGGTGTTGTCTCTCTCAGTGAGTGCGGTGTTGTCTCTGTCTCAGTGAATGCGGTGTTGTCTCTCTCTGTGAGTGCGGTGTTGTCTCTCTCAGTGAGTGCGGTGTTGTCTCTCTCTCAGTGAGTGCGGTGTTGTCTCTCGCTCAGTGAGTGCGGTGTTGTCTCTTGCTCAGTGAGTGCGGTGTTGTCTCTCGCTCAGTGAGTGTGGTGTTGTCTCTCTCTCAGTGAGTGCGGTGTTGTCTCTCTCTGAGTGAGTGCGGTGCTGTCTCTCTCTCAGTGAGTGCGGAGTTGTCTCTCGCTCAGTGAGTGCGGTGTTGTCTCTCGCTCAGTGAGTGCGGTGTTGTCTCTTTCTCAGTGAGTGCGGTGTTGTCTCTCTCTCAGTGAGTACGGTGTTGTCTCTCGCTCAGTGAGTGCGGTGTTGTCTCTCGCTCAGTGAGTACGGTGTTGTCTCTCGCTCAGTGAGTGCGGTGTTGTCTCTCTCTCAGTGAGTGCGGTGTTGTCTCTCTCTCAGTGAGTGCGGTGCTGTCTCTCTCTCAGTGAGTGCGGAGTTGTCTCTCGCTCAGTGAGTGCGGTGTTGTCTCTCTCTCAGTGAGTGCGCTGTTGTCTCTCTCTCTCTCAGTGAGTGCGGTGTTGTCTCTCTCTCAGTGAGTGCGGTGTTGTCTCTCTCTCAGTGAGTGCGGTGTTGTCTCTCTCTCAGTGAGTGCGGTGTTGTCTCTCGCTCAGTGAGTGCGGTGTTGTCTCTTTCTCAGTGAGTGCGGTGTTGTCTCTCTCTCAGTGACTGCGGTGTTGTCTCTCTCTCAGTGAGTGCGATGTTGTCTCTCTCTCAGTGAGTGCGGTGTTGTCTCTCTCTCAGTGAGTGCGGTGTTGTCTCTCGCTCAGTGAGTGCGGTGTTGTCTCTTTCTCAGTGAGTGCGATGTTGTCTCTCTCTCAGTGAGTGCGGTGTTGTCTCTCTCTCAGTGAGTGCGATGTTGTCTCTCTCTCAGTGAGTGCGGTGTTGTCTTTCTCTCAGTGAGTGCGGTGTTGTCTCTCTCTCAGTGAGTGCGGTGTTGTCTCTCTCTCAGTGAGTGCGATGTTCTCTCTCTCTCAGTGAGTGCGGTGTTGTCTCTCTCTCAGTGAGTGCGGTGTTGTCTCTCTCTCAGTGAGTGCAATGTTGTCTCTCTCTCAGTGAGTGCGGTGTTGTCTCTCTCTCAGTGAGTGCGATGTTGTCTCTCTCTCAGTGAGTGCGGTGTTGTCTCTCTCTCAGTGAGTGCGGTGTTGTCTCTCGCTCAGTGAGTGCGGTGTTGTCTCTCGCTCAGTGAGTGCGGTGTTGTCTCTCTCTCAGTGAGTGCGGTGTTGTCTCTCTCTCAGTGAGTGCGGTGTTGTCTCTCTCTCAGTGAGTGCGGTGTTGTCTCTCTCTCAGTGAGTGCGGTGTTGTCTCTCTCTCAGTAAGTGCGGTGTTGTCTCTCTCAGTGAGTGCGGTGTTGTCTCTGTCTCAGTGAGTGCGGTGTTGTCTCTCGCTCAGTGAGTGCGGTGTTGTCTCTCGCTCAGTGAATGCGGTGTTGTCTCTCTCAGTGAGTGCGGTGTTGTCTCTGTCTCAGTGAATGCGGTGTTGTCTCTCTCTGTGAATGCGGTGTTGTCTCTCTCAGTGAGTGCGGTGTTGTCTCTCTCTCAGTGAGTGCGGTGTTGTCTCCCTCTCAGTGAGTGCGGTGTTGTCTCTCTCTCAGTGAGTGCGGTGTTGTCTCTCTCTCAGTGAGTGCGGTGTTGTCTCTCGCTCAGTGAGTGCGGTGTTGTCTCTTGCTCAGTGAGTGCGGTGTTGTCTCTCGCTCAGTGAGTGCGGTGTTGTCTCTCTCTCAGTGAGTGCGGTGTTGTCTCTCTCTCAGTGAGTGCGGTGTTGTCTCTCTCTCAGTGAGTGCGGTGCTGTCTCTCTCTCTGTGAGTGCGGTGTTGTCTCTCTCTCAGTGAGTGTGGTGTTGTCTCTCTCTCAGTGAGTGCGATGTTCTCTCTCTCTCAGTGAGTGCGGTGTTGTCTCTCTCTCAGTGAGTGCGGTGTTGTCTCTCTCTCAGTGAGTGCGATGTTGTCTCTCTCTCAGTGAGTGCGGTGTTGTCTCTCTCTCAGTGAGTGCGATGTTGTCTCTCTCTCAGTGAGTGCGGTGTTGTCTCTCTCTCAGTGAGTGCGGTGTTGTCTCTCGCTCAGTGAGTGCGGTGTTGTCTCTCGCTCAGTGAGTGCGGTGTTGTCTCTCTCTCAGTGAGTGCGGTGTTGTCTCTCTGTGGTGAACCATCGTTGGTTCACCACTGGGGTTGTTATTGTATTACTGTTGGGCTAGGGCGTTGTTGTTATGGGGGTTGTACTATGTTGTTGGGATAGGGTGTTTACCTGTCCTGGGTGTTATGATGGCACACTCCAGTGGGGTCCCGCCTCCGGTGGCAGGGTATAAGACCCCCTGCTCCGGCAGGACCCCTTCAGTCTGAACGGGTGAATTTGTGTTAGTAGTTTCATTGTTAATGTATTAAAGCCTTCAGTTCTAAAGCCTTGTTTCCTGGTGCTCATTGAGGTGCATCAATTTAATACATTAACAATATATTGTCGATCTCTCTGGATCAGACCAGGCATTTCAGACTGGAACATTCTATGATGGAGGTAAAGGTTAGTGGCAGAACTGTAAATTGTCTGTTTGACAGTGGGAGCACCGAAAGTTTCATACACCCTGAAACTGCTAAAAGGTGTGGACTCCGGGTTCTCCCTGCCAAACAGACAATTTCCATGGCATCACAGTCCCGGTCTGTACCGATCCAAGGACAATGTATGGTAACTCTTGAGGTACAGGGCACAGTTTACGAGCAATACAGGCTCCTTGTGCTACCTCACCTTTGCGCGCCAATTCTCCTCGGACTAAACTTTATGGCCCACATGAGGAGTGTGATCCTACAGTACGGTGGGCCACTCCCTTCACTGGCAGTAGGGAACCAGCCGCAGCCTCCAAATTGCCCAAAGCGCCCCGCGTGCAATCTATCCACCCTGAAGATCACGACACCATCCCTTTTTAAAAATCTGGTACCTGGCTGCAAGCCCATCGCTACTAAAAGTAGGCGTTACAGCGCTGAGGACCGGATCTTTATTAGATCTGAGGTTCAGCGGCTCCTCAAGGAAGGGATCATACAGGCCAGTGCTAGTCCGTGGAGAGCGCAGGTCGTGGTAGTCAAAAGCGGGAACAAACCTCGGATGGTCATCGACTATAGTCAGACCATTAATAGATACACGCAGCTGGATGCGTATCCTCTCCCGCGCATTTCTGATATGGTCAATCAGATTGCGCAGTACCGAGTGTTTTCTACCATAGACCTTAAGTCCGCCTACCATCAACTCCCCATCCGCCCAGAGGACCGACAATATACGGCTTTTGAGGCGGATGGTCGTCTATACCAATTCCTCAGGGTTCCATTTGGTGTCACCAATGGGGTCTCGGTCTTCCAGCGTGCTATGGACCGAATGGTGGACCAGAACGGGTTGCGGGCTACCTTCCCGTACCTGGATAACGTCACCATCTGCGGCCATGACCAGCAGGACCACGACACGAATCTCCAACACTTTCTACGCACTGCATCTCGCCTGAATCTGACCTATAACAGGGAGAAGTGCGTATTCCGTACGCATAGGTTAGCCATCCTCGGATACGTGGTGGAAAACGGGGTCATTGGCCCTGATCCAGACCGTATGCGCCCACTCACTGAACTTCCCTTGCCCGCTAGCACGAAAGCACTGAGGAGATGCCTCGGGTTCTTTTCGTATTATGCACAGTGGGTCCCCAACTACGCGGACAAAGCTCGTCCGCTCATTAAGTCCACGACCTTCCCACTTACGCCGGAGGCCCAATTGGCCTTCAAGGTTTTGAAAAGCGACATCTCGAAAGCCACGATGCACGCGGTGGATGAATCCATCCCTTTCCAGGTGGAGAGTGATGCATCGGACTTCGCCCTAGCCGCCACACTAAACCAGGCAGGCAGGCCCGTCGCGTTTTTTTCCCGCACCCTTCAAGGCCCAGAGATTCGGCACTCAGCGGTGGAAAAGGAGGCTCAGGCCATTGTGGAGGCAGTCAGACACTGGCGCCATTACCTGGCAGGTAAGCGGTTCACCCTGATCACGGATCAACGATCCGTGGCGTTTATGTTCAGTAACACGCAGAGGGGCAAGATCAAGAACGATAAGATCTTGCGGTGGAGAATTGAGCTCTCCACCTATAATTATGATATTATGTATCGTCCAGGGAAGCTCAATGAGCCCTCGGATGCCCTCTCGCGCGGAACATGCGCCATCATGCAGGAGGACCGCTTGAAGGCTCTCCACAATGATCTGTGTCATCCTGGAGTCACCAGACTCTACCACTTCATAAAAGCCCGCAACCTACCCTACTCGGTGGAGGAGGTCAGGTCAGTTACTAGAAGTTGTCGGATTTGCGCAGAATGCAAACCACACTTTTATCGACCAGACCGGGCACATTTGGTCAAGGCCACTCGCCCTTTTGAGAGGCTGAGTGTAGATTTTAAGGGCCCCCTTCCCTCAACGGATCGGAATGTCTATTTTCTTAACATAATAGACGAATTTTCCCGGTTTCCGTTTGTTTTCCCCTGTGCGGACACGTCGACTGCCACTGTCATCAAGGCATTCAGTGAGCTTTTTACCCTGTTCGGGTACCCCTGCTATATTCATAGCGACAGGGGCTCGTCGTTCATGAGCAACGACTTGAGGCAATTCCTGCTCTCATTCGGGATTGCCTCTAGTAGAACCACGAGCTACAACCCTAGGGGTAACGGACAGGTGGAAAGGGAGAATGCTACAGTCTGGAAGGCTGTCCTACTGGCACTGAAATCCAAGGGCCTTCCAGTCTCCCGGTGGCAGGAGGTCCTTCCAACTGCGCTCCATTCTATCCGCTCCCTCCTGTGTACGGCAACCAATGCTACTCCCCACGAGAGGATGTTCTCATTCCCTCGGAAGTCGTCCTCGGGGACCTCATTGCCAGCCTGGTTGACGTACCCAGGACCCGTCCTTCTGCGGCGCCATGTGAGGGCTCGCAAGTCCGACCCCTTGGTCGAACCGGTCCAACTCCTCCACGCCAACCCTCAGTATGCCTATGTGGCATATCCTGACGGGCGAGAGGACACTGTCTCCATTAGAGACCTGGCGCCCGCAGGGGACGTAGCAACTCCTGTCGCTCCTATTCCCCCAGTCACAGATCCACTACTCCTCATTACTTCCCCAGACGTGGCGCGGTCAGCACCGGGACCAGTGCATAACACTTTTACTCCCATGTACAGCTTGCCTGAGACTCGGAGATCGGCGCCACCATCATCACCACCACCACCACCACCAAACGTTCCAGGATCCCGTACACCATCGCCTCATCAGGGCCGGCCGGCCCGGGAGTCTTTGAGGGGACAGCCAGATGTTGTTTTGAGAGAGCCACCGCAAGCACCTGCTCCGGTTTCGCAACCGGTGTTGAGAAGATCGCAGCGTCGGTGTGGTCCTCCAGACCGTCTGGACTTGTGAATCCTGTTATTTTTTTTGTCATTGTCTGTTTTCATCCACCCCGCCACCTTTGGTTCCTAAAGGAGGGGTGAATGTGGTGAACCATCGTTGGTTCACCACTGGGGTTGTTATTGTATTACTGTTGGGCTAGGGTGTTGTTGTTATGGGGGTTGTACTATGTTGTTGGGATAGGGTGTTTGCCTGTCCTGGGTGTTATCATGGCACACTCCAGTGGGGTCCCGCCTCCGGTGGCAGGGTATAAGACCCCCTGCTCCGGGAGGACCCCTTCAGTCTGAACGGGTGAATTTGTGTTAGTAGTTTCATTGTTAATGTATTAAAGCCTTCAGTTCTAAAGCCTTGTTTCCGGGTGCTCATTGAGGTGCATCACTCTCTCAGTGAGTGCGGTGTTGTCTCTCTCAGTGAGTGCGGGGTTGTCTCTCTCTCAGTGAGTGCAGTGTTGTCTCTCTCTCAGTAAGTGCGGTGTTGTCTCTCTCAGTGAGTGCGGTGTTGTCTCTGTCTCAGTGAGTGCGGTGTTGTCTCTCGCTCAGTGAGTGCGGTGTTGTCTCTCGCTCAGTGAATGCGGTGTTGTCTCTCTCAGTGAGTGCGGTGTTGTCTCTGTCTCAGTGAGTGCGGTGTTGTCTATCTCTCTCTGAGTGCGGTGTTGTCTCTCTCTCAGTGAGTGCGGTGTTGTCTCTCTCTCAGTGAGTGCGGTGTTGTCTCTCTCTCAGTGAGTGCGGTGTCGTCTCTCTCAGTGAGTGCAGCGTTGTCTCTCTCTCAGTGTGTGCGGTGTTGTCTCTCTCTCAGTGAGTGCGATGTTCTCTCTCTCTCACTGAGTGCGGTGTTGTCTCTCTCTCAGTAAGTGCGGTGTTGTCTCTCTCAGTGAGTGCGGTGTTGTCTCTCTCTCAGTGAGTGCGGTGTTGTCTCTCTCTCAGTAAGTGCGGTGTTGTCTCTCTCAGTGAGTGCGGTGTTGTCTCTGTCTCAGTGAGTGCGGTGTTGTCTCTCGCTCAGTGAGTGCGGTGTTGTCTCTCGCTCAGTGACTGCGGTATTGTCTCTCTCAGTGAGTGCGGTGTTATCTCTGTCTCAGTGAATGCGGTGTTGTCTCTCTCTGTGAGTGCGGTGTTGTCTCTCTCAGTGAGTGCGGTGTTGTCTCTCTCTCAGTGAGTGCGGTGTTGTCTCCCTCTCAGTGAGTGCGGTGTTAGCTCTCTCTCAGTGAGTGCGGTGTTGTCTCTCTCTCAGTGAGTACGGTGTTGTCTCTCTCTCAGTGAGTGCGGTGTTGTCTCTCGCTCAGTGAGTGCGGTGTTGTCTCTTGCTCAGTGAGTGCGGTGTTGTCTCTCGCTCAGTGAGTGCGGTGTTGTCTCTCTCTCAGTGAGTGCGGTGTTGTCTCTCTCTCAGTGAGTGCGGTGCTGTCTCTCGCTCAGTGAGTGCGGAGTTGTCTCTCGCTCAGTGAGTGCGGTGTTGTCTCTCGCTCAGTGAGTGCGGTGTTGTCTCTTTCTCAGTGAGTGCGGTGTTGTCTCTCTCTCAGTGAGTGCGGTGTTGTCTCTCGCTCAGTGAGTGCGGTGTTGTCTCTCGCTCAGTGAGTACGGTGTTGTCTCTCGCTCAGTGAGTGCGGTGTTGTCTCTCTCTCAGTGAGTGCGGTGTTGTCTCTCTCTCAGTGAGTGCAATGTTGTCTCTCGCTCAGTGAGTGCGGTGTTGTCTCTCTCTCAGTGAGTGCGATGTTGTCTCTCTCTCAGTGAGTGCGGTGTTGTCTCTCTCTCAGTGAGTGCGGTGTTGTCTCTCGCTCAGTGAGTGCGGTGTTGTCTCTCGCTCAGTGAGTGCGGTGTTGTCTCTCTCTCAGTGAGTGCGGTGTTGTCTCTCTCTCAGTGAGTGCGGTGTTGTCTCTCTCTCAGTGAGTGCGGTGTTGTCTCTCTCTCAGTAAGTGCGGTGTTGTCTCTCTCAGTGAGTGCGGTGTTGTCTCTCTCTCTCAGTGAGTGCGGTGTTGTCTCTCTCTCAGTGAGTGCGGTGTTGTCTCTCTCAGTGAGTGCGGTGTTGTCTCTGTCTCAGTGAGTGCGGTGTTGTCTCTCGCTCAGTGAGTGCGGTGTTGTCTCTCGCTCAGTGAATGCGGTGTTGTCTCTCTCAGTGAGTGCGGTGTTGTCTCTGTCTCAGTGAATGCGGTGTTGTCTCTCTCTGTGAGTGCGGTGTTGTCTCTCTCAGTGAGTGCGGTGTTGTCTCTCTCTCAGTGAGTGCGGTGTTGTCTCTCGCTCAGTGAGTGCGGTGTTGTCTCTTGCTCAGTGAGTGCGGTGTTGTCTCTCGCTCAGTGAGTGCGGTGTTGTCTCTCTCTCAGTGAATGCGGTGTTGTCTCTCTCTCAGTGAGTGCGGTGCTGTCTCTCTCTCAGTGAGTGCGGAGTTGTCTCTCGCTCAGTGAGTGCGGAGTTGTCTCTCGCTCAGTGAGTGCGGTGTTGTCTCTCGCTCAGTGAGTGCGGTGTTGTCTCTTTCTCAGTGAGTGCGGTGTTGTCTCTCTCTCAGTGAGTACGGTGTTGTCTCTCGCTCAGTGAGTGCGGTGTTGTCACTCGCTCAGTGAGTACGGTGTTGTCTCTCGCTCAGTGAGTGCGGTGTTGTCTCTCTCTCAGTGAGTGCGGTGTTGTCTCTCTCTCAGTGAGTGCGGTGCTGTCTCTCTCTCAGTGAGTGCGGAGTTGTCTCTCGCTCAGTGAGTGCGGTGTTGTCTCTCTCTCAGTGAGTGCGCTGTTGTCTCTCTCTCTCTCAGTGAGTGCGGTGTTGTCTCTCTCTCAGTGAGTGCGGTGTTGTCTCTCTCTCAGTGAGTGCGGTGTTGTCTCTCTCTCAGTGAGTGCGGTGTTGTCTCTCGCTCAGTGAGTGCGGTGTTGTCTCTTTCTCAGTGAGTGCGGTGTTGTCTCTCTCTCAGTGAGTGCGGTGTTGTCTCTCTCTCAGTGAGTGCGATGTTGTCTCTCTCTCAGTGAGTGCGGTGTTGTCTCTCTCTCAGTGAGTGCGGTGTTGTCTCTCTCTCAGTGAGTGCGGTGTTGTCTCTCTCTCAGTGAGTGCGATGTTCTCTCTCTCTCAGTGAGTGCGGTGTTGTCTCTCTCTCAGTGAGTGCGGTGTTGTCTCTCTCTCAGTGAGTGCAGTGTTGTCTCTCTCTCAGTGAGTGCGATGTTGTCTCTCTCTCAGTGAGTGCGGTGTTGTCTCTCTCTCAGTGAGTGCGGCGTTGTCTCTCGCTCAGTGAGTGCGGTGTTGTCTCTCGCTCAGTGAGTGCGGTGTTGTCTCTCTCTCAGTGAGTGCGGTGTTGTCTCTCTCTCAGTGAGTGCGGTGTTGTCTCTCTCTCAGTGAGTGCGGTGTTGTCTCTCTCTCAGTGAGTGCGGTGTTGTCTCTCTCTCAGTAAGTGCGGTGTTGTCTCTCTCAGTGAGTGCGGTGTTGTCTCTGTCTCAGTGAGTGCGGTGTTGTCTCTCGCTCAGTGAGTGCGGTGTTGTCTCTCGCTCAGTGAATGTGGTGTTGTCTCTTTCAGTGAGTGCGGTGTTGTCTCTGTCTCAGTGAATGCGGTGTTGTCTCTCTCTGTGAGTGCGGTGTTGTCTCTCTCAGTGAGTGCGGTGTTGTCTCTCTCTCAGTGAGTGCGGTGTTGTCTCCCTCTCAGTGAGTGCGGTGTTGTCTCTCTCTCAGTGAGTGCGGTGTTGTCTCTCTCTCAGTGAGTGCCGTGTTGTCTCTCGCTCAGTGAGTGCGGTGTTGTCTCTCGCTCAGTGAGTGCGGTGTTGTCTCTCGCTCAGTGAGTGCGGTGTTGTCTCTATCTCAGTGAGTGCGGTGTTGTCTCTCTCTCAGTGAGTGCGGTGCTGTCTCTCTCTCAGTGAGTGCGGAGTTGTCTCTCGCTCAGTGAGTGTGGTGTTGTCTCTCGCTCAGTGAGTGCGGTGTTGTCTCTCGCTCAGTGAGTGCGGTGTTGTCTCTCTCTCAGTGAGTGCGGTGTTGTTTCTCTCTCAGTGAGTGCGGTGTTGTCTCTCTCTCAGTGAGTGCGATGTTGTCTCTCTCTCAGTGAGTGCGGTGTTGTCTCTCTCTCAGTGAGTGCGGTGTTGTCTCTCTCTCAGTGAGTGCGGTGTTGTCTCTCTCTCAGTGAGTGCGATGTTCTCTCTCTCTCAGTGAGTGCGGTGTTGTCTCTCTCTCAGTGAGTGCGGTGTTGTCTCTCTCTCAGTGAGTGCGATGTTGTCTCTCTCTCAGTGAGTGCGGTGTTGTCTCTCTCTCAGTGAGTGCGATGTTGTCTCTCTCTCAGTGAGTGCGGTGTTGTCTCACTCTCAGTGAGTGCGGTGTTGTCTCTCGCTCAGTGAGTGCGGTGTTGTCTCTCGCTCAGTGAGTGCGGTGTTGTCTCTCTCTCAGTGAGTGCGGTGTTGTCTCAGTGAGTGCGGTGTTGTCTCTCTCAGTGAGTGCGGTGTTGTCTCTCTCTCAGTGAGTGCGGTGTTGTCTCTCTCTCAGTAAGTGCGGTGTTGTCTCTCTCAATGAGTGCGGTGTTGTCTCTGTCTCAGTGAGTGCGGTGTTGTCTCTCGCTCAGTGAGTGCGGTGTTGTCTCTCGCTCAGTGAATGCGGTGTTGTCTCTCTCAGTGAGTGCGGTGTTGTCTCTGTCTCAGTGAGTGCGGTGTTGTCTATCTCTCTCTGAGTGCGGTGTTATCTCTCTCTCAGTGAGTGCGGTGTTGTCTCTCTCTCAGTGAGTGCGGTGTTGTCTCTCTCTCAGTGAGTGCGGTGTCGTCTCTCTCAGTGAGTGCAGTGTTGTCTCTCTCTCAGTGTGTGCGGTGTTGTCTCTCTCTCAGTGAGTGCGATGTTCTCTCTCTCTCAGTGAGTGCGGTGTTGTCTCTCTCTCAGTGAGTGCGATGTTGTCTCTCTCTCAGTGAGTGCGGTGTTGTCTCTCTCTCAGTGAGTGCGGTGTTGTCTCTCGCTCAGTGAGTGCGGTGTTGTCTCTCGCTCAGTGAGTGCGGTGTTGTCTCTCGCTCAGTGAGTGCGGTGTTGTCTCTCTCTCAGTGAGTGCGCTGTTGTCTCTCTCTCAGTGAGTGCGGTGTTGTCTCTCTCTCAGTAAGTGCGGTGTTGTCTCTCTCAGTGAGTGCGGTGTTGTCTCTCTCTCAGTAAGTGCGGTGTTGTCTCTCTCAGTGAGTGCGGTGTTGTCTCTGTCTCAGTGAGTGCGGTGTTGTCTCTCGCTCAGTGAGTGCGGTGTTGTCTCTCGCTCAGTGAACGCGGTGTTGTCTCTCTCAGTGAGTGCGGTGTTGTCTCTCTCTCAGTGAGTGCGGTGTTGTCTCTGTCTAAGTGAGTGCGGTGTTGTCTCTCTCTCAGTGTGTGCGGAGTTGTCTCTGTCTCAGTGAGTGCGGTGTTGTTTCTCTCTCAGTGAGTGCGGTGTTGTCTCTCTCTCAGTGAGTGCGGTGTTGTCTCTCTCTCAGTGAGTGCGGTGTTGTCTCTCTCTCAGTGAGTGCGGTGTTGTCTCTCTCTCAGTGAGTGCGATGTTCTCTCTCTCTCAGTGAGTGCGGTGTTGTCTCTCTCTCAGTGAGTGCGGTGTTGTCTCTCTCTCAGTGAGTGCAATGATGTCTCTCTCTCAGTGAGTGCGGTGTTGTCTCTCTCTCAGTGAGTGCGATGTTGTCTCTCTCTCAGTGAGTGCGGTGTTGTCTCTCTCTCAGTGAGTGCGGTGTTGTCTCTCGCTCAGTGAGTGCGGTGTTGTCTCTCGCTCAGTGAGTGCGGTGTTGTCTCTCTCTCAGTGAGTGCGGTGTTGTCTCTCTCTCAGTGAGTGCGGTGTTGTCTCTCTCTCAGTGAGTGCGGTGTTGTCTCTCTCTCAGTGAGTGCGGTGTTGTCTCTCTCTCAGTAAGTGCGGTGTTGTCTCTCTCAGTGAGTGCGGTGTTGTCTCTGTCTCAGTGAGTGCGGTGTTGTCTCTCGCTCAGTGAGTGCGGTGTTGTCTCTCGCTCAGTGAATGCGGTGTTGTCTCTCTCAGTGAGTGCGGTGTTGTCTCTGTCTCAGTGAATGCGGTGTTGTCTCTCTCTGTGAGTGCGGTGTTGTCTCTCTCAGTGAGTGCGGTGTTGTCTCTCTCTCAGTGAGTGCGGAGTTGTCTCTCGCTCAGTGAGTGCGGTGTTGTCTCTCTCTCAGTGAGTGCGGTGTTGTCTCTCTCTCAGTGAGTGCGGTGTTGTCTCTCTCTCAGTGAGTGCGGTGTTGTCTCTCTCTCAGTGAGTGCGATGTTCTCTCTCTCTCAGTGAGTGCGGTGTTGTCTCTCTCTCAGTGAGTGCGGTGCTGTCTCTCTCTCAGTGAGTGCGGAGTTGTCTCTCGCTCAGTGAGTGCGGAGTTGTCTCTCGCTCAGTGAGTGCGGTGTTGTCTCTCGCTCAGTGAGTGCGGTGTTGTCTCTTTCTCAGTGAGTGCGGTGTTGTCTCTCTCTCAGTGAGTACGGTGTTGTCTCTCGCTCAGTGAGTGCGGTGTTGTCTCTCGCTCAGTGAGTACGGTGTTGTCTCTCGCTCAGTGAGTGCGGTGTTGTCTCTCTCTCAGTGAGTGCGGTGTTGTCTCTCTCTCAGTGAGTGCGGTGCTGTCTCTCTCTCAGTGAGTGCGGAGTTGTCTCTCGCTCAGTGAGTGCGGTGTTGTCTCTCTCTCAGTGAGTGCGCTGTTGTCTCTCTCTCTCTCAGTGAGTGCGGTGTTGTCTCTCTCTCAGTGAGTGCGGTGTTGTCTCTCTCTCAGTGAGTGCGGTGTTGTCTCTCTCTCAGTGAGTGCGGTGTTGTCTCTCGCTCAGTGAGTGCGGTGTTGTCTCTTTCTCAGTGAGTGCGGTGTTGTCTCTCTCTCAGTGAGTGCGGTGTTGTCTCTCTCTCAGTGAGTGCGATGTTGTCTCTCTCTCAGTGAGTGCGGTGTTGTCTCTCTCTCAGTGAGTGCGGTGTTGTCTCTCTCTCAGTGAGTGCGGTGTTGTCTCTCTCTCAGTGAGTGCGATGTTCTCTCTCTCTCAGTGAGTGCGGTGTTGTCTCTCTCTCAGTGAGTGCGGTGTTGTCTCTCTCTCAGTGAGTGCAGTGTTGTCTCTCTCTCAGTGAGTGCGATGTTGTCTCTCTCTCAGTGAGTGCGGTGTTGTCTCTCTCTCAGTGAGTGCGGCGTTGTCTCTCGCTCAGTGAGTGCGGTGTTGTCTCTCGCTCAGTGAGTGCGGTGTTGTCTCTCTCTCAGTGAGTGCGGTGTTGTCTCTCTCTCAGTGAGTGCGGTGTTGTCTCTCTCTCAGTGAGTGCGGTGTTGTCTCTCTCTCAGTGAGTGCGGTGTTGTCTCTCTCTCAGTAAGTGCGGTGTTGTCTCTCTCAGTGAGTGCGGTGTTGTCTCTGTCTCAGTGAGTGCGGTGTTGTCTCTCGCTCAGTGAGTGCGGTGTTGTCTCTCGCTCAGTGAATGTGGTGTTGTCTCTTTCAGTGAGTGCGGTGTTGTCTCTGTCTCAGTGAATGCGGTGTTGTCTCTCTCTGTGAGTGCGGTGTTGTCTCTCTCAGTGAGTGCGGTGTTGTCTCTCTCTCAGTGAGTGCGGTGTTGTCTCCCTCTCAGTGAGTGCGGTGTTGTCTCTCTCTCAGTGAGTGCGGTGTTGTCTCTCTCTCAGTGAGTGCCGTGTTGTCTCTCGCTCAGTGAGTGCGGTGTTGTCTCTCGCTCCGTGAGTGCGGTGTTGTCTCTCGCTCAGTGAGTGCGGTGTTGTCTCTCTCTCAGTGAGTGCGGTGTTGTCTCTCTCTCAGTGAGTGCGGTGCTGTCTCTCTCTCAGTGAGTGCGGAGTTGTCTCTCGCTCAGTGAGTGTGGTGTTGTCTCTCGCTCAGTGAGTGCGGTGTTGTCTCTCGCTCAGTGAGTGCGGTGTTGTCTCTCTCTCAGTGAGTGCGGTGTTGTTTCTCTCTCAGTGAGTGCGGTGTTGTCTCTCTCTCAGTGAGTGCGATGTTGTCTCTCTCTCAGTGAGTGCGGTGTTGTCTCTCTCTCAGTGAGTGCGGTGTTGTCTCTCTCTCAGTGAGTGCGGTGTTGTCTCTCTCTCAGTGAGTGCGATGTTCTCTCTCTCTCAGTGAGTGCGGTGTTGTCTCTCTCTCAGTGAGTGCGGTGTTGTCTCTCTCTCAGTGAGTGCGATGTTGTCTCTCTCTCAGTGAGTGCGGTGTTGTCTCTCTCTCAGTGAGTGCGATGTTGTCTCTCTCTCAGTGAGTGCGGTGTTGTCTCACTCTCAGTGAGTGCGGTGTTGTCTCTCGCTCAGTGAGTGCGGTGTTGTCTCTCGCTCAGTGAGTGCGGTGTTGTCTCTCTCTCAGTGAGTGCGGTGTTGTCTCAGTGAGTGCGGTGTTGTCTCTCTCAGTGAGTGCGGTGTTGTCTCTCTCTCAGTGAGTGCGGTGTTGTCTCTCTCTCAGTAAGTGCGGTGTTGTCTCTCTCAATGAGTGCGGTGTTGTCTCTGTCTCAGTGAGTGCGGTGTTGTCTCTCGCTCAGTGAGTGCGGTGTTGTCTCTCGCTCAGTGAATGCGGTGTTGTCTCTCTCAGTGAGTGCGGTGTTGTCTCTGTCTCAGTGAGTGCGGTGTTGTCTATCTCTCTCTGAGTGCGGTGTTATCTCTCTCTCAGTGAGTGCGGTGTTGTCTCTCTCTCAGTGAGTGCGGTGTTGTCTCTCTCTCAGTGAGTGCGGTGTCGTCTCTCTCAGTGAGTGCAGTGTTGTCTCTCTCTCAGTGTGTGCGGTGTTGTCTCTCTCTCAGTGAGTGCGATGTTCTCTCTCTCTCAGTGAGTGCGGTGTTGTCTCTCTCTCAGTGAGTGCGATGTTGTCTCTCTCTCAGTGAGTGCGGTGTTGTCTCTCTCTCAGTGAGTGCGGTGTTGTCTCTCGCTCAGTGAGTGCGGTGTTGTCTCTCGCTCAGTGAGTGCGGTGTTGTCTCTCGCTCAGTGAGTGCGGTGTTGTCTCTCTCTCAGTGAGTACGCTGTTGTCTCTCTCTCAGTGAGTGCGGTGTTGTCTCTCTCTCAGTAAGTGCGGTGTTGTCTCTCTCAGTGAGTGCGGTGTTGTCTCTCTCTCAGTAAGTGCGGTGTTGTCTCTCTCAGTGAGTGCGGTGTTGTCTCTGTCTCAGTGAGTGCGGTGTTGTCTCTCGCTCAGTGAGTGCGGTGTTGTCTCTCGCTCAGTGAACGCGGTGTTGTCTCTCTCAGTGAGTGCGGTGTTGTCTCTCTCTCAGTGAGTGCGGTGTTGTCTCTGTCTAAGTGAGTGCGGTGTTGTCTCTCTCTCAGTGTGTGCGGAGTTGTCTCTGTCTCAGTGAGTGCGGTGTTGTTTCTCTCTCAGTGAGTGCGGTGTTGTCTCTCTCTCAGTGAGTGCGGTGTTGTCTCTCTCTCAGTGAGTGCGGTGTTGTCTCTCTCTCAGTGAGTGCGGTGTTGTCTCTCTCTCAGTGAGTGCGATGTTCTCTCTCTCTCAGTGAGTGCGGTGTTGTCTCTCTCTCAGTGAGTGCGGTGTTGTCTCTCTCTCAGTGAGTGCAATGATGTCTCTCTCTCAGTGAGTGCGGTGTTGTCTCTCTCTCAGTGAGTGCGATGTTGTCTCTCTCTCAGTGAGTGCGGTGTTGTCTCTCTCTCAGTGAGTGCGGTGTTGTCTCTCGCTCAGTGAGTGCGGTGTTGTCTCTCGCTCAGTGAGTGCGGTGTTGTCTCTCTCTCAGTGAGTGCGGTGTTGTCTCTCTCTCAGTGAGTGCGGTGTTGTCTCTCTCTCAGTGAGTGCGGTGTTGTCTCTCTCTCAGTGAGTGCGGTGTTGTCTCTCTCTCAGTAAGTGCGGTGTTGTCTCTCTCAGTGAGTGCGGTGTTGTCTCTGTCTCACTGAGTGCGGTGTTGTCTCTCGCTCAGTGAGTGCGGTGTTGTCTCTCGCTCAGTGAATGCGGTGTTGTCTCTCTCAGTGAGTGCGGTGTTGTCTCTGTCTCAGTGAATGCGGTGTTGTCTCTCTCTGTGAGTGCGGTGTTGTCTCTCTCAGTGAGTGCGGTGTTGTCTCTCTCTCAGTGAGTGCGGAGTTGTCTCTCGCTCAGTGAGTGCGGTGTTGTCTCTCTCTCAGTGAGTGCGGTGTTGTCTCTCTCTCAGTGAGTGCGGTGTTGTCTCTCTCTCAGTGAGTGCGGTGTTGTCTCTCTCTCAGTGAGTGCGATGTTCTCTCTCTCTCAGTGAGTGCGGTGTTGTCTCTCTCTCAGTGAGTGCGGTGTTGTCTCTCTCTCAGTGAGTGCGATGTTGTCTCTCTCTCAGTGAGTGCGGTGTTTTCTCTCTCTCAGTGAGTGCGATGTTGTCTCTCTCTCAGTGAGTGCGGTGTTGTCTCTCTCTCAGTGAGTGCGGTGTTGTCTCTCGCTCAGTGAGTGCGGTGTTGTCTCTCGCTCAGTGAGTGCGGTGTTGTCTCTCTCTCAGTGAGTGCGGTGTTGTCTCTCTCAGTGAGTGCGGTGTTGTCTCTCTCAGTGAGTGCGGTGTTGCCTCTGTCTCAGTGAGTGCGGTGTTGTCTCTCTCTCAGTAAGTGCGGTGTTGTCTCTCTCAGTGAGTGCGGTGTTGTCTCTGTCTCAGTGAGTGCGGTGTTGTCTCTCGCTCAGTGAGTGTGGTGTTGTCTCTCGCTCAGTGAATGCGGTGTTGTCTCTCTCAGTGAGTGCGGTGTTGTCTCTGTCTCAGTGAGTGCGGTGTTGTCTCTCTCTCTCTGAGTGCGGTGTTGTCTCTCTCTCTCTGAGTGCGGTGTTGTCTCTCTCTCAGTGAGTGCGGTGTTGTCTCTCTCTCAGTGAGTGCGGTGCTGTCTCTCTCTCAGTGAGTGCAGTGTCGTCTCTCTCAGTGAGTGCAGTGTTGTCTCTCTCTCAGTGTGTGCGGTGTTGTCTCTCTCTCAGTGAGTGCGGTGGTGTCTCTCTCTCAGTGAGTGCGGTGTCCTCTCTCTCAGTGAGTGCAGTGTTGTCTCTCTCTCAGTGTGTGCGGTGTTGTCTCTCTCTCAGTGAGTGCGGTGTTGTCTCTCGCTCAGTGAGTGCGGTGTTGTCTCTCGCTCAGTGATTGCGGTGTTGTCTCTCAGTGAGTGCGGTGTTGTCTCTCTCTCAGTGAGTGCGGTGTTGTCTCTCGCTCAGTGAATGCGGTGTTGTCTCTCTCTCAGTGAGTGCGGTGTTGTCTCTCTCTCAGTGAGTGCGGTGTTGTCTCTCTCTCAGTGAGTGCGGTGTTGTCTCTCTCTCTGTGAGTGCGGTGTTGTCTCTCTCTCAGTGAGTGTGGTGTTGTCTCTCTCTCAGTGAGTGCGGTGTTGTCTCTCTCTCAGTGAGTGCGGTGTTGTCTCTCTCTCAGTGAGTGCGGTGTTGTCTCTCTCTCAGTGAGTGCGGTGGTGTCTCTCTCTCAGTGAGTGCGGTGGTGTCTCTCTCTCAGTGAGTGCGGTGTTGTCTCTCTCTCTCAGTGAGTGCGGTGTTGTCTCTCTCGCTCAGTGAGTGCGGTGTTGTCTCTCTCGCTCAGTGAGTGCGGTGTTGTCTCTCTCGCTCAGTGAGTGCGGTGTTGTCTCTCTCTCAGTGAGTGCGGTGTTGTCTCTCTCTCAGTGAGTGCGGTGTTGTCTCTCTCTCAGTGAGTGCGGTGTTGTCTCTCTCTCAGTGAGTGCGGTGTTGTCTCTCTCTCAGTGAGTGTGGTGTTGTCTCTCTCTCAGTGAGTGCGGTGTTGTCTCTCTCTCAGTGAGTGCGGTGTTGTCTCTCTCTCAGTGAGTGCGGTGGTGTCTCTCTCTCAGTGAGTGCGGTGTTGTCTCTCTCTCTCTCAGTGAGTGCGGTGTTGTCTCTCTCGCTCAGTGAGTGCGGTGTTGTCTCTCTCGCTCAGTGAGTGCGGTGTTGTCTCTCTCGCTCAGTGAGTGCGGTGTTGTCTCTCTCTCAGTGAGTGCGGTGGTGTCTCTCTCTCAGTGAGTGCGGTGTTGTCTCTCTCTCAGTGAGTGCGGTGTTGTCTCTCTCGCTCAGTGAGTGCGGTGTTGTCTCTCTCGCTCAGTGAGTGCGGTGTTGTCTCTCTCGCTCAGTGACTGCGGTGTTGTCTCTCTCTCAGTGAGTGCGGTGTTGTCTCTCTCTCAGTGAGTGTGGTGTTGTCTCTCTCTCAGTGAGTGTCGTGTTGTCTCTCTCTCTCAGTGAGTGCGGTGTTGTCTCTCTCGCTCAGTGAGTGCGGTGTTGTCTCTCGCTCAGTGAGTGCGGTGTTGTCTCTCTCTCAGTGAGTGCGGTGTTGTCTCTCTCGCTCAGTGAGTGCGGTGTTGTCTCTCTCTCTCGCTCCCTCAGCCTAATGGTGCCTCAGTTTGTTTGTTCTTCACTTTTTATTGGGTTGCAGTTTCTCCATTCCATGACTTATATTATACCAATTGATATTCTCATGAAAATGTGCATTTCTCTCACTTCTCAAAGCTTGGTGAAGTGTTATAATTGATTTGACATGACATTGCTTTTGCTGCATATCTCAGTTTGTCACTCCAACTTTAACCCTGCTTGTCTGATGCTTGTTTCTCTCCAGTAGCATGGACAGATGCCTTTAATGATTAAAGGGCCAGCTACAGCATTTAATGACAGGCAATGTCTCCTCCCCCTGTCATATGCTGTGCAGTCTCTGCTTGGCTCCCATGTGATGCAGTTATTCAGACTGATTTTTGATGCTGCCTTCTGAATGAGATGCTGCTGGTGCCACTTTTCCCTGCTTCTCGCTTAGGCTGTCTAACTGCTGAATCCAGGGCCTCAACTCTCACCCAAACTGTCTGTAAATATTGCTGGCTGTGTGTTTTTTGAAGGGAATATGTAAATGAGCTGCCGTCAGTTGGGCTGGGCCAGCTTGAGATAATTATAGAGGGATATGTGGAATAGAGTGTGTGTTGGTTGGCTGACAGCTGTGGGTGAGCCTTTGGAATCTCTTCAGTGTGTGTTTGGATCGTTGAGAGGGAGCTCCAATAAGATGGAGCCAGCCAGCAGTTAGCTGCAGTGAAGGGAGAGATTGTTTGGAGACGCAGTCTGCACACACACAGAAGCACTGACATCCTGCAGCAGGCCAAGGTGAGTTCTTTGGAGCTATGTTCATCACATCTAACAGCCTTGTTCAGTGCTTGGGGGAGAATCACAGACTGGAACTGCTTGCTTAACCAGACAGTGTTCAACACTGCTATTCGACTCTGCGATGGGTCATAATACCAAATACCAAGAACGTCAGACTCAGTCAGACTCACAGTCAGATTCTGTCAGACTGTCGTACAAACACAGACTTAAAAATAATGACATCCCCTGATTCAGACAATACACTGATGCACATAGCTACACAGACTGACAGATACACTGACACAGACACACCAACACATGAACTTAGAATCATAGAATCCCTACAATGCAGAAGGAGGCCATTCGATCCATCTAGTCTGCACCGACCACAATCCCACCTCGGCCCTATTCCCGTAACCCCACATATTTACCCTGCTAATCCCCGAACACAAGGGTCAATTTAGCATGGCTAATCAATCTAACCCGCACATCTTTGGACTGTGGGAGGAAACTGGCGCACCCAGAGGAAACCCACGCAGACACGGGGAGAATCTGCAAACTCCACACAGACAGTGATCTGAGGCCGGAATTGAACCCGGCTCCCTGGGGTTGTAAGGCAGCTGTGCCACCATGCCGCCCCTAACCACTGTGCCATCGTGCCGCCCCTAACCACCGTGTCACCGTGCCATCCCATGCTGCTGTACACATTGAAATAAGAGTGATATACGTACACGGATCAGCACACACACTGACATGTGCTGCTGTCCACCTTTACATGACATAATGCACACACACTGGCCCATGCAGGCCAACGAGCAGACAAATAATGGTCCATGCACACTCACACACACTGTGGCATAGAAGAGGAAGATGCTGGCATAGTGGTATTGTGGGTTAGGAATCGAGAGAGCCAGGGCAATGCTCTGGGTCTCAGGTTCAAACTTCACCATGGCAGATGGTGAAATTTGAATTTAAATAAAAAGCTGGAATTGTTTGTCTAACGATCACCATGAAACTATTGTTGATTGTAGTAAAGACCCATCTGGTTCACTAATGTCCCTTTAGGGAAGAAAATTTGTTGTCCTTACCTAGTCCTGCCTAAATATGACTCTCGACACACAGCAATGTAGTTGACTCATTTATGACCTCTGAAATGGCAAAGTAAAACACTCAGTTCAGCCAATTAGGGCTGTGCAATAAATGCTGGTCCAGTGACACCCACATTTGATATAAGCCTTCAAAAAAAACAGTCATGCATGCACACACACACATGCATGCACACACACACATGCACGCACACACACACATGCATGCACATCATCTATGACAGTAGGATACATGTTACAGGCATATATTCACTGGGAGAAGACTGATTGTAATTTGTTTATGCTGGTGGGAGCTGCAAGTTCACATCCTGAACTCTAGCAGGATTGTACCATTTATATTTACAGTAATGTCTTGCGAACGTGATATCACCATGTTCTAGTTATTTTTAATCAAAATGTTGTCTTCCATTAAGCCGGCTTGGAAAAGATGTTTGCTACTGTGACAGCAGTTTTGCTTTTCAAATGGTTTGAACCATCAAATTCATATTTTATTAACTAATGAACTGCATTGATAAGAGTCCTGAGCATCTGGCCCAGAGCCCAAACCTCACCATGTCTGAAACAAAAACAGAAAATGCTGCAAATACTGAAGAGAGCAGGCAGCATGTGCAGAAGCAATGGATATTTCAGATGTCATAGATGTGAAGTAAGTGAAAGGGGGAATGGTGAGAAAAGGAATGTGGTAGAAGGTCTGTGATAGGGTTGAAAGTAGAAGAGCTGCAAAGCATCAAAGCCAAAGGCAGTGGTGATGGGATAAGTAAAGATTCAAAAGATCATGAAATCACAGTCTTGTTACAGCACAGAAGGAGGCCATGCAACCTATCATGTTCGTCCCATCTCTCTGAAGAAGCAATTTGCCGAGAGCACCTCCCTGTCTTCTCCCCGTAACCCTGCATATGCTTCCTTTTCAGATAACAGTCTAATTCCCTCTTGAATATCTCGATTGAACCTGCCTCCACCACATTGTCTGGCAGTGCATTCCAGGTCCCAAACACTCGCTCTATGCAAAGACATCCTTCCATAGATAAGGAAATGGGCAGCACGGTGGCACATGGGTGGCATGGTAGGACAGTGGTTAGCACTGCTGCCTCACAGCGCCAGGGAGCCCGATTCAATTCCTGGCTTGGGTCACTGACTGTGGAGTTTGCACATTCTCCCTGTGCCTGCGTGGGTTTCCTCCAGGTGCTCCAATTTCCTCCCACAGTCCAAAGATGTGCAGATTAGGTGGATTGGCCATGCTAAATTGCCATTTAGTGTCTGGGGCTAGCTAGAGTAAATGCATGGGGTTATGGGGATAGGGCCTGGGTAGGATTGTGGTCGGTGCAGATTCAATGGGTCGATTGGCTTCCTGTACTGTAGGATTCTGAGACCAAAATTGCACACTGTACTCCAGGTGTGGATGATGTGTTTAAAAAGGCATATGGGACTCTTGCCTTTATTAGCTGAAGCATAGAATAGAGCAGGGAGGTTATTTTAGAGTCGTGCAAAACACTTGTTAGGCCACAACTGGAGTAGTGTTTGCAGTTCAGGTCGGCACACTATAAGAATGATTTGATTGCACGAGAGAGGCTACAGAGGAGATTCACCAGGATGTTGCCTGGGCTGGAGCGTTGCAGCTCTGAAGAAAGGCTGGATAGGCTGCAGTTGTTCTCCTTAGAGGAGAGAGGGGACCCGATTGAGGTGCACAAAATAAAGAACACAGCTAGGGTGGATAGGAAAAAACTTTTCCCATCAGTAGAGGGGTCAATAACCAGGGGGCCTGGATCCAATGTCATAGAAATATAGGAACATAGAAAAACTACAGCACAAAACAGGCCCTTCGGCCCCACAAGTTGTGCCGAACATATCCCTACCTTTTAGGCCTACCGATAACCCTCCATCCTATTAAGTCCCATGTACTCATCCAGGAGTCTCTTAAAAAGACCCTATTGAGTTTGCCTCCACCACCACTGACGGCAGCCGATTCCACTCGCCCACCACCCTCTGTGTGAAAAACTTCCCCCTAACATCTCCCCTGTACCTACCCCCCAGCACCTTAAACCTATGTCCTCTCGTAGCAGCCATTTCCACCCTGGGAAAAAGCCTCTGAGAGTCCACCTATGCCTCTCAACATCTTATATACCTCTATTAGATCTCCTCTCATCCCACGTCTCTCCAAGGAGAAAAGACCGAGCTCCCTCAGCCTATCCTCATAAGGCATGCCACTCAATCCAGGCAACATCCTTGTAAATCTCCTCTGCACCCTTTCAATCATTTCCACATCCTTCCTGTAATGAGGCGACCAGAACTGAGCACAGTACTCCAAGTGGGGTCTGACGAGGGTCTTATATAGCTGCATCATTATCCCCGGAGTCCTAAACTCAATCCCTCGATTGATAAAGGCCAGCACACCATATGCCTTCTTAACCACCTCCTCCACCTGCGGGGCCGATTTTAGAGTCCTATGGACCCAGACCCCAAGGTCCTTCTGATCCTCTACAGTACTAAGAGTCTTTCCCTTTATATTGTACTCCTTCATTCCATTTGACCTGCCAAAATGGACCACTACACATTTATCTGGGTTGAAGTCCATCTGCCACTTCTCCGCCCAGTCTTGCATCCTATCTATGCCCTCTGTAACTTCTGACATCCCTCCAGATGATCCACAACCCCACCAACCTTCGTGTCGTCGGCAAACTTACCAACCTATCCCTCCACTTCCTCATCCAGGTCATTTATGAAAATGACAAACAGCAAGGGTCCCAGAACAGATCCCTGGAGCACACCACTGGTGACCGACCTCCATTTAGAAAAAGACCCATCTATACCCACTCTCTGCCTCCTTTGGGCAAACCAGTTCTGGATCAACAGGGCAGTAGCCCCTTGGATCCCATGCCCCCTCACTTTTTCTAGAAGCCTTGCATGGGGGAACTTATCGAACGCCTTGCTAAAATCCATATAAACCACATCTACCGCTTTCCCTTCGTCAATGTGTTAAGTCACATTTTCGAAGAACTCCACCAGGTTCACAAGGCACGATCTGCCTTTGACAAAGCCATGCTGAGTATTCTTGAGCATACTAAACCTCTCTAAATGCTCATAAATCTTGTCCCTCAGGATCTTCTCCATCAGCTTACCAACCACTGAGGTTAGACTCACCGGTCGGTAATTTCCTGGGCTATCCCTATTCCCCTTCTTGAAAATAGGAACCACATCCGCAATCCTCCAATCCTCCGGCACCTCTCCCGTCTCCATCGACGACGCAAAGATCATCGCCAGAGGCTCTGCAATCTCTTCCCTCGCCTCAAGTACAGCCTCTCCTCTTGTAGGCTTGTCCACATGCTGTGTCAGGAAACCCTCCTGAACACACCTAACGAACTCCTCCCATCCAATCCCCTTACCCTAGGGATATTCCAATCTATGTTTGGGAAATTAAAGTCTCCCATCACAACAACAATGTCAGGGGCAGGAGATTTAGAGGGGATTTGAAGAAAATCTTTTTCACCCAGATAATGGTGGGAAACCGCAACTCATTGCCTAAAAGAGTGGCAGAGGCAGGAACCCTCACTACATTTAAGAAGCATTTGGATAAGCACTTCAAATGCAATAGCATACAAAGCTATGGACCAAGTGCTGGAAAATAGGGTTAGAATAGATAGGTGCTTGATGGCTGGAGTAAACATGATGGGCCGAAGCGGCTCTTTCATAGAATCATAGAATCTACAGTGCAGAAGAGGCCATTGGCCCATCGAGCTTGCACCAACAACAACCGCACCCAGGTCCTATCCCCGTAGCCTCACATGTTTACCCTCCTAATACCCCTGACACTAACTGGCAATTGAACATGGTCAATCAACTTAACACACACATCTTTGGACTGTGGGAGGAAGCCAGGGGAAACCCACGCAGACACGCAGAGAATGTGCAAACTCTGCACAGACAGTGACTCAAGACCGGAATTGAACCTGGGTCCCTGGTGCTGTGAGGCAGCAGTGCTAACCACTGTGCCACCGTGCCACCCCATGGTGTAAAATTCTGACTCCATGACTATGACCTCTGAGATTATGACCTCTGGTCCTCGACTCTCCCACAAGTGGAAGCAACCTCTCAGCACCTACCCTGTCAAGCCCCCTGCAAATCCTAAGTGTCTCAATAAGGTCACCTTTCATTCTTCTAAACTCCAATGAATGCAGGCTCAACCTACTCAACCATCCTCATAAGAAAATCCCTCCATGCCTGCGATCAACATCGTGAACCATCTCTGCACTGTCTCCAACGCCAGTGTATCTTTCCTTATATAAGGAGACGAAAACTGTTCAGTCTTCCAGATGTGGTCTAACTAGTGTCTTGTATAGTTTTTAGCAAGATTTCCCTAATTTGATACTCTATTCCCTTTGAAATAATGCCCAACATTCCATCTGCCTTCCCTAGTACCTGCTGAGCCTGCATGCTAGCTTTTTGTGGTTTATGTATAAGGACCCCCAAATCCCTCTGTGCTGTAGCTTTCTGCAGTTTTTCTCCACTTAAATAATATTCAGCTCCTTTACTCTTCCTACTAAAGTGCATAACTTTGCATTTTCCTGCATTGTATTCCATCTGCCAAGTTTTTGCCCACACATTTAACCTATCTCCCTCTATAGACTCTTTTGCCAGAATTCTACCACCCTGCCAACAATGGAAATGTCCTTTGGCCTCGGGAGGGAATTTCCAGTCTCACTTGAGTGAGGCCATAAACTCCCCCCCTTTGTGCCATCCTCACCACTTGCCTTCCCACCAATTTTGTGTCATCAGCAAACTTGACATCGTACATTCACTTTCCTCGTCCAAGCCATTAATATACATTGTAAATAACTGTGGAGTGAATCCTGTGGCACGCCACCAGTTATGAATCTACATTTGTGAATTACCTTATTAAATGCTTTTTTAGAAATCCAGGCATATTTCATCTTCTGGTTCCCCTTTAGCTATCCTGCTCATTGCTATCTCAAAGAATTCTAATAATGTTGTCAGGTATCATTTCCCATTCATGAAGCCATGCTTGATTATATTTATGAACATTTGGAGAGGTATAATATGATTAAGGATAGTCAGCATGGCTTTGTCAAAGGCAGATCATGCCTTACAAGCCTGATTGAATTTTTTGAGGATGTGACTAAACACATTGATGAAGGAAGAGCAGTAGATGTAGTATATATGGACTTCAGCCAGGCATTTGATAAGGTGCCCCATGCAAGCCTTATTAAGAAAGTGAGGGGGCATGGGATCCAAGGGGACATTGCTTTGTGGATCCAGAACTGGCTTGCCCACAGAAGGCAAAGAGTGGTTATAGATGGGTCATATTCTGCATGGAGGTCGGTCACCAGTGGAGTGCCCCAGGGATCTGTTCTGGGACCCTTACTCTTTGTGATTTTTATAAATGACCTGGATGAGGAAGTGGAGGGATGGGTTGGTAAGTTTGCTGATGACACAAAGGTTGGAGGTGTTGTGGATAGTGTGGAGGGATGTCAGAAGTTGCAGCAAGACATTGATAGGATGCAAGACTGGGCGGAGAAGTGGCAGATGGAGTTCAACCCAGATAAGTGTGAAGTGGTTCATTTTGGCAGGTCAAATAGGATGGCAGAATATAATATGAATGATAGGACTCTTGGCAGTATGGAGGATCAGAGGGATCTTGGGGTACAGGTTCATAGGACGCTCAAAGCAGCTGCGCAGGTTGAAGCTGTGGTTAAGAAGGCGTATGGTGTACTGGCCTTCATCAATTGAGGAATTGAATTTAGGAGTCGAGAGATAATGTTGCAGTTATATAGGACCCTGGTCAGACCCCACTTGGAGTACTGTGCTCAGTTCTGGTCGCCTCATTACAGGAAGGATGTGGAAGACATACAAAGGGTGCAGAGGAGATTTACAAGGATTGGGGAGCATGCCTTATGAGGATAGGTTGAGTAAGCTCGGCCTTTTCTCCTTGGAGAGACGAAGGATGAGGGGTGACCTGATAGAGGTGTATAAGATGTTCAGAGGCATTGATCGAGTGGATGGTCAGAGGCTTTTTCCCAGGGCTGACATGGTTGCCACAAGAGGACATTGGTTTAAAGTGCTGGGGAGTAGGTACAGAGGAGATGTCAGGGGTACGTTTTTCACTCAAAAGGTGGTGGGTGCGTGGAATGGGCTGCCAGCAATGGTGGTGGAGGCGGATTCGATAGGGTCTTTTAAGAGACTTTTAGATAAGTACATGGAACTTAGTAAGATAGAGGGTTATAGGTAAGCCTAGTAATCGCTAAGGTAGGGACATGTTCGGCACAACTTTGTGGGCTGAAGGGCCTGTATGGTGCTGTAATTTTTCTATGTTTCTATATTATGTATTTCGAAATGCTCTGCTATTACATCACTTATAATGGACTCAAGTATTTGACAGATATTAATCTAATTGGCCTCTAGTTTCCTGTTATTTTTTGTCTTCCTTTTTGAAAAAGGATGTTACATTGTCAATTTTCCAATCCTCTGGGACTTTTCTAGAATTTAAGGATTCTTGGAAGATTACGATTAGTGCATCAATTATCTCTGTAGCCACTACCTTAAATATCTTAGGACACAACACATCAGGTCCAGGGACTTATCAGCCTTTGGCCCCATTCATATTCCCAACAGGTTTTGTGTTGTCAGCGAACTTGGAAATATTAATTTTGATTCCCTCATCCATATCATTGATGTATATTTTGAATAGCTGGAGCCCAAGCAGTGATCCTTGTGGGACCCCACTAGTCACTGCCAACCACTTAAAAAAGGACCCATTTATTCCTACTCTCTGTTTCCTGTCTGCTAACCAATTCTCAATCTACGCCAGTATATTACCCCCAATCCCATGCGCTTTAATTTTGCACACTAATCTCTTATGTGGGACTTTATCAAAAGCTTTCTGAAGATCCAAATACCACAACATCCACCGGTTCACCCTTATCTATTTTACTAGTTACATCCTCATAAAATTCCAGTAGTTCGTCAAACATGATTTCCCTTTCATAAATTCATGTTGACTTTGTCTAATCCTGATAATATTTTCTAAATGTCCTGTTATCACATCCTTCATAACATGCACTAGCGCTTTCCCTACTACTAATGTTAGGCTAACGGGTCTGTAAGTTCCCTGCTCTCCTTTCTTAAATAGTGGGGTTATATTCATGACCCTTCAACGTGCCAATTCTAATTCCAGAGTCTACAGAATTTTGGAAGATGACAACCAACTCATTCACTATTTCTATGGCCACATTTGGTGCTCTAGGATGTAGATTATCAGGCTCTGGGGATTTATCAGCTTTCAGTCCCATTAATTTCTCCAGCATTATTTTTCTAGTAATACTAATTTCCTTCAACCCCTCCTTCTCACTAAACCCTTGATTCCTTAGCATTTCTGGGGAGATATTTGTATCTTCCTCTGTGAAGAAATAACTAAAGTCATTAATTTCTCTGCCATTTCCTTGTTCTCTTATAAATTGTCCCGTTTCGGGCTGTAAGTGACCTACATTTACCTTCACCAATATTTTTCTTTTTATATACTTATATATATACTTTTACAGTCCACTTTTATGTTACTTGCAAGTTTATTCTCGTGCTGTCATTCCTCCACCACCCCCCCCCCCCCCCCCCCCCTCCACCCCCCTCTTTCTTTACTGAATACTAAACTGCTCTCAATCCTCAGGCTTGATACTTTCTCTTGTAACTTTCTCTGACTCCCCTTTGGATCTAATACTATCCTTAATTTCTTTTGTTAGCCATGGTTGGGCTGCTTTTCTTGTGTTTTTGCACCAGAAAGGAATGTATTCCTTTTACAATGGATATATTTGTTCCTTAAATATTAGACATTGCCTATCCACCATCATACCTTTTATTGAAGTTCCTATCTTAGCCACCTCACACCTCATACCTTTGCAGTTTCCTTTGTTTAGATTTAGGATCCAAGTTTCAGAGTGGACTTCACTTTCCATCCTAAAGAAGAATTCTATCATAATATGGTCACTGTTCCCTAAGGACCCCATCAGATTATTAATTAACAATAACAGAAAATGCTGGAAAATCTCAGCAGGTCTGACAGCATCCGTGGAGAGAAAATGGAGTCAACGTTTTGAGTCTAGATGACCCTTCATCAGAGCTGGATTATTAATTAACCTCTTCTCATTGTATAATGCTAAATCTCGGATAGCATATTCCCTAGTTGGTTCCTCAACATACTGGTCTAAAAAAACCTCTCACTCCAGGATTTCATCCACTACAGTGTTGTTGTTAATTTGGTTTGCCCAATCTATATGTATGTTAAAGTCACTCTGATTTCTGTCGTACCCTTGTTAAATGCATCTTGAATTTCCTGTTTACTGCCATGTCCTGACTTACCACTGCTGTTTGGAGGCCAATAAACTGCTGCTTGGAGGCCGTTAGACAGCTCCCACTAATGTTTTCCATCCTTGTTGTTTTTTAGTTCCACCCAGACTGATTCCACACCTAGGTTTTCTGAGTCAATATCTTCTCCCAATACTGCACTAATTTCATCCTTTACTAACAGCAACAATCCGCCTCCTTTCCTTTTTTGTCTGTTCTTTTTAAAAATTGAATACCCTTGGATATTCAGTTCCTAGCCTTGGTCACCCTGCAGCCATGTCTCCTTAATCGCAATCATATTGTACCGGTGCATACCAATTTGCTCTGTTAATTCATCTACTTTATTGCAAATGTTCCGTGCATTCAGTGGCAGTGCATTTAGATTTGTCTTTTTAACATTTTTACACCTGGTCCTTTTGTACTAGGGCCCTACTTGCTTCTAGCCCTTGTTTCCTCTGCCTCCCACTTTCTACTTTTCTGTCTGTCATTTCTATCTCAGTTTCCTTCTCATGTCTCCTCGCTCAGGTTCCCATGCATCAGCCACTCTAGTTTTAACCCTTCCCCACAGTACTAGCAAATATCCCTGAGAGGATATTGGTCCTGGTCCTGCTGCGGTGCAACCAATCCAATTTTTGCAGATGCCATCTTCCCCAGAATTGGTCCCAATGCCTCAGGAATACAAATTTCTTCCCTCCTATACCATCTCTTCAGCCACATATTCCTCTAGTCTATTCTCCTATTCCTGATCATTGGGAGTAATCCTGAAATTACTACCTTTGAGGTCTTTCTTTTTAACGATGATGCCAGAAGGATTTACAAGGATGAATCCAGAAATGTGTAAAATATGTATCTGAAAATAATGAGCAGGTTGGGCCATTTCTCTTTTGAAATGACGGGGCTGAGGGAAGAGCTGCAGAGGTCTAAAATGATGGATTCAGGGAGAATGTTTCCTCTTGTGTGGAAGAGCATAACTAGAGAACATCAATATAAAATAGTCTGCAAGAAATCCATTAGGGATATCAGGAGAAAATTCTTTACCCAGAGAGTGGTGAGAATGTCAAACCAATCGAGTGAATCTTTGCTGTATTTTCTTCAGTGTGAGTATATCCTTCCTTAAACATAAAGACCAAAACTGCAAACAATATTCCAGATGTAGTCTCACCAAATCCTGGTATTAGCTGTAACAAGAACTCTTTATTCTTGCATTCAATCCTCTTGAGATAAAGGCAAACATGCCATTTGCATTCCTAATTGTAATATTTATTAATGATCTGGATGAGGGTATAGTTGGGTGGATTAGCAAATTTGCTGATGACACCAAAGTCGGTGGTGTGGTAGACAGTGAGGAAGGGTGTCGTAGTTTGCAGGAAGACTTAGACAGGTTGCAAAGTTGGGCCGAGAGGTGGCGGATGGAGTTTAATGCGGAGAAGTGTGAGGTAATTCACTTTGGTAGGAATAACAGATGTGTTGAGTATAGGGCTAACGGGAGGACTTTGAATAGTGTGGAGGAGCAGAGGGATCTAGGTGTATGTGTGCATAGATCCCTGAAAGTTGGGAATCAAGTAGATAAGGTTGTTAAGAAGGCATATGGTGTCTTGGCGTTTATTGGTAGGGGGATTGAATTTAGGAGTCGTAGCGTTATGTTGCAACTGTACACAACTCTGGTGCGGCCGCACTTGGAGTACTGTGTGCAGTTCTGGTCCCCACATTACAGGAAGGATGTGGAGGCTTTGGAGAGGGTGCAGAGGAGGTTTACCAGGATGTTGCCTGGTATGGAGGGGAGATCCTATGAGGAGAGGCTGAGGGATTTGGGATTGTTTTCGCTGGAAAGGCGGCGGCTAAGAGGGGATCTTATTGAAACATATAAGATGATTAGAGGTTTAGATAGGGTGGATAGTGATAGCCTTTTTCCTCTGATGGAGAAATCCAGCACGAGGGGGCATGGCTTTAAATTGAGGGGGGGTAGTTATAGAACCGATGTCAGGGGTAGGTTCTTTACCCAGAGGGTGGTGAGGGATTGGAATGCCCTGCCAGCATCAGTAGTAAATGCGCCTAGTTTGGGGGCGTTTAAGAGATCCGTAGATAGGTTCATGGATGAAAAGAAATTGGTTTAGGTTGGAGGGTCACAGTTTTTTTTTTTTTTAACTGGTCGGTGCAACATCGTGGGCCGAAGGGCCTGTTCTGCGCTGTAATGTTCTATGTTCTATGTTCTAATTGCTTGTTGCACCTGCACGTTAACTTTCGGTGCACCTTGTATAAGCACACACAAATCTCTTTGAACAGCAACACTTCACAATTCTTTTGAAAAATATTTTGCTTTTTAATTCGTATGACAAAGTGGAAATCCTCTCACTTTCCCACTATACTCCACCTGCCATCTTATAAACCCCCCCCCCCCCTCACTGAAACTATCTGCATCTCTTTGTAGCCTCTGTTTGGACAATATTAGAATCTGAGGAATTTTGGAAACATCCACTCTCTCTGCTCTCTTTTAGAACCCTAGAGTGTTGCCCATCAGCTTGAGTTTTAGTCATTTACATTTCTCCAATACTTTTTCTCTGCTGGTACCCTCGCTTCATCATCTTTTGGTTCCTGTCTATTTCTGGGATGGCTGCTACATGAAGACTGACACAAAGTTTGTGTACAAAATCTCTGTCATTTCCTCATTCCACCTGATAATTTCTCCTGTCTCTAATGGAGAATCATTTACTTTAGCTACTCTTTTTATACACTTCGAAAGCTCTCATCTCTTTTTATATTACCGGCTAGTTCACTTTTATATTCTTTTCATCAATTTCTTCGTGATGCTGTGCTAGTTTCTAAAACACTTCAAATCCTCAGAGCTGTCACTATTGTTTGTAACATTAGAAGATTATTTTTTTAATCTAATACTATCCTTAACTTATCCAGTAAACTAAGGGACCTTATGAACTTTATTTGGTAATTGACTATTATTGTTAAACCCAAGTAGTACCTGTTCCACGCTGCTTGTCGCTGTATTGCTACGCTGTTTAATTGTCTCAGAGTTTCTCTTCAGTTTTCTAAATCTCCCTGCACCTGAGCCACCTCCCATTAGTTACATGCCCTGTCCTTGTTACAATTCAGTAAGAAGTTTAACAACACCAGGTTAAAGTCCAACAGGTTTATTTGGTAGCAAAAGCCACAAGCTTTCGGAGCCTTAAACTCCTTCTTCAGGTGAGTGGGAATTCTGTTCATAAACAGGGCATATAAAGACGCAAACTCAATTTACAGAATAATGGTTGGAATGCGAATACTTACAGCTAATCAAGTCTTAAAATTCAGGTCTTAAATTCAGGTCAAAGTCTTAACATTGTCCAAACAGAGGCTACAATGAGATGCAGATAGTTTCAGTGAGGGGGGGTTTATAAGATGGCAGATGGAGTATAGTGGGGAAGTGAGAGGGTTTCCACTTTGTCATTTGAAAAATATTTTGTTTTTTGATTCATATGACAAAGTGGAAACCCTCTCACTTCCCCACTATACTCCATCTGCCATCTTATAAACCCCCCCTCACTGAAACTATCTGCATCTCATTGTAGCCTCTGTTTGGACAATGTTAAGACTTTGACCTGAATTTAAGACCTGAATTTTAAGACTTGATTAGCTGTAAGTATTCGCATTCCAACCATTATTCTGTAAATTGAGTCTGTGTCTTTATATGCCCTGTTTGTGAACAGAATTCCCACTCACCTGAAGAAGGAGCTTAAGGCTCCAAAAGCTTGTGGCTTTTGCTACCAAATAAACCTGTTGGACTTTAACCTGTTGTTAAACTTCTTACTGTGTTTACCCCAGTCCAACGCCGGCATCTCCACATCTTGTTACAATTCACCAAGACACGGATCCCAGCCCAGTTTAAGTGGAGACCATCCAAATGGAATAGTTTCCTCTTTTCCCTGTACTGGTTCCAGAGCCCTTTCTTCCCATATCATTCTTTGCACCTTGTTTAGTTCTCTGATCTGCTTTTACCTTATGCAATTTGGTACATGGCTCATCCACTAATTATCATCTTTGAGGTCCTAGCTTTTAATTTGGACCATAACTCTTCAAAACCTCCCAGCAAAATGTGAATTTTAAGAATCAATTCATGAGGCATGGGGTGTCGCTCGCTAGCTGGCCAGCGTTTGTCGCCCATCCCGAGTTGCCATTGGACGGCAACTGAGAGTCAACCACATTGCTGTGGCTCTGGAGCCACATCATAGAATCATACAGTGCAGAAGAAGTCCTTCGGCCCATCGAGTCCACACCGACACATTAGAAACTATGAAATCCCACCTAATTCCATCTGCCAGCATTTGGCCCATGGCCCTGAATGTTGTGATGTTCCCAAGTGCTCATCCAGATACTTCTTGTAGGCTATGGCCAGATAAGGACGGCAGATTTCCTTCCCTAAAGGACATTAGTGAACCAGATGGGTTTTCCTGACAATTGACAATGATTTCATGGTCATTAGTAGATTCCTAATTCCTGATATTTTTTATTGAATTCAAATTCCACCATCTGCCGTGGCAGGATTCGAACCCAGGTCCCCAGAACATTAGCTGAATTTCTGGATTAATAATCTAGCAATAATATTACTAGGCCATCACCTTCCGTACTAATGCCGTTGATTCCTAAGTTGAAATGGTCACTGGATCCTTTCCCTTTCACTCCAAATTTGGTTCCAGCAATGAAGAAATGTCTTTAGCTCTGGCACTAGGCAGGCAACACAGCCTTTGGAGTTGCAGAGAACAGTATTCATCACCTTGACTATACGGTCTCCAATCGCTATCACTTTCCTTCTCAAATATTCCACTGGAATGATATCCAGTACCATAGTACTATGGTCAGTTTGCCAATTCACCCTGTAGTCCTTGTTCTGATCCATTCGGGTATCAAGTCAACGTTGGTCAAAGTGAAATGCTGAGGCACCTGCATCACTGCATTTTTATTCCCCACATCTGCCTGACTCAGTTACACTCTCCTCTGTGGTCTCCTGACCATTGACCAACTTTAAAATTCTACTTAACCTAAAGGATGTGCCTGCCTCCTGGAGCAAAGTGTCCATGTAACCTTCCCCCTCTCTGATTTCCCATAATGTCTGCAGCTCAGACTCTGGAGCAGTGACTGAACCAACATGAACCAGATTGCTTACATTGGCACTCAGTTTACAAAATTATCTGTTCTCCAATCACTCTGTGCTCTTAACTCTGTTTCACAGTCGCTTTCTTTCACTCCCACTCTCTCTCCCTCTAACTTCCTAACCATCTTTCTAACTCACTCTCTCTTTCTCTGTGCCTCTTGTTCTCCTCCTCTGTAACACTGGAATTCTGACCTTTTGCCTTGTTTTGTTGAACAGCAAAGGCGCTATGGAGTGGTGGTGAAAAGATCGAGCACGGATTTTATACAAGGAAAGGACAAGGTGAAGAGGCAGTAAGCACAGAGCTGATAGACTGGGAGATTCTCCAGTAGAATGGCTTCAAATTTCAATGACATTGTGAAACAAGGATACGTGAGAATGAAGAGCAGGAAGCTGGGGGTAAGTTTGATAGTTGTCTTGTTACACACGCCGGCACACCTGACAGACTGGCGCACGTGATGGACTGGTGCATCTGACCATTACACTGACCGGCACATGGACTGATGCATTGACTGACACAGTGATCCACTATTTCATCAATGACCTTCCTTCCCTCATAAGGTCAGAAGTGGGGATGATCGCTGATGATTGCACAATGTTCAGTACCATTCATGACTGAAACCCTCCTTGTCCAAATGCACAAGACCTGGACAACATTCACGCTTGGGCTGACAGGTGGCTAGTAACATTTGCGCCACATAAGTGCCAGGCATTAGCATCACTGAATCCCCCACTATCAACATCCTGGGGGTTACCATTGACCAGGAACTGAACTGGGCCAGCTATATAAATACTGTGGCTATAAGAGCAAGTCAGATGCTAGGAATCCTGCGGTGAATAACTGACCTTCTGACTCCCGAAAGCCTGTCCACCATCTTCAAGTCAGGAGTGTAATGGAATACTCTCCACTTGCCTGGTTAAGTGCAGCTCCAACAACATTCAAGAAGCCCAACATCATCCAGGACTAAGCAGCCTGCTTGATTCACACCATATCCACCACCTCCAACATCCACTCCCTCCAATGATGAATAGTAACAACAGTATGTACCATCTACAAGAATCACTGCAGCAATTCACCAAGGCTCCTTAGGCAGCACCTTCCAAATCCACGACCACTGGAAGGACAAGAGCAACCGATACCTAGGGTCACCACCACCTGGAGGTCCCCCTCCAAGTCACTCACCAACCTGACTTGGAAATATATCATCACTCCTACACTGTTATTGGGTAAAAAGCCTGGGACTCCCTCCCTATTAGCACTCTGGGTGTACCTACACATAAGGGACTGCAAAGGTTCAAGAAAGCAGCTCACCACCACCTTTTCAAGGGCAATTAAAGATGGACAATAAGTGGCAGTCTAGTCAGTGACTCCCACATCCTGTAAGTGAATTGAAACAAAATTCTCACTCAGACTAGCACTCTGGCATGAATATTTACGCACCCACATGTTCATACAAACTCACTCAGGTTAACATTCTCAGCCAGTGCAGCAAAATTGGGTCATAGTGATTGGGGCTGGTTATTTCCTCTCTGTGCCTGAGTCTTCAAGTTGAACCCTATTTGGAATGGGACATATTCTCTACATAACTCTGTTTAAAATCTTTGCTCAAAGTTGGGAAGATCAGCTCTTTTTCTGATGTTTCCTTGCACTCTGTTCGGTTCTCATTTCAGATTTACCGCCGATGTTGGCTCATCTTCAAAAAATCATCGAGCAAAGGTCCTCGTAGACTGGAGAAATATCCTGATGAGAAAGCAGCCAATCTCAGAGGAAGTCCCAAGGTAAAGGACAGGTAACCCACTGACTTACACAGACCCACACGCTGATCCTCATGCTGACTTTCACACTTGCCCATTCCCACTCCACAACCTTTCTTTCCTTCTCTCTTCATCTCATTCCATATCTCCTATAATTATTGAATGGTTACAGCGCAGCAGAAGAGCCTATTCTAGCTCTCCATAGGATCACTGTGCCCAGTGCATACTCCCACCTTTTTCTTGGAGCCCATATTTTTTTCTCACTTTACATAATGAATCCAATCTCTCTTGGACTAAAGATAATGTTCTCCTCATGTCTCCATTGCTTTTTTTTGTCAATTACCTGAAATCTGTTCCCCCTTGTTCCCGATCCAACCATCAATGGGAATAGTTGCTCCCTATTCACTCTGTCCATTCCCCTCCTGATTTTGAACATCTCTTTCAAATCTTCTCTCAACCTTGTTTTGTCTAACAAAAACAGTCATTCTATCTAGGTAAATGAAGCTCACATCTTTAGAATCATTCCCATGAATCTTTACAGCATCCTCTCCGGAGCCTTCACATCCTTCCTAAAATGGAGCACAATATTCCAGTTGAGGCTGAACACAGGTAAAAATTAGCAAGCAGGACCTCAAAAGTAGTAATCTGCAGAGTGTTCTCTCCGCTCTTGTGCTCTATGTTTCTATATGGGTGGCACAGTGGCACAGTGGTTAGCACTGCTGCCCCACAACATCATGGACTAGGGCTCAATTCCGGCCTTGGCCCACTATGTATATGGAGTTTGCATATTCTCCCCGGGTCTGCTTGGCTTTCCTCCCACAGTCCAAAAATGTGCGGGTTAGGTTGATTGGCCATGCTAAATTGCCCCTTAATGTCAGGGGGACTAGCATGGTAAAATGTGAGATTATGGGGATGGGGATGGGGATAGGGCCTGGGTGGGAATGTTGTCACTGCAGGCTCGATGGGCCGAATAGCCTCCTTCTGCACTGTATGGATTCTATGATGAAAGCCCAGGACACGACATACTGTTCTCTCCATCCTGCTACCTTCAATATTCTATGCATATATAAGCCCGGGTCCCTCTGCTCCTGCACCCCTTAAGAATTTTACCCCTTATTTTATATTGTCTCTCCATGTTCTTCCTGCCAAAATGCATCACTTCACACTCCTCCACATTGAACTTCATCTGCCACCTATCTGTCCACTTCACCAACTTCTCTGTCGTTTTGAAGGTCTACACTCTTCTCACAGTTTACAATGTTTCCAGGTTTTGAATCATCGAAGAATTTTGAAATTGTCCCCTGCACACCAAGATCTAGATCATTAAATATATATCAGCAAAAGCAAGTGTCCCAATTCCGACGCCTGGGGAAACTCCAGCCCAAATAACATCGATAAACTACTATTCTTTCTTGCCAGTCACTCAGGAAATTCCAGGTCCATGTTGCTGTCCATTTTATTGCATAACTTCGCTCACAAATCTGTTATGTGGCACTGAATCAAATGCCTTTTTGAGGTCCATGTACACCACATCCACAGATTACCCTCATCGTGTTTTTTGGATTGGAAGCCTGTGTTGGGCCCTTGCTGTCTGTAGCTTATTTAAATGATTGAAACTTGAATGTAGGAGGATTTATCAGTAAGTTCACGGATGATCCGATAATTGGTAGGGTGGAAAATAGTGAGGAGGATAGCGTTAGATTACAGGAGGATATAGACGGGCTAGTCAGGTGAGCTGATCAATGGCAACAGAATTCGCACGCTCCTGGGGATCACTCGCACGCTCCTGGGGATCACTCGCACGCTCCTGGGGATCACTCGCACGCTCCAGCAGAACACTCGCACGCTCCAGCAGAACACTCGCACACACCCAGGGAACACACGCACGCTCCTGGGGATCACTCGCACGCTCCTGGGGATCACTCGCACGCTCCTGGGGATCACTCGCACGCTCCTGGGGATCACTCGCACGCTCCTGGGGATCACTCGCACGCTCCTGGGGATCACTCGCACGCTCCTGGGGATCACTCGCACGCTCCAGCAGAACACTCGCACACAACCGGGGATCACTCACACGCTCCTGGGGATCACTCGCACGCTCCAGCAGAACACTCGCACACGACCGGGGAACACTCGCATGCTCCTGGGGATCACTCGCACGCTCCAGCAGAACACTCGCACACGACCGGGGATCACTCGCACGCTCCCGGGGAACACTCGCACACGACCGGGGATCACTCGCACGCTCCAGCAGAACACTCGCACGCAACCGGGGAACACTCGCACGCGACCGGGGAACACTCGCACGCTCCCAGGGAACACGCGCACGCTCCCGGGAAACACTCCCACGCGACCGGGGAACACTCGCACGCTCCCAGGGAACACTCGCACGCTGCTGGGGAAGACTCGCATGCTCCTGGGGAACACTCGCAGGCTCGTTGGAACACTCGCACGCACCCGGGGAACACTCGCACGCTCCCGGGAACACTCGCATGCTCCCGGGGAACACTCGCACGCTCCCGGGGAACACTCGCACGCACCCGGGGAACACTCGCACGCTCCCGGGGAACACTCGCACGCTCCCGGGGAACACTCGCACGCTCCCGGGGATCACTCGCACGCTCCCGGGGATCACTCGCACGCTCCCGGGGATCACTCGCACTCTCCCGGGGATCACTCGCACTCTCCCGGGGAACACTCGCACGCTCCCGGGGAACACTCGCACGCTCCCAGGGAACACTTGCACGCTCCCGGGGAACACTTGTACGCTCCCAGAGAACACTTGCACGCTCCAGGGGAAGACTCGCACACACCCAGGGAACACTCGCACGCTTCTGGGGAACACTTGCACGCTCCAGGCGAACACTCGCACGCTTCTGGGGAACACTTGCACGCTCCAGGGGAACACTCGCATGCTCCCGGGGAACACTCGCACGGTCCCGGAGAACACTGGCACGCTCCCGGAGAACACTGGCACGCTCCCGGGGAACACTCGCTCGCTCCCGGGGAACACTCGCTCGCTCCCAGGGAACACTCGCACGCTCCTGGAGAACACTCGCACGGTCCCGGGGAACACTCGCACGCGCCCGGTGAACACTCGCACGCTCCCGGGGAACACTCGCTCGCTCCCGGGGAACACTCGCACGCTCCTGGAGAACACTCGCACGGTCCCGGGGAACACTCGCACGCGCCCGGTGAACACTCGCACGCTCCAGGGGAACACTCGCACGCTCCCGGGGAACACTCGCACGCTCGAGGGGAACACTCGCACACACCCGGGGAACACTCACACGCTCCCGGGGAACACTCGCACGCTCCCGGGGAACACTCGCACGCACCCGGGGAACATTCGCACGCACCCGGGGAACATTCGCACGCACCCAGAGAACACTCGCACGCCCCCGATGAACACTCGCACGCTCCCGGAGAACATTCGCACGCTCCCGGGGACCACTCGCACGCTCCTGGGGATCACTCGCACGCTCCCGGGGAACATTCGCACGCACTCAGAGAACACTCGCACGCCCCCGATGAACACTCGCACGCTCCCGGAGAACATTCGCACGCTCCCGGGGACCACTCGCACGCTCCCGGGGATCACTCGCACGCTCCCGGGGATCACTCGCACGCTCCCGGGGATCACTCGCACCACCAGGGGGTCACTCGCACGCTCCCAGGGATCACTCGCACGCTCCCGGGGATCACTCGCACGCTCCCGGGGATCACTCGCACGCTCCCGGGGATCACTCGCACGCTCCCGGGGATCACTCGCACCACCCAGGGGTCACTCGCACGCTCCCGGGGATCACTCGCACGCTCCCGGGGATCACTCGCACGCTCCCGGGGATCACTCGCACGCTCCCGGGGATCACTCGCACGCTCCGGGGGATCACTCGCACGCTCCCGGGGATCACTCGCACGCTCCCGGGGATCACTCGCACGCTCCCGGGGATCACTCGCACGCTCCTGGGGATCACTCGCACCACCCAGGGGTCACTCGCACGCTCCCGGGGATCACTCGCACGCTCCCGGGGATCACTCGCACCACCCAGGGGTCGCTCGCACGCTCCCGGGGATCACTCGCACGCTCCCGGGGATCACTCGCACGCTCCCGGGGAACACTCGCACGCTCCCGGGGATCACTCGCACGCTGCTGGGGTCACACGCAGCACCCGGGGGTCACTCGCACGCTCCCGGGAATCGCTCGCACGCTCCAGGGGAGCGCTCGGAGGCTCCCGGGGATTGCTCGCACGCTCATGGGGATCGCTCGCACCACCCGGGGATCGCTCGCACGCTCATGGGGATCGCTCGCACCACCCGGGGATCGATCGCACGCGCCCGGGGATTGCTCACATGCGCCCGGGGATCGCTCGCATGCTCCCGGGGATCACTCGCATGCTCCCGGGGATCACTCGCACGCACCCGGGGATCACTCGCACACTCCCGGGGATCGCTCGCACCACCCGGGATCGCTCACACACTCCCGGGGATCAGTCGCACGCTCCCGGGGATCACTCGCACGCTCCCGGGGATCACTCGCACGCTCCCGGGTATCACTCGCACGCTCCCGGGGATCACATGCACTCTCGCGTGGATCACTCGCACGCTCCCGGGTATCACATGCACGCTCCCGGGGGTCACTCGCACCACCCGGGGATCACTCGCATGCTCCCGGGAATCGCTCGCATGCTCCCGGGAATCGCTCGCACGCTCCCGGGAATCGCTCGCACGCTCCAGGGGATCGCTCGCACGCTCCCGGGAATCGCTCGCACGCTCCAGGGGATCGCTCGCACGCTCCCGGGAATCGCTCGCACGCTCCCGGGGATCGCTCGCACGCTCCCGGGAATCGCTCGCACGCTCCCGGGAATCGCTCGCACGCTCCAGGGGATCGCTCGCACGCTCCCGGAAATCGCTCGTACACTCCAGGGGATCGCTCGCACCACCCGGGAATCGCTCGCACGCTCCCGGGAATCGCTCGCACGCTCCAGGGGATCGCTCGCACCACCCGGGAATCGCTCGCACGCTCCCGGGGATCGCTCGCACGCTCATGGGAATCACTCGCACACTCCCGGGGATCACTCGCACGCTCCCGGGGATCACATGCACTCTCGCGGGGATAACTCGCACGCTCCTGGATATCACATACACGCTCCCAGGGATCACTCCCATGCTCCCGGGGACGACTCGCACGCTCGCGGGGATCACTCGCACGCTCGCGGGGATCACTCGCACCACCCGGGGGTCACTCGCACCACCCGGGGGTCACTCGCACCACCCGGGGGTCACTCGCACCACCCGGGGGTCACTCGCACCACCCGGGGGTCACTCGCACCACCCGGGAATCGCTCGCACGCTCCCGGGAATCGCTCGCACCACCCGGGAATCGCTCGCTCACCGCTCCCGGGTATCACTCGCACCACCCGGGGATCACTCGCACGCTCCCGGGGATCACTCGCACCACCCGGGGGTCACTCGCACCACCCGTGGATCACTCGCACCACCTGGGAATCGCTCGCACGCTCCCGGGAATCGCTCGCACCACCCGGGAATCGCTCGCACGCTCCCGGGAATCGCTCGCACGCTCCCGGGTATCACTCGCACCACCCGGGAATCGCTCGCACGCTCCCGGGGATCACTCGCACCACCCGGGGATCACTCGCACCACCCGGGGATCACTCGCACCACCCGGGGATCACTCGCACAGTCCCGGTGGTCACTCGCACCACCCGGGGATCACTCGCACCACCCGGGGATCGCTCGCACGCTCCCGGGGATCACTCGCACCACCCGGGGATCACTCGCACGCTCCCGGGGATCACTCGCACCATCCGGGGATCACTCGCACCACCCGGGGATCGCTCGCATGCTCCCGGGGATCACTCGCACCACCCGGGGATCGCTCGCACGCTCCTGGGAATCGCTCGCACGCTCCCGGGAATCGCTCGCACGCTCCCGGGTATCACTCGCACCACCCGGGGAACACTCGCACCACCCGGGGATCACTCGCACGCTCCCGGGAATCGCTCGCCGCTCCAGGGGATCGCTCGCATGCTCCAGGGGATCGCTCGCACGCTCCCGGGAATCGCTCGCACGCTCCAGGGGATCGCGCGCACGCTCCTGGGAATCGCTCGCACGCTCGCGGGGATCACTCGCACCACCCGGGGGTCACTCGCACCACCCGGGGGTCACTCGCACCACCCGGGGGTCACTCGCACCACCCGGGGGTCACTCGCACCACCTGGGAATCGCTCGCACGCTCCCGGGAATCGCTCGCACCACCCGGGAATCGCTCGCACGCTCCACGAGATCGCTCGCACGCTCCCGGGAATCGCTCGCACGCTCCAGGGGATCGCTCGCACGCTCCCGGGAATCGCTCGCACCACCCGGGAATCGCTCGCACGCTCCACGAGATCGCTCGCACGCTCCCGGGAATCGCTCGCACGCTCCAGGGGATCGCTCGCACCACCCGGGGATCACTCGCACGCTCCAGGGGATCACTCGCACGCTCCCGGGAATCGCTCACACGCTCCCGGGTATCACTCGCACCACCCGGGAATCGCTCGCACACTCCCGGGGATCACTAGCACCACCCGGGGATCACTCGCACCACCCGGGGATCACTCGCACCACCCGGGGATCACTCGCACGGTCCCGGGGGTCACTCGCACCACCCGGGGAACACTCGCACGCGCCCGGTGAACACTCGCACGCTCCAGGGGAACACTCGCACGCTCCCGGGGAACACTCGCACGCTCGAGGGGAACACTCGCACACACCCGGGGAACACTCACACGCTCCCGGGGAACACTCGCACGCTCCCGGGGAACACTCGCACGCACCCGGGGAACATTCGCACGCACCCAGAGAACACTCGCACGCCCCCGATGAACACTCGCACGCTCCCGGAGAACATTCGCACGCTCCCGGGGACCACTCGCACGCTCCCGGGGATCACTCGCACGCTCCCGGGGAACATTCGCACGCACCCAGAGAACACTCGCACGCCCCCGATGAACACTCGCACGCTCCCGGAGAACATTCGCACGCTCCCGGGGACCACTCGCACGCTCCCGGGGATCACTCGCACGCTCCCGGGGATCACTCGCACGCTCCCGGGGATCACTCGCACCACCAGGGGGTCACTCGCACGCTCCCAGGGATCACTCGCACGCTCCCGGGGATCACTCGCACGCTCCTGGGGATCACTCGCACGCTCCTGGGGATCACTCGCACGCTCCCGGGGATCACTCGCACGCTCCCGGGGATCACTCGCACCACCCAGGGGTCACTCGCACGCTCCCGGGGATCACTCGCACGCTCCCGGGGATCACTCGCACGCTCCCGGGGATCACTCGCACGCTCGAGGGGAATACTCGCACACACCCGGGGAACACTCACACGCTCCCGGGGAACACTCGCACGCTCCCGGGGAACACTCGCACGCACCCGGGGAACATTCGCACGCACCCAGAGAACACTCGCACGCCCCCGATGAACACTCGCACGCTCCCGGAGAACATTCGCACGCTCCCGGGGACCACTCGCACGCTCCCGGGGATCACTCGCACGCTCCCGGGGATCACTCGCACGCTCCCGGGGATCACTCGCACCACCAGGGGGTCACTCGCACGCTCCCAGGGATCACTCGCACGCTCCCGGGGATCACTCGCACGCTCCTGGGGATCACTCGCACGCTCCCGGGGATCACTCGCACGCTCCCGGGGATCACTCGCACCACCCAGGGGTCACTCGCACGCTCCCGGGGATCACTCGCACGCTCCCGGGGATCACTCGCACGCTCCCGGGGATCACACGCACGCTCCCGGGGATCACTCGCACGCTCCGGGGGATCACTCGCACGCTCCCGGGGATCACTCGCACGCTCCCGGGGATCACTCGCACGCTCCCGGGGATCACTCGCACGCTCCTGGGGATCACTCGCACCACCCAGGGGTCACTCGCACGCTCCCGGGGATCACTCGCACGCTCCCGGGGATCACTCGCACCACCCAGGGGTCGCTCGCACGCTCCCGGGGATCACTCGCACGCTCCCGGGGATCACTCGCACGCTCCCGGGGAACACTCGCACGCTCCCGGGGATCACTCGCACGCTGCTGGGGTCACACGCAGCACCCGGGGGTCACTCGCACGCTCCCGGGAATCGCTCGCACGCTCCAGGGGAGCGCTCGGAGGCTCCCGGGGATTGCTCGCACGCTCATGGGGATCGCTCGCACCACCCGGGGATCGCTCGCACGCTCATGGGGATCGCTCGCACCACCCGGGGATCGATCGCACGCGCCCGGGGATTGCTCACATGCGCCCGGGGATCGCTCGCATGCTCCCGGGGATCACTCGCATGCTCCCGGGGATCACTCGCACGCACCCGGGGATCAGTCGCACGCTCCCGGGGATCACTAGCACCACCCGGGGATCACTCGCACCACCCGGGGATCACTCGCACCACCCGGGGATCACTCGCACGGTCCCGGGGGTCACTCGCACCACCCGGGGAACACTCGCACGCGCCCGGTGAACACTCGCACGCTCCAGGGGAACACTCGCACGCTCCCGGGGAACACTCGCACGCTCGAGGGGAACACTCGCACACACCCGGGGAACACTCACACGCTCCCGGGGAACACTCGCACGCTCCCGGGGAACACTCGCACGCACCCGGGGAACATTCGCACGCACCCAGAGAACACTCGCACGCCCCCGATGAACACTCGCACGCTCCCGGAGAACATTCGCACGCTCCCGGGGACCACTCGCATGCTCCCGGGGATCACTCGCACGCTCCCGGGGAACATTCGCACGCACCCAGAGAACACTCGCACGCCCCCGATGAACACTCGCACGCTCCCGGAGAACATTCGCACGCTCCCGGGGACCACTCGCACGCTCCCGGGGATCACTCGCACGCTCCCGGGGATCACTCGCACGCTCCCGGGGATCACTCGCACCACCAGGGGGTCACTCGCACGCTCCCAGGGATCACTCGCACGCTCCCGGGGATCACTCGCACGCTCCTGGGGATCACTCGCACGCTCCTGGGGATCACTCGCACGCTCCCGGGGATCACTCGCACGCTCCCGGGGATCACTCGCACCACCCAGGGGTCACTCGCACGCTCCCGGGGATCACTCGCACGCTCCCGGGGATCACTCGCACGCTCCCGGGGATCACTCGCACGCTCGAGGGGAACACTCGCACGCACCCGGGGAACACTCACACGCTCCCGGGGAACACTCGCACGCTCCCGGGGAACACTCGCACGCACCCGGGGAACATTCGCACGCACCCAGAGAACACTCGCACGCCCCCGATGAACACTCGCACGCTCCCGGAGAACATTCGCACGCTCCCGGGGACCACTCGCACGCTCCCGGGGATCACTCGCACGCTCCCGGGGATCACTCGCACGCTCCCGGGGATCACTCGCACCACCAGGGGGTCACTCGCACGCTCCCAGGGATCACTCGCACGCTCCCGGGGATCACTCGCACGCTCCTGGGGATCACTCGCACGCTCCCGGGGATCACTCGCACGCTCCCGGGGATCACTCGCACCACCCAGGGGTCACTCGCACGCTCCCGGGGATCACTCGCACGCTCCCGGGGATCACTCGCACGCTCCCGGGGATCACACGCACGCTCCCGGGGATCACTCGCACGCTCCGGGGGATCACTCGCACGCTCCCGGGGATCACTCGCACGCTCCCGGGGATCACTCGCACGCTCCCGGGGATCACTCGCACGCTCCTGGGGATCACTCGCACCACCCAGGGGTCACTCGCACGCTCCCGGGGATCACTCGCACGCTCCCGGGGATCACTCGCACCACCCAGGGGTCGCTCGCACGCTCCCGGGGATCACTCGCACGCTCCCGGGGATCACTCGCACGCTCCCGGGGAACACTCGCACGCTCCCGGGGATCACTCGCACGCTGCTGGGGTCACACGCAGCACCCGGGGGTCACTCGCACGCTCCCGGGAATCGCTCGCACGCTCCAGGGGAGCGCTCGGAGGCTCCCGGGGATTGCTCGCACGCTCATGGGGATCGCTCGCACCACCCGGGGATCGCTCGCACGCTCATGGGGATCGCTCGCACCACCCGGGGATCGATCGCACGCGCCCGGGGATTGCTCACATGCGCCCGGGGATCGCTCGCATGCTCCCGGGGATCACTCGCATGCTCCCGGGGATCACTCGCACGCACCCGGGGATCAGTCGCACGCTCCCGGGGATCACTCGCACGCTCCCGGGGATCACTCGCACGCTCCCGGGTATCACTCGCACGCTCCCGGGGATCACATGCACTCTCGCGTGGATCACTCGCACGCTCCCGGGTATCACATGCACGCTCCCGGGGGTCACTCGCACCACCCGGGGATCACTCGCATGCTCCCGGGAATCGCTCGCATGCTCCCGGGAATCGCTCGCACGCTCCCGGGAATCGCTCGCACGCTCTAGGGGATCGCTCGCACGCTCCCGGGAATCGCTCGCACGCTCCAGGGGATCGCTCGCACGCTCCCGGGAATCGCTCGCACGCTCCCGGGGATCGCTCGCACGCTCCCGGGAATCGCTCGCACGCTCCAGGGGATCGCTCGCACGCTCCCGGAAATCGCTCGTACACTCCAGGGGATCGCTCGCACCACCCGGGAATCGCTCGCACGCTCCCGGGAATCGCTCGCACGCTCCAGGGGATCGCTCGCACCACCCGGGAATCGCTCGCACGCTCCCGGGGATCGCTCGCACGCTCATGGGAATCACTCGCACACTCCCGGGGATCACTCGCACGCTCCCGGGGATCACATGCACTCTCGCGGGGATAACTCGCACGCTCCTGGATATCACATACACGCTCCCAGGGATCACTCCCATGCTCCCGGGGACGACTCGCACGCTCGCGGGGATCACTCGCACGCTCGCGGGGATCACTCGCACGCACCCGGGGAACATTCGCACGCACCCGGGGAACATTCGCACGCACCCAGAGAACACTCGCACGCCCCCGATGAACACTCGCACGCTCCCGGAGAACATTCGCACGCTCCCGGGGACCACTCGCACGCTCCCGGGGATCACTCGCACGCTCCCGGGGAACATTCGCACGCACCCAGAGAACACTCGCACGCCCCCGATGAACACTCGCACGCTCCCGGAGAACATTCGCACGCTCCCGGGGACCACTCGCACGCTCCCGGGGATCACTCGCACGCTCCCGGGGATCACTCGCACCACCAGGGGGTCACTCGCACGCTCCCAGGGATCACTCGCACGCTCCCGGGGATCACTCGCACGCTCCTGGTGATCACTCGCACGCTCCCGGGGATCACTCGCACGCTCCCGGGGATCACTCGCACCACCCAGGGGTCACTCGCACGCTCCCGGGGATCACTCGCACGCTCCCGGGGATCACTCGCACGCTCCCGGGGATCACTCGCACGCTCCGGGGGATCACTCGCACGCTCCCGGGGATCACTCGCACGCTCCCGGGGATCACTCGCACGCTCCCGGGGATGACTCGCACGCTCCCGGGGATCACTCGCACGCTCCGGGGGATCACTCGCACGCTCCCGGGGATCACTCGCACGCTCCCGGGGATCACTCGCACGCTCCCGGGGATCACTCGCACGCTCCTGGGGATCACTCGCACCACCCAGGGGTCACTCGCACGCTCCCGGGGATCACTCGCACGCTCCCGGGGATCACTCGCACCACCCAGGGGTCGCTCGCATGCTCCCGGGGATCACTCGCACGCTCCCGGGGATCACTCGCACGCTCCCGGGGAACACTCGCACGCTCCCGGGGATCACTCGCACGCTGCTGGGGTCACACGCAGCACCCGGGGGTCACTCGCACGCTCCCGGGAATCGCTCGCACGCTCCAGGGGAGCGCTCGGAGGCTCCCGGGGATTGCTCGCACGCTCATGGGGATCGCTCGCACCACCCGGGGATCGCTCGCACGCTCATGGGGATCGCTCGCACCACCCGGGGATCGATCGCACGCGCCCGGGGATTGCTCACATGCGCCCGGGGATCGCTCGCATGCTCCCGGGGATCACTCGCATGCTCCCGGGGATCACTCGCACGCACCCGGGGATCACTCGCACGCTCCCGGGGATCGCTCGCACCACCCGGGATCGCTCACACACTCCCGGGGATCAGTCGCACGCTCCCGGGGATCAGTCGCACGCTCCCGGGGATCACTCGCACGCTCCCGGGTATCACTCGCACGCTCCCGGGGATCACATGCACTCTCGCGTGGATCACTCGCACGCTCCCGGGTATCACATGCACGCTCCCGGGGGTCACTCGCACCACCCGGGGATCACTCGCATGCTCCCGGGAATCGCTCGCATGCTCCCGGGAATCGCTCGCACGCTCCCGGGAATCGCTCGCACGCTCCAGGGGATCGCTCGCACGCTCCCGGGAATCGCTCGCACGCTCCAGGGGATCGCTCGCACGCTCCCGGGAATCGCTCGCACGCTCCCGGGGATCGCTCGCACGCTCCCGGGAATCGCTCGCACGCTCCCGGGAATCGCTCGCACGCTCCAGGGGATCGCTCGCACGCTCCCGGAAATCGCTCGTACACTCCAGGGGATCGCTCGCACCACCCGGGAATCGCTCGCACGCTCCCGGGAATCGCTCGCACGCTCCAGGGGATCGCTCGCACCACCCGGGAATCGCTCGCACGCTCCCGGGGATCGCTCGCACGCTCATGGGAATCACTCGCACACTCCCGGGGATCACTCGCACGCTCCCGGGGATCACATGCACTCTCGCGGGGATAACTCGCACGCTCCTGGATATCACATACACGCTCCCAGGGATCACTCCCATGCTCCTGGGGACGACTCGCACGCTCGCGGGGATCACTCGCACGCTCGCGGGGATCACTCGCACCACCCGGGGGTCACTCGCACCACCCGGGGGTCACTCGCACCACCCGGGGGTCACTCGCACCACCCGGGGGTCACTCGCACCACCCGGGGGTCACTCGCACCACCCGGGAATCGCTCGCACGCTCCCGGGAATCGCTCGCACCACCCGGGAATCGCTCGCTCACCGCTCCCGGGTATCACTCGCACCACCCGGGGATCACTCGCACGCTCCCGGGGATCACTCGCACCACCCGGGGGTCACTCGCACCACCCGTGGATCACTCGCACCACCTGGGAATCGCTCGCACGCTCCCGGGAATCGCTCGCACCACCCGGGAATCGCTCGCACGCTCCCGGGAATCGCTCGCACGCTCCCGGGTATCACTCGCACCACCCGGGAATCGCTCGCACGCTCCCGGGGATCACTCGCACCACCCGGGGATCACTCGCACCACCCGGGGATCACTCGCACCACCCGGGGATCACTCGCACAGTCCCGGTGGTCACTCGCACCACCCGGGGATCACTCGCACCACCCGGGGATCGCTCGCACGCTCCCGGGGATCACTCGCACCACCCGGGGATCACTCGCACGCTCCCGGGGATCACTCGCACCATCCGGGGATCACTCGCACCACCCGGGGATCGCTCGCATGCTCCCGGGGATCACTCGCACCACCCGGGGATCGCTCGCACGCTCCTGGGAATCGCTCGCACGCTCCCGGGAATCGCTCGCACGCTCCCGGGTATCACTCGCACCACCCGGGGAACACTCGCACCACCCGGGGATCACTCGCACGCTCCCGGGAATCGCTCGCCGCTCCAGGGGATCGCTCGCATGCTCCAGGGGATCGCTCGCACGCTCCCGGGAATCGCTCGCACGCTCCAGGGGATCGCGCGCACGCTCCTGGGAATCGCTCGCACGCTCGCGGGGATCACTCGCACCACCCGGAGGTCACTCGCACCACCCGGGGGTCACTCGCACCACCCGGGGGTCACTCGCACCACCCGGGGGTCACTCGCACCACCTGGGAATCGCTCGCACGCTCCCGGGAATCGCTCGCACCACCCGGGAATCGCTCGCACGCTCCACGAGATCGCTCGCACGCTCCCGGGAATCGCTCGCACGCTCCAGGGGATCGCTCGCACGCTCCCGGGAATCGCTCGCACCACCCGGGAATCGCTCGCACGCTCCACGAGATCGCTCGCACGCTCCCGGGAATCGCTCGCACGCTCCAGGGGATCGCTCGCACCACCCGGGGATCACTCGCACGCTCCAGGGGATCACTCGCACGCTCCCGGGAATCGCTCACACGCTCCCGGGTATCACCCGCACCACCCGGGAATCGCTCGCACACTCCCGGGGATCACTCGCACCACCCGGGGATCACTCGCACCACCCGGGGATCACTCGCACCACCCGGGGATCACTCGCACCACCCGGGGATCACTCGCACCACCCGGGGATCACTCGCACGGTCCCGGGGGTCACTCGCACCACCCGGGGATCGCTCGCACGCTCCCGGGGATCACTCGCACCACCCGGGGATCACTCGCACCACCCGGGGATCACTCGCACGCTCCCGGGGATCACTCGCACCACCCGGGGATCGATCGCACGCCCCCGGGGATCACTCGCACCACCCGGGGATCACTCGCACGCTCCCGGGAATCGCTCGCACGCTCCCGGCGATCGCTCGCACGCTCCCGGGTATCACTCGCACCACCCGGGGATCACTCGCACCACCCGGGGATCACTCGCACGCTCCCGGGAATTGCTCGCACGCTCCAGGGGATCGCTCGCACGCTCCCGGGAATCGCTCGCACGCTCCCAGGGATCGCTCGCACCACCCGGGAATCGCTCGCACGCTCCCGGGAATCGCTCGCACGCTCCAGGGGATCGCTCGCACCACCCGGGAATCGCTCGCACGCTCCCGGGAATCGCTCGCACGCTCCAGGGGTTCGCTCGCATGCTCCCGGGGATCGCTCGCACGCTCCCAGTGATCACTCGCACGCACCCGGGGATCACTTTCACGCTCCCGGGGATCACTTGCACGCACCCGGGGATCGCTTGCACGCTCCCGGGGATCACTCGCACGAACCCGGGGATCACTCGCACACTCCCGGGGATCACTCGCATGCTCCCGGGGATCACTCGCACGCTGCTGGGGTCACACGCAGCACCCGGGGGTCACTCGCACGCTCCCGGGAATCGCTCGCACGCTCCAGGGGAGCGCTCGGAGGCTCCCGGGGATTGCTCGCACGCTCATGGGGATCGCTCGCACCACCCGGGGATCGCTCGCACGCTCATGGGGATCGCTCGCACCACCCGGGGATCGATCGCACGCGCCCGGGGATTGCTCACATGCGCCCGGGGATCGCTCGCATGCTCCCGGGGATCACTCGCATGCTCCCGGGGATCACTCGCACGCACCCGGGGATCAGTCGCACGCTCCCGGGGATCACTAGCACCACCCGGGGATCACTCGCACCACCCGGGGATCACTCGCACCACCCGGGGATCACTCGCACGGTCCCGGGGGTCACTCGCACCACCCGGGGAACACTCGCACGCGCCCGGTGAACACTCGCACGCTCCAGGGGAACACTCGCACGCTCCCGGGGAACACTCGCACGCTCGAGGGGAACACTCGCACACACCCGGGGAACACTCACACGCTCCCGGGGAACACTCGCACGCTCCCGGGGAACACTCGCACGCACCCGGGGAACATTCGCACGCACCCAGAGAACACTCGCACGCCCCCGATGAACACTCGCACGCTCCCGGAGAACATTCGCACGCTCCCGGGGACCACTCGCATGCTCCCGGGGATCACTCGCACGCTCCCGGGGAACATTCGCACGCACCCAGAGAACACTCGCATGCCCCCGATGAACACTCGCACGCTCCCGGAGAACATTCGCACGCTCCCGGGGACCACTCGCACGCTCCCGGGGATCACTCGCACGCTCCCGGGGATCACTCGCACGCTCCCGGGGATCACTCGCACCACCAGGGGGTCACTCGCACGCTCCCAGGGATCACTCGCACGCTCCCGGGGATCACTCGCACGCTCCTGGGGATCACTCGCACGCTCCTGGGGATCACTCGCACGCTCCCGGGGATCACTCGCACGCTCCCGGGGATCACTCGCACCACCCAGGGGTCACTCGCACGCTCCCGGGGATCACTCGCACGCTCCCGGGGATCACTCGCACGCTCCCGGGGATCACTCGCACGCTCGAGGGGAACACTCGCACACACCCGGGGAACACTCACACGCTCCCGGGGAACACTCGCACGCTCCCGGGGAACACTCGCACGCACCCGGGGAACATTCGCACGCACCCAGAGAACACTCGCACGCCCCCGATGAACACTCGCACGTTCCCGGAGAACATTCGCACGCTCCCGGGGACCACTCGCACGCTCCCGGGGATCACTCGCACGCTCCCGGGGATCACTCGCACGCTCCCGGGGATCACTCGCACCACCAGGGGGTCACTCGCACGCTCCCAGGGATCACTCGCACGCTCCCGGGGATCACTCGCACGCTCCTGGGGATCACTCGCACGCTCCCGGGGATCACTCGCACGCTCCCGGGGATCACTCGCACCACCCAGGGGTCACTCGCACGCTCCCGGGGATCACTCGCACGCTCCCGGGGATCACTCGCACGCTCCCGGGGATCACACGCACGCTCCCGGGGATCACTCGCACGCTCCGGGGGATCACTCGCACGCTCCCGGGGATCACTCGCACGCTCCCGGGGATCACTCGCACGCTCCCGGGGATCACTCGCACGCTCCTGGGGATCACTCGCACCACCCAGGGGTCACTCGCACGCTCCCGGGGATCACTCGCACGCTCCCGGGGATCACTCGCACCACCCAGGGGTCGCTCGCACGCTCCCGGGGATCACTCGCACGCTCCCGGGGATCACTCGCACGCTCCCGGGGAACACTCGCACGCTCCCGGGGATCACTCGCACGCTGCTGGGGTCACACGCAGCACCCGGGGGTCACTCGCACGCTCCCGGGAATCGCTCGCACGCTCCAGGGGAGCGCTCGGAGGCTCCCGGGGATTGCTCGCACGCTCATGGGGATCGCTCGCACCACCCGGGGATCGCTCGCACGCTCATGGGGATCGCTCGCACCACCCGGGGATCGATCGCACGCGCCCGGGGATTGCTCACATGCGCCCGGGGATCGCTCGCATGCTCCCGGGGATCACTCGCATGCTCCCGGGGATCACTCGCACGCACCCGGGGATCAGTCGCACGCTCCCGGGGATCACTCGCACGCTCCCGGGGATCACTCGCACGCTCCCGGGTATCACTCGCACGCTCCCGGGGATCACATGCACTCTCGCGTGGATCACTCGCACGCTCCCGGGTATCACATGCACGCTCCCGGGGGTCACTCGCACCACCCGGGGATCACTCGCATGCTCCCGGGAATCGCTCGCATGCTCCCGGGAATCGCTCGCACGCTCCCGGGAATCGCTCGCACGCTCTAGGGGATCGCTCGCACGCTCCCGGGAATCGCTCGCACGCTCCAGGGGATCGCTCGCACGCTCCCGGGAATCGCTCGCACGCTCCCGGGGATCGCTCGCACGCTCCCGGGAATCGCTCGCACGCTCCAGGGGATCGCTCGCACGCTCCCGGAAATCGCTCGTACACTCCAGGGGATCGCTCGCACCACCCGGGAATCGCTCGCACGCTCCCGGGAATCGCTCGCACGCTCCAGGGGATCGCTCGCACCACCCGGGAATCGCTCGCACGCTCCCGGGGATCGCTCGCACGCTCATGGGAATCACTCGCACACTCCCGGGGATCACTCGCACGCTCCCGGGGATCACATGCACTCTCGCGGGGATAACTCGCACGCTCCTGGATATCACATACACGCTCCCAGGGATCACTCCCATGCTCCCGGGGACGACTCGCACGCTCGCGGGGATCACTCGCACGCTCGCGGGGATCACTCGCACGCACCCGGGGAACATTCGCACGCACCCGGGGAACATTCGCACGCACCCAGAGAACACTCGCACGCCCCCGATGAACACTCGCACGCTCCCGGAGAACATTCGCACGCTCCCGGGGACCACTCGCACGCTCCCGGGGATCACTCGCACGCTCCCGGGGAACATTCGCACGCACCCAGAGAACACTCGCACGCCCCCGATGAACACTCGCACGCTCCCGGAGAACATTCGCACGCTCCCGGGGACCACTCGCACGCTCCCGGGGATCACTCGCACGCTCCCGGGGATCACTCGCACCACCAGGGGGTCACTCGCACGCTCCCAGGGATCACTCGCACGCTCCCGGGGATCACTCGCACGCTCCTGGTGATCACTCGCACGCTCCCGGGGATCACTCGCACGCTCCCGGGGATCACTCGCACCACCCAGGGGTCACTCGCACGCTCCCGGGGATCACTCGCACGCTCCCGGGGATCACTCGCACGCTCCCGGGGATCACTCGCACGCTCCGGGGGATCACTCGCACGCTCCCGGGGATCACTCGCACGCTCCCGGGGATCACTCGCACGCTCCCGGGGATGACTCGCACGCTCCCGGGGATCACTCGCACGCTCCGGGGGATCACTCGCACGCTCCCGGGGATCACTCGCACGCTCCCGGGGATCACTCGCACGCTCCCGGGGATCACTCGCACGCTCCTGGGGATCACTCGCACCACCCAGGGGTCACTCGCACGCTCCCGGGGATCACTCGCACGCTCCCGGGGATCACTCGCACCACCCAGGGGTCGCTCGCATGCTCCCGGGGATCACTCGCACGCTCCCGGGGATCACTCGCACGCTCCCGGGGAACACTCGCACGCTCCCGGGGATCACTCGCACGCTGCTGGGGTCACACGCAGCACCCGGGGGTCACTCGCACGCTCCCGGGAATCGCTCGCACGCTCCAGGGGAGCGCTCGGAGGCTCCCGGGGATTGCTCGCACGCTCATGGGGATCGCTCGCACCACCCGGGGATCGCTCGCACGCTCATGGGGATCGCTCGCACCACCCGGGGATCGATCGCACGCGCCCGGGGATTGCTCACATGCGCCCGGGGATCGCTCGCATGCTCCCGGGGATCACTCGCATGCTCCCGGGGATCACTCGCACGCACCCGGGGATCACTCGCACGCTCCCGGGGATCGCTCGCACCACCCGGGATCGCTCACACACTCCCGGGGATCAGTCGCACGCTCCCGGGGATCAGTCGCACGCTCCCGGGGATCACTCGCACGCTCCCGGGTATCACATGCACGCTCCCGGGGGTCACTCGCACCACCCGGGGATCACTCGCATGCTCCCGGGAATCGCTCGCATGCTCCCGGGAATCGCTCGCACGCTCCCGGGAATCGCTCGCACGCTCCAGGGGATCGCTCGCACGCTCCCGGGAATCGCTCGCACGCTCCAGGGGATCGCTCGCACGCTCCCGGGAATCGCTCGCACGCTCCCGGGGATCGCTCGCACGCTCCCGGGAATCGCTCGCACGCTCCCGGGAATCGCTCGCACGCTCCAGGGGATCGCTCGCACGCTCCCGGAAATCGCTCGTACACTCCAGGGGATCGCTCGCACCACCCGGGAATCGCTCGCACGCTCCCGGGAATCGCTCGCACGCTCCAGGGGATCGCTCGCACCACCCGGGAATCGCTCGCACGCTCCCGGGGATCGCTCGCACGCTCATGGGAATCACTCGCACACTCCCGGGGATCACTCGCACGCTCCCGGGGATCACATGCACTCTCGCGGGGATAACTCGCACGCTCCTGGATATCACATACACGCTCCCAGGGATCACTCCCATGCTCCTGGGGACGACTCGCACGCTCGCGGGGATCACTCGCACGCTCGCGGGGATCACTCGCACCACCCGGGGGTCACTCGCACCACCCGGGGGTCACTCGCACCACCCGGGGGTCACTCGCACCACCCGGGGGTCACTCGCACCACCCGGGGATCACTCGCACCACCCGGGAATCGCTCGCACGCTCCCGGGAATCGCTCGCACCACCCGGGAATCGCTCGCTCACCGCTCCCGGGTATCACTCGCACCACCCGGGGATCACTCGCACGCTCCCGGGGATCACTCGCACCACCCGGGGGTCACTCGCACCACCCGTGGATCACTCGCACCACCTGGGAATCGCTCGCACGCTCCCGGGAATCGCTCGCACCACCCGGGAATCGCTCGCACGCTCCCGGGAATCGCTCGCACGCTCCCGGGTATCACTCGCACCACCCGGGAATCGCTCGCACGCTCCCGGGGATCACTCGCACCACCCGGGGATCACTCGCACCACCCGGGGATCACTCGCACCACCCGGGGATCACTCGCACCACCCGGGGGTCACTCGCACCACCCGGGGGTCACTCGCACCACCCGGGGGTCACTCGCACCACCCGGGGATCACTCGCACCACCCGGGAATCGCTCGCACGCTCCCGGGAATCGCTCGCACCACCCGGGAATCGCTCGCTCACCGCTCCCGGGTATCACTCGCACCACCCGGGGATCACTCGCACGCTCCCGGGGATCACTCGCACCACCCGGGGGTCACTCGCACCACCCGTGGATCACTCGCACCACCTGGGAATCGCTCGCACGCTCCCGGGAATCGCTCGCACCACCCGGGAATCGCTCGCACGCTCCCGGGAATCGCTCGCACGCTCCCGGGTATCACTCGCACCACCCGGGAATCGCTCGCACGCTCCCGGGGATCACTCGCACCACCCGGGGATCACTCGCACCACCCGGGGATCACTCGCACCACCCGGGGATCACTCGCACAGTCCCGGTGGTCACTCGCACCACCCGGGGATCACTCGCACCACCCGGGGATCGCTCGCACGCTCCCGGGGATCACTCGCACCACCCGGGGATCACTCGCACGCTCCCGGGGATCACTCGCACCATCCGGGGATCACTCGCACCACCCGGGGATCGCTCGCATGCTCCCGGGGATCACTCGCACCACCCGGGGATCGCTCGCACGCTCCTGGGAATCGCTCGCACGCTCCCGGGAATCGCTCGCACGCTCCCGGGTATCACTCGCACCACCCGGGGAACACTCGCACCACCCGGGGATCACTCGCACGCTCCCGGGAATCGCTCGCCGCTCCAGGGGATCGCTCGCATGCTCCAGGGGATCGCTCGCACGCTCCCGGGAATCGCTCGCACGCTCCAGGGGATCGCGCGCACGCTCCTGGGAATCGCTCGCACGCTCGCGGGGATCACTCGCACCACCCGGAGGTCACTCGCACCACCCGGGGGTCACTCGCACCACCCGGGGGTCACTCGCACCACCCGGGGGTCACTCGCACCACCTGGGAATCGCTCGCACGCTCCCGGGAATCGCTCGCACCACCCGGGAATCGCTCGCACGCTCCACGAGATCGCTCGCACGCTCCCGGGAATCGCTCGCACGCTCCAGGGGATCGCTCGCACGCTCCCGGGAATCGCTCGCACCACCCGGGAATCGCTCGCACGCTCCACGAGATCGCTCGCACGCTCCCGGGAATCGCTCGCACGCTCCAGGGGATCGCTCGCACCACCCGGGGATCACTCGCACGCTCCAGGGGATCACTCGCACGCTCCCGGGAATCGCTCACACGCTCCCGGGTATCACCCGCACCACCCGGGAATCGCTCGCACACTCCCGGGGATCACTCGCACCACCCGGGGATCACTCGCACCACCCGGGGATCACTCGCACCACCCGGGGATCACTCGCACGGTCCCGGGGGTCACTCGCACCACCCGGGGATCGCTCGCACGCTCCCGGGGATCACTCGCACCACCCGGGGATCACTCGCACCACCCGGGGATCACTCGCACGCTCCCGGGGATCACTCGCACCACCCGGGGATCGATCGCACGCCCCCGGGGATCACTCGCACCACCCGGGGATCACTCGCACGCTCCCGGGAATCGCTCGCACGCTCCCGGCGATCGCTCGCACGCTCCCGGGTATCACTCGCACCACCCGGGGATCACTCGCACCACCCGGGGATCACTCGCACGCTCCCGGGAATTGCTCGCACGCTCCAGGGGATCGCTCGCACGCTCCCGGGAATCGCTCGCACGCTCCCAGGGATCGCTCGCACCACCCGGGAATCGCTCGCACGCTCCCGGGAATCGCTCGCACGCTCCAGGGGATCGCTCGCACCACCCGGGAATCGCTCGCACGCTCCCGGGAATCGCTCGCACGCTCCAGGGGTTCGCTCGCATGCTCCCGGGGATCGCTCGCACGCTCCCAGTGATCACTCGCACGCACCCGGGGATCACTTTCACGCTCCCGGGGATCACTTGCACGCACCCGGGGATCGCTTGCACGCTCCCGGGGATCACTCGCACGAACCCGGGGATCACTCGCACACTCCCGGGGATCACTCGCATGCTCCCGGGGATCACTCGCACGAACCCGGGGATCACCCGCACGCTTCCGGGGATCGCTCGCACCACCCGGGGATCACTCGCACCACCCGGGGATCGCTCGCACGCTCCCGGGGATCACTCGCACCACCCGGGGATCACTCGCACGCTCCAGGGAATCGCTCGCACGCTCCCGGGAATCACTCGCACCACCCGGGGAACACTCGCACCACCCGGGGATCACTCGCACGCTCCCGGGAATCGCTCGCACGCTCCCGGGAATCGCTCGCACGCTCCAGGGGATCGCTCGCACGCTCCCGGGAATCGCTCGCACGCTCCAGGGGATCGCGCGCACGCTCCTGGGAATCGCTCGCACGCTCGCGGGGATCACTCGCACCACCCGGGGGTCACTCGCACCACCCGGGGTTCACTCGCACCACCTGGGAATCGCTCGCACGCTCCCGGGAATCGCTCGCACCACCCAGGAATTGCTCGCACGCTCCCGGGTATCACTCGCACCACCCGGGGATCACTCGCACGCTCCCGGGGATCACTCGCACCGCCCGGGGGTCACTCGCACCACCCGTGGATCACTCGCACCACCTGGGAATTGCTCGCACGCTCCCGGGAATCGCTCGCACGCTCCCGGGAATCGCTCGCACGCTCCCGGGAATCGCTCGCACGCTCCAGGGGATCGCTCGCACGCTCCCGGGAATCGCTCGCACGCTCCAGGGGATCGCTCGCACGCTCCCGGGAATCGCTCGCACGCTCCAGGGGATCGCTCGCACCACCCGGGGATCACTCGCACGCTCCAGGGGATCACTCGCACGCTCCCGGGAATCGCTCGCACGCTCCCGGGTATCACTCGCACCACCCGGGAATCGCTCGCACACTCCCGGGGATCACTCGCACCACCCGGGGATCACTCGCACCACCCGGGGATCACTCGCACGGTCCCGGGGGTCACTCGCACCACCCGGGGATCGCTCGCACGCTCCCGGGGATCACTCGCACCACCCGGGGATCACTCGCACGCTCCCGGGGATCACTCGCACCACCCGGGGATCACTCGCACCACCCGGGGATCACTCGCACGCTCCCGGGAATCGCTCGCACGCTCCCGGGGATCGCTCGCACGCTCCCGGGTATCACTCGCACCACCCGGGGATCACTCGCACCACCCGGGGATCACTCGCACCACCCGGGGATCACTCGCACCACCCGGGGATCACTTGCACCACCCGGGAATCGCTCGCACGCTCCCGGGAATCGCTCGCACGCTCCAGGGGATCGCTCGCACGCTCCCGGGGATCGCTCGCACGATCCAGGAGATCGCGCGCACCACCCGGGATCACTCGCACGCTCCAGGGGATCGCTCGCACGCTCCCGGGTATCACTCGCACCACCCGGGAATCGCTCGCACGCTCCCGGGGATCACTCGCACCACCCGGGGATCACTCGCACCACCCGGGGATCACTCGCACCACCCGGGGATCGCTCGCAGGCTCCCGGGGATCACTCGCACCACCCGGGGATCACTCGCACGCTCCCGGGAATTGCTCGCACGCTCCAGGGGATCGCTCGCACGCTCCCAGGGATCGCTCGCACCACCCGGGAATCGCTCGCACGCTCCAGGGGATCGCTCGCACCACCCGGGAATCGCTCGCACGCTCCAGGGGTTCGCTCGCATGCTCCCGGGGATCACTCGCACGCTGCCGGGGATCACTTGCACGCTCCCGGGGATCACTCGCACGAACCCGGGGATCACTTGCACGCTGCCGGGGATCACTTGCACGCTCCCGGGGATCACTCGCACGAACCCGGGGATCACTTGCACGCACCCGGGGATCGCTCGCACGCACCCGAGGATCACTTGCACGCACCCGGGGATCGCTTGCACGCTCCCGGGGATCACTCGCACGAACCCGGGGATCACTCGCACACTCCCGGGGATCACTCGCACGAACCCGGGGATCACACGCACACTCCCGGGGATCACTCGCACGCTCCCGGGGATCACTCGCACGAACCCGGGGATCACACGCACACTCCCGGGGATCACTCGCACGCTTCCGGGGATCGCTCGCACCACCCGGGGATCACTCGCACGCTTCCGGGGATCGCTCGCACGCTCCCGGGGATCGCTCGCACGCTCCCGGGGAGCACTCGCACGCTACCGGGGATCACTCGCAAGCTCCCGGGGATCGCTCGCACCACCCGGGGATCACATGCACGCTCCCGGGGATCACATGCACGCTCCCGGGGATCAATCACATGCTCCCGGGGTTCACTCGCACGCTCCCGGAGATCACTCGCACGCACCCGGGGATCACTCGCACGCTCCCGGGGATCACTCGCACGCTCCCGGGGATCACATGCAAGCTCCCGGGTATCACATGAACGCTCCCGGGGATCACTCGCACGCTCCTGGGGATCACTCGCACGCTCCCGGGGATCACTCGCACGCACCCGGGGATCACTCCCATGCTCCTGGGGATCGATCGCACGCTCCCGGGGATCACCCGCACGGTCCAGGGGATCACTCGCACGCTCCCGGGGATCACATGCACGCTTCCGGGTATCACATGCACGCTCCCGGGGATCGCTCGCACGCTCCTGGGGATCGATCGCACGCTCCCGGGGATCACTCCCACGCTCCTGGGGATCACTCGCACGCACCCGGGGATCACTCCCACGCTCCTGGGGATCACTCACACGCTCCTGGGGATCACTCCCACGCTCCCGGGGATCACTCCCACGCTCCTGGGGATCACTCCCACGCTCCTGGGGATCGATCGCACGCTCCCGGGGATCACTCCCACGCTCCTGGGGATCACTCGCACGCTCCTGGGGATCGATCGCAAGCTCCCGGGGATCACTCACACCACTCGGGGGTCGCTCGCACCACCCGGGGATCGCTCGCACGCTCCCAGGGATCGCTCGCACGCTCCCAGGGATCGCTCGCACGCTCCCAGGGATCGCTCGCACGCTCCCGGGAATCACTCGCATGCTCCCGGGAATCACTCGCACGCTCCCAGGGATCGCTCGCACGCTCCCGGGAATCGCTCGCACGCTACAGGGGATCGCTCGCACGCTCCCGGAAATCGCTCGTACACTCCAGGGGATCGCTCGCACCACCCGGGAATCGCTCGCACGCTCCAGGGGATCGCTCGCACCACCCGGGAATCGCTCGCACGCTCCCGGGGATCGCTCGCACGCTCATGGGAATCACTCGCACACTCCCGGGGATCACTCGCACGCTCCCGGGGATCACATGCACTCTCGCGGGGATAACTCGCACGCTCCTGGATATCACATACACGCTCCCAGGGATCACTCCCATGCTCCCGGGGACGACTCGCACGCTCCCGGGGATCAATCGCACGCTCGCGGGGATCACTCGCACCACCCGGGGGTCACTCGCACCACCCGGGGGTCACTCGCACCACCCGGGGGTCACTCGCACCACCCGGGGGTCACTCGCACCACCCGGGGATCACTCGCACCACCCGGGGATCACTCGCACCACCCGGGGGTCACTCGCACCACCCGGGGGTCACTCGCACCACCCGGGGGTCACTCGCACCACCCGGGGGTCACTCGCACCACCCGGGGATCACTCGCACCACCCGGGAATCGCTCGCACGCTCCCGGGAATCGCTCGCACCACCCGGGAATCGCTCGCTCACCGCTCCCGGGTATCACTCGCACCACCCGGGGATCACTCGCACGCTCCCGGGGATCACTCGCACCACCCGGGGGTCACTCGCACCACCCGTGGATCACTCGCACCACCTGGGAATCGCTCGCACGCTCCCGGGAATCGCTCGCACGCTCCCGGGTATCACTCGCACCACCCGGGAATCGCTCGCACGCTCCCGGGGATCACTCGCACCACCCGGGGATCACTCGCACCACCCGGGGATCACTCGCACAGTCCCGGTGGTCACTCGCACCACCCGGGGATCACTCGCACCACCCGGGGATCGCTCGCACGCTCCCGGGGATCACTCGCACCACCCGGGGATCACTCGCACGCTCCCGGGGATCACTCGCACCATCCGGGGATCACTCGCACCACCCGGGGATCGCTCGCATGCTCCCGGGGATCACTCGCACCACCCGGGGATTGCTCGCACGCTCCTGGGAATCGCTCGCACGCTCCCGGGAATCGCTCGCACGCTCCCGGGTATCACGCGCACCACCCGGGGAACACTCGCACCACCCGGGGATCACTCGCACGCTCCCGGGAATCGCTCGCACGCTCCAGGGGATCGCTCGCACCACCCGGGAATCGCTCGCACGCTCCCGGGGATCGCTCGCACGCTCATGGGAATCACTCGCACACTCCCGGGGATCACTCGCACGCTCCCGGGGATCACATGCACTCTCGCGGGGATAACTCGCACGCTCCTGGATATCACATACACGCTCCCAGGGATCACTCCCATGCTCCCGGGGACGACTCGCACGCTCCCGGGGATCACTCGCACGCTCGCGGGGTCACTCGCACCACCCGGGGGTCACTCGCACCACCCGGGGGTCACTCGCACCACCCGGGGGTCACTCGCACCACCCGGGGATCACTCGCACCACCCGGGGATCACTCGCACCACCCGGGAATCGCTCGCACGCTCCCGGGAATCGCTCGCACCACCCGGGAATCGCTCGCTCACCGCTCCCGGGTATCACTCGCACCACCCGGGGATCACTCGCACGCTCCCGGGGATCACTCGCACCACCCGGGGGTCACTCGCACCACCCGTGGATCACTCGCACCACCTGGGAATCGCTCGCACGCTCCCGGGAATCGCTCGCACGCTCCCGGGTATCACTCGCACCACCCGGGAATCGCTCGCACGCTCCCGGGGATCACTCGCACCACCCGGGGATCACTCGCACCACCCGGGGATCACTCGCACAGTCCCGGTGGTCACTCGCACCACCCGGGGATCACTCGCACCACCCGGGGATCGCTCGCACGCTCCCGGGGATCACTCGCACCACCCGGGGATCACTCGCACGCTCCCGGGGATCACTCGCACCATCCGGGGATCACTCGCACCACCCGGGGATCGCTCGCATGCTCCCGGGGATCACTCGCACCACCCGGGGATCGCTCGCACGCTCCTGGGAATCGCTCGCACGCTCCCGGGAATCGCTCGCACGCTCCCGGGTATCACGCGCACCACCCGCGGAACACTCGCACCACCCGGGGATCACTCGCACGCTCCCGGGAATCGCTCGCACGCTCCAGGGGATCGCTCGCATGCTCCAGGGGATCGCTCGCACGCTCGCGGGAATCGCTCGCACGCTCCAGGGGATCGCGCGCACGCTCCTGGGAATCGCTCGCACGCTCGCGGGGATCACTCGCACCACCCGGGGGTCGCTCGCACGACCCGGGGGTCACTCGCACCACCCGGGGGTCACTCGCACCACCTGGGAATCGCTCGCCGCTCCCGGGAATCGCTCGCACCACCCGGGAATCGCTCGCACGCTCCACGAGATCGCTCGCACACTCCCGGGAATCGCTCGCACGCTCCAGGGGATCGCTCGCACCACCCGGGGTTCACTCGCACCACCTGGGAATCGCTCGCACGCTCCCGGGAATCGCTCGCACCACCCAGGAATTGCTCGCACGCTCCCGGGTATCACTCGCACCACCCGGGGATCACTCGCACGCTCCCGGGGATCACTCGCACCGCCCGGGGGTCACTCGCACCACCCGTGGATCACTCGCACCACCTGGGAATTGCTCGCACGCTCCCGGGAATCGCTCGCACGCTCCCGGGAATCGCTCGCACGCTCCCGGGAATCGCTCGCACGCTCCAGGGGATCGCTCGCACGCTCCCGGGAATCGCTCGCACGCTCCAGGGGATCGCTCGCACGCTCCCGGGAATCGCTCGCACGCTCCAGGGGATCGCTCGCACCACCCGGGGATCACTCGCACGCTCCAGGGGATCACTCGCACGCTCCCGGGAATCGCTCGCACGCTCCCGGGTATCACTCGCACCACCCGGGAATCGCTCGCACACTCCCGGGGATCACTCGCACCACCCGGGGATCACTCGCACCACCCGGGGATCACTCGCACGGTCCCGGGGGTCACTCGCACCACCCGGGGATCGCTCGCACGCTCCCGGGGATCACTCGCACCACCCGGGGATCACTCGCACGCTCCCGGGGATCACTCGCACCACCCGGGGATCACTCGCACCACCCGGGGATCACTCGCACGCTCCCGGGAATCGCTCGCACGCTCCCGGGGATCGCTCGCACGCTCCCGGGTATCACTCGCACCACCCGGGGATCACTCGCACCACCCGGGGATCACTCGCACCACCCGGGGATCACTCGCACCACCCGGGGATCACTTGCACCACCCGGGAATCGCTCGCACGCTCCCGGGAATCGCTCGCACGCTCCAGGGGATCGCTCGCACGCTCCCGGGGATCGCTCGCACGATCCAGGAGATCGCGCGCACCACCCGGGATCACTCGCACGCTCCAGGGGATCGCTCGCACGCTCCCGGGTATCACTCGCACCACCCGGGAATCGCTCGCACGCTCCCGGGGATCACTCGCACCACCCGGGGATCACTCGCACCACCCGGGGATCACTCGCACCACCCGGGGATCGCTCGCAGGCTCCCGGGGATCACTCGCACCACCCGGGGATCACTCGCACGCTCCCGGGAATTGCTCGCACGCTCCAGGGGATCGCTCGCACGCTCCCAGGGATCGCTCGCACCACCCGGGAATCGCTCGCACGCTCCAGGGGATCGCTCGCACCACCCGGGAATCGCTCGCACGCTCCAGGGGTTCGCTCGCATGCTCCCGGGGATCACTCGCACGCTGCCGGGGATCACTTGCACGCTCCCGGGGATCACTCGCACGAACCCGGGGATCACTTGCACGCTGCCGGGGATCACTTGCACGCTCCCGGGGATCACTCGCACGAACCCGGGGATCACTTGCACGCACCCGGGGATCGCTCGCACGCACCCGGGGATCACTTGCACGCACCCGGGGATCGCTTGCACGCTCCCGGGGATCACTCGCACGAACCCGGGGATCACTCGCACACTCCCGGGGATCACTCGCACGAACCCGGGGATCACACGCACACTCCCGGGGATCACTCGCACGCTCCCGGGGATCACTCGCACGAACCCGGGGATCACACGCACACTCCCGGGGATCACTCGCACGCTTCCGGGGATCGCTCGCACCACCCGGGGATCACTCGCACGCTTCCGGGGATCGCTCGCACGCTCCCGGGGATCGCTCGCACGCTCCCGGGGAGCACTCGCACGCTACCGGGGATCACTCGCAAGCTCCCGGGGATCGCTCGCACCACCCGGGGATCACATGCACGCTCCCGGGGATCACATGCACGCTCCCGGGGATCAATCACATGCTCCCGGGGTTCACTCGCACGCTCCCGGAGATCACTCGCACGCACCCGGGGATCACTCGCACGCTCCCGGGGATCACTCGCACGCTCCCGGGGATCACATGCAAGCTCCCGGGTATCACATGAACGCTCCCGGGGATCACTCGCACGCTCCTGGGGATCACTCGCACGCTCCCGGGGATCACTCGCACGCACCCGGGGATCACTCCCATGCTCCTGGGGATCGATCGCACGCTCCCGGGGATCACCCGCACGGTCCAGGGGATCACTCGCACGCTCCCGGGGATCACATGCACGCTTCCGGGTATCACATGCACGCTCCCGGGGATCGCTCGCACGCTCCTGGGGATCGATCGCACGCTCCCGGGGATCACTCCCACGCTCCTGGGGATCACTCGCACGCACCCGGGGATCACTCCCACGCTCCTGGGGATCACTCACACGCTCCTGGGGATCACTCCCACGCTCCCGGGGATCACTCCCACGCTCCTGGGGATCACTCCCACGCTCCTGGGGATCGATCGCACGCTCCCGGGGATCACTCCCACGCTCCTGGGGATCACTCGCACGCTCCTGGGGATCGATCGCAAGCTCCCGGGGATCACTCACACCACTCGGGGGTCGCTCGCACCACCCGGGGATCGCTCGCACGCTCCCAGGGATCGCTCGCACGCTCCCAGGGATCGCTCGCACGCTCCCAGGGATCGCTCGCACGCTCCCGGGAATCACTCGCACGCTCGCGGGGATCACTCGCACCACCCGGGGGTCACTCGCACCACCCGGGGGTCACTCGCACCACCCGGGGGTCACTCGCACCACCCGGGGGTCACTCGCACCACCCGGGGGTCACTCGCACCACCCGGGGATCACTCGCACGCTCGCGGGGATCACTCGCACGCTCCCGGGGATCACTCGCACCACCCGGGGGTCACACGCACCACCCGGGGGTCACTCGCACCACCCGGGAATCGCTCGCACGCTCCCGGGAATCGCTCGCACCACCCGGGAATCGCTCGCTCACCGCTCCCGGGTATCACTCGCACCACCCGGGGATCACTCGCACGCTCCCGGGAATCACTCGCACCACCCGTGGATCACTCGCACCACCTGGGAATCGCTCGCACGCTCCCGGGAATCGCTCGCACGCTCCCGGGTATCACTCGCACCACCCGGGAATCGCTCGCACGCTCCCGGGGATCACTCGCACCACCCGGGGATCACTCGCACCACCCGGGGATCACTCGCACAGTCCCGGTGGTCACTCGCACCACCCGGGGATCACTCGCACCACCCGGGGATCGCTCGCACGCTCCCGGGGATCACTCGCACCACCCGGGGATCACTCGCACGCTCCCGGGGATCACTCGCACCATCCGGGGATCACTCGCACCACCCGGGGATCGCTCGCATGCTCCCGGGGATCACTCGCACCACCCGGGGATTGCTCGCACGCTCCTGGGAATCGCTCGCACGCTCCCGGGAATCGCTCGCACGCTCCCGGGTATCACGCGCACCACCCGGGGAACACTCGCACCACCCGGGGATCACTCGCACGCTCCCGGGAATCGCTCGCACGCTCCAGGGGATCGCTCGCACCACCCGGGAATCGCTCGCACGCTCCCGGGGATCGCTCGCACGCTCATGGGAATCACTCGCACACTCCCGGGGATCACTCGCACGCTCCCGGGGATCACATGCACTCTCGCGGGGATAACTCGCACGCTCCTGGATATCACATACACGCTCCCAGGGATCACTCCCATGCTCCCGGGGACGACTCGCACGCTCCCGGGGATCACTCGCACGCTCGCGGGGTCACTCGCACCACCCGGGGGTCACTCGCACCACCCGGGGGTCACTCGCACCACCCGGGGGTCACTCGCACCACCCGGGGGTCACTCGCACCACCCGGGGGTCACTCGCACCACCCGGGGATCACTCGCACCACCCGGGAATCGCTCGCACCACCCGGGAATCGCTCGCACGCTCCCGGGAATCGCTCGCACCACCCGGGAATCGCTCGCTCACCGCTCCCGGGTATCACTCGCACCACCCGGGGATCACTCGCACGCTCCCGGGAATCGCTCGCACCACCCGGGAATCGCTCGCTCACCGCTCCCGGGTATCACTCGCACCACCCGGGGATCACTCGCACGCTCCCGGGAATCGCTCGCACCACCCGGGAATCGCTCGCTCACCGCTCCCGGGTATCACTCGCACCACCCGGGGATCACTCGCACGCTCCCGGGGATCACTCGCACCACCCGGGGGTCACTCGCACCACCCGTGGATCACTCGCACCACCTGGGAATCGCTCGCACGCTCCCGGGAATCGCTCGCACGCTCCCGGGTATCACTCGCACCACCCGGGAATCGCTCGCACGCTCCCGGGGATCACTCGCACCACCCGGGGATCACTCGCACCACCCGGGGATCACTCGCACAGTCCCGGTGGTCACTCGCACCACCCGGGGATCACTCGCACCACCCGGGGATCGCTCGCACGCTCCCGGGGATCACTCGCACCACCCGGGGATCACTCGCACGCTCCCGGGGATCACTCGCACCATCCGGGGATCACTCGCACCACCCGGGGATCGCTCGCATGCTCCCGGGGATCACTCGCACCACCCGGGGATCGCTCGCACGCTCCTGGGAATCGCTCGCACGCTCCCGGGAATCGCTCGCACGCTCCCGGGTATCACGCGCACCACCCGGGGAACACTCGCACCACCCGGGGATCACTCGCACGCTCCCGGGAATCGCTCGCACGCTCCAGGGGATCGCTCGCATGCTCCAGGGGATCGCTCGCACGCTCGCGGGAATCGCTCGCACGCTCCAGGGGATCGCGCGCACGCTCCTGGGAATCGCTCGCACGCTCGCGGGGATCACTCGCACCACCCGGGGGTCGCTCGCACGACCCGGGGGTCACTCGCACCACCCGGGGGTCACTCGCACCACCTGGGAATCGCTCGCCGCTCCCGGGAATCGCTCGCACCACCCGGGAATCGCTCGCACGCTCCACGAGATCGCTCGCACACTCCCGGGAATCGCTCGCACGCTCCAGGGGATCGCTCGCACCACCCGGGGATCACTCGCACGCTCCAGGGGATCACTCGCACGCTCCCGGGAATCGCTCGCACGCTCCCGGGTATCACTCGCACCACCCGGGAATCGCTCGCACACTCCCGGGGATCACTCGCACCACCCGGGGATCACTCGCACCACCCGGGGATCACTCGCACCACCCGGGGATCACTCGCACGGTCCCGGGGGTCACTCGCACCACCCGGGGATCGCTCGCACCACCCGGGGATCACTCGCACGCTCCCGGGGATCACTCGCACCACCCGGGGATCGATCGCACGCTCCCGGGGATCACTCGCACCACCCGGGGATCACTCGCACGCTCCCGGGAATCGCTCGCACGCTCCCGGGGATCGCTCGCACGCTCCCGGGTATCACTCGCACCACCCGGGGATCACTCGCACCACCCGGGGATCACTCGCACGCTCCCGGGAATTGCTCGCACGCTCCAGGGGATCGCTCGCATGCTCCCGGGAATCGCTCGCACGCTCCCAGGGATCGCTCGCACCACCCGGGAATCGCTCGCACGCTCCCGGGAATCGCTCGCACGCTCCAGGGGATCGCTCGCACCACCCGGGAATCGCTCGCACGCTCCCGGGAATCGCTCGCACGCTCCCGGGAATCGCTCGCACGCTCCAGGGGTTCGCTCGCATGCTCCCGGGGATCGCTCGCACGCTCCCAGTGATCACTCGCACGCACCCGGGGATCACTTTCACGCTCCCGGGGATCACTTGCACGCACCCGGGGATCGCTTGCACGCTCCCGGGGATCACTCGCACGAACCCGGGGATCACTCGCACACTCCCGGGGATCACTCGCATGCTCCCGGGGATCACTCGCACGAACCCGGGGATCACTCGCACGCTTCCGGGGATCGCTCGCACCACCCGGGGATCACTCGCACCACCCGGGGATCGCTCGCACGCTCCCGGGGATCACTCGCACCACCCGGGGATCACTCGCACGCTCCTGGGAATCGCTCGCACGCTCCCGGGAATCACTCGCACCACCCGGGGAACACTCGCACCACCCGGGGATCACTCGCACGCTCCCGGGAATCGCTCGCACGCTCCCGGGAATCGCTCGCACGCTCCAGGGGATAGCTCGCTCGCTCCCGGGAATCGCTCGCACGCTCCAGGGGATCGCGCGCACGCTCCTGGGAATCGCTCGCACGCTCGCGGGGATCACTCGCACCACCCGGGGGTCACTCGCACCACCCGGGGTTCACTCGCACCACCTGGGAATCGCTCGCACGCTCCCGGGAATCGCTCGCACCACCCAGGAATTGCTCGCACGCTCCCGGGTATCACTCGCACCACCCGGGGATCACTCGCACGCTCCCGGGGATCACTCGCACGCTCCCGGGTATCACTCGCACGCTCCCGGGGATCACATGCACTCTCGCGTGGATCACTCGCACGCTCCCGGGTATCACATGCACGCTCCCGGGGGTCACTCGCACCACCCGGGGATCACTCGCATGCTCCCGGGAATCGCTCGCATGCTCCCGGGAATTGCTCGCACGCTCCCGGGAATCGCTCGCACGCTCCAGGGGATCGCTCGCACGCTCCCGGGAATCGCTCGCACGCTCCCGGGGATCGCTCGCACGCTCCCGGGAATCGCTCGCACGCTCCCGGGGATCGCTCGCACGCTCCCGGGAATCGCTCGCACGCTCCCGGGAATCGCTCGCACGCTCCAGGGGATCGCTCGCACGCTCCCGGAAATCGCTCGTACACTCCAGGGGATCGCTCGCACCACCCGGGAATCGCTCGCACGCTCCCCGGAATCGCTCGCACGCTCCCGGGAATCGCTCGCACGCTCCAGGGGATCGCTCGCACCACCCGGGAATCGCTCGCACGCTCCCGGGGATCGCTCGCACGCTCATGGGAATCACTCGCACACTCCCGGGGATCACTCGCACGCTCCCGGGGATCACATGCACTCTCGCGGGGATAACTCGCACGCTCCTGGATATCACATACACGCTCCCAGGGATCACTCCCATGCTCCCGGGGACGACTCGCACGCTCGCGGGGATCACTCGCACGCTCGCGGGGATCACTCGCACCACCCGGGGGTCACTCGCACCACCCGGGGGTCACTCGCACCACCCGGGGGTCACTCGCACCACCCGGGGATCACTCGCACCACCCGGGAATCGCTCGCACGCTCCCGGGAATCGCTCGCACCACCCGGGAATCGCTCGCTCACCGCTCCCGGGTATCACTCGCACCACCCGGGGATCACTCGCACGCTCCCGGGGATCACTCGCACCACCCGGGGGTCACTCGCACCACCCGTGGATCACTCGCACCACCTGGGAATCGCTCGCACGCTCCCGGGAATCGCTCGCACCACCCGGGAATCGCTCGCACGCTCCCGGGAATCGCTCGCACGCTCCCGGGTATCACTCGCACCACCCGGGAATCGCTCGCACGCTCCCGGGGATCACTCGCACCACCCGGGGATCACTCGCACCACCCGGGGATCACTCGCACCACCCGGGGATCACTCGCACAGTCCCGGTGGTCACTCGCACCACCCGGGGATCACTCGCACCACCCGGGGATCGCTCGCACGCTCCCGGGGATCACTCGCACCATCCGGGGATCACTCGCACCACCCGGGGATCGCTCGCATGCTCCCGGGGATCACTCGCACCACCCGGGGATCGCTCGCACGCTCCTGGGAATCGCTCGCACGCTCCCGGGAATCGCTCGCACGCTCCCGGGTATCACTCGCACCACCCGGGGAACACTCGCACCACCCGGGGATCACTCGCACGCTCCCGGGAATCGCTCGCCGCTCCAGGGGATCGCTCGCATGCTCCAGGGGATCGCTCGCACGCTCCCGGGAATCGCTCGCACGCTCCAGGGGATCGCGCGCACGCTCCTGGGAATCGCTCGCACGCTCGCGGGGATCACTCGCACCACCCGGGGGTCACTCGCACCACCCGGGGGTCACTCGCACCACCCGGGGGTCACTCGCACCACCCGGGGGTCACTCGCACCACCTGGGAATCGCTCGCACGCTCCCGGGAATCGCTCGCACCACCCGGGAATCGCTCGCACGCTCCACGAGATCGCTCGCACGCTCCCGGGAATCGCTCGCACGCTCCAGGGGATCGCTCGCACGCTCCCGGGAATCGCTCGCACCACCCGGGAATCGCTCGCACGCTCCACGAGATCGCTCGCACACTCCCGGGAATCGCTCGCACGCTCCAGGGGATCGCTCGCACCACCCGGGGATCACTTGCACGCTCCCGGGGATCACTCGCACGAACCCGGGGATCACTTGCACGCACCCGGGGATCGCTCGCACGCACCCGGGGATCACTTGCACGCACCCGGGGATCGCTTGCACGCTCCCGGGGATCACTCGCACGAACCCGGGGATCACTCGTACACTCCCGGGGATCACTCGCACGAACCCGGGGATCACACGCACACTCCCGGGGATCACTCGCACGCTCCCGGGGATCACTCGCACGAACCCGGGGATCACACGCACACTCCCGGGGATCACTCGCACGCTTCCGGGGATCGCTCGCACCACCCGGGGATCACTCGCACGCTTCCGGGGATCGCTCGCACGCTCCCGGGGATCGCTCGCACGCTCCCGGGGAGCACTCGCACGCTACCGGGGATCACTCGCAAGCTCCCGGGGATCGCTCGCACCACCCGGGGATCACATGCACGCTCCCGGGGATCACATGCACGCTCCCGGGGATCAATCACATGCTCCCGGGGTTCACTCGCACGCTCCCGGAGATCACTCGCACGCACCCGGGGATCACTCGCACGCTCCCGGGGATCACTCGCACGCTCCCGGGGATCACATGCAAGCTCCCGGGTATCACATGAACGCTCCCGGGGATCACTCGCACGCTCCTGGGGATCACTCGCACGCTCCCGGGGATCACTCGCACGCACCCGGGGATCACTCCCATGCTCCTGGGGATCGATCGCACGCTCCCGGGGATCACCCGCACGGTCCAGGGGATCACTCGCACGCTCCCGGGGATCACATGCACGCTTCCGGGTATCACATGCACGCTCCCGGGGATCGCTCGCACGCTCCTGGGGATCGATCGCACGCTCCCGGGGATCACTCCCACGCTCCTGGGGATCACTCGCACGCACCCGGGGATCACTCCCACGCTCCTGGGGATCACTCACACGCTCCTGGGGATCACTCCCACGCTCCCGGGGATCACTCCCACGCTCCTGGGGATCACTCCCACGCTCCTGGGGATCGATCGCACGCTCCCGGGGATCACTCCCACGCTCCTGGGGATCACTCGCACGCTCCTGGGGATCGATCGCAAGCTCCCGGGGATCACTCACACCATTCGGGGGTCGCTCGCACCACCCGGGGATCGCTCGCACGCTCCCAGGGATCGCTCGCACGCTCCCAGGGATCGCTCGCACGCTCCCGGGAATCACTCGCATGCTCCCGGGAATCACTCGCACGCTCCCAGGGATCGCTCGCACGCTCCCGGGAATCGCTCGCACGCTACAGGGGATCGCTCGCACGCTCCCGGAAATCGCTCGTACACTCCAGGGGATCGCTCGCACCACCCGGGAATCGCTCGCACGCTCCAGGGGATCGCTCGCACCACCCGGGAATCGCTCGCACGCTCCCGGGGATCGCTCGCACGCTCATGGGAATCACTCGCACACTCCCGGGGATCACTCGCACGCTCCCGGGGATCACATGCACTCTCGCGGGGATAACTCGCACGCTCCTGGATATCACATACACGCTCCCAGGGATCACTCCCATGCTCCCGGGGACGACTCGCACGCTCCCGGGGATCACTCGCACGCTCGCGGGGATCACTCGCACCACCCGGGGGTCACTCGCACCACCCGGGGGTCACACGCACCACCCGGGGGTCACTCGCACCACCCGGGGGTCACTCGCACCACCCGGGGGTCACTCGCACCACCCGGGGGTCACTCGCACCACCCGGGGGTCACTCGCACCACCCGGGGGTCACTCGCACCACCCGGGGGTCACTCGCACCACCCGGGGGTCACTCGCACCACCCGGGGGTCACTCGCACCACCCGGGGGTCACTCGCACCACCCGGGGATCACTCGCACCACCCGGGAATCGCTCGCACGCTCCCGGGAATCGCTCGCACCACCCGGGAATCGCTCGCTCACCGCTCCCGGGTATCACTCGCACCACCCGGGGATCACTCGCACGCTCCCGGGGATCACTCGCACCACCCGGGGGTCACTCGCACCACCCGTGGATCACTCGCACCACCTGGGAATCGCTCGCACGCTCCCGGGAATCGCTCGCACGCTCCCGGGTATCACTCGCACCACCCGGGAATCGCTCGCACGCTCCCGGGGATCACTCGCACGCACCCGGGGATCACTCCCATGCTCCTGGGGATCGATCGCACGCTCCCGGGGATCACTCGCACGGTCCAGGGGATCACTCGCACGCTCCCGGGGATCACATGCGCGCTTCCGGGTATCACATGCACGCTCCCGGGGATCGCTCGCACGCTCCTGGGGATCGATCGCACGCTCCCGGGGATCACTCCCACGCTCCTGGGGATCACTCGCACGCACCCGGGGATCACTCCCACGCTCCTGGGGATCACTCACACGCTCCTGGGGATCACTCCCACGCTCCCGGGGATCACTCCCACGCTCCTGGGGATCACTCCCACGCTCCTGGGGATCGATCGCACGCTCCCGGGGATCACTCCCACGCTCCTGGGGATCACTCGCACGCTCCTGGGGATCGATCGCAAGCTCCCGGGGATCACTCACACCACTCGGGGGTCGCTCGCACCACCCGGGGATCGCTCGCACGCTCCCAGGGATCGCTCGCACGCTCCCAGGGATCGCTCGCACGCTCCCGGGAATCACTCGCATGCTCCCGGGAATCACTCGCACGCTCCCAGGGATCGCTCGCACGCTCCCGGGAATCGCTCGCACGCTCCAGGGGATCGCTCGCACGCTCCCGGAAATCGCTCGTACACTCCAGGGGATCGCTCGCACCACCCGGGAATCGCTCGCACGCTCCAGGGGATCGCTCGCACCACCCGGGAATCGCTCGCACGCTCCCGGGGATCGCTCGCACGCTCATGGGAATCACTCGCACACTCCCGGGGATCACTCGCACGCTCCCGGGGATCACATGCACTCTCGCGGGGATAACTCGCACGCTCCTGGATATCACATACACGCTCCCAGGGATCACTCCCATGCTCCCGGGGACGACTCGCACGCTCCCGGGGATCACTCGCACGCTCGCGGGGATCACTCGCACCACCCGGGGGTCACTCGCACCACCCGGGGATCACTCGCACCACCCGGGGGTCACTCGCACCACCCGGGGGTCACTCGCACCACCCGGGGGTCACTCGCACCACCCGGGGATCACTCGCACCACCCGGGGGTCACTCGCACCACCCGGGGGTCACTCGCACCACCCGGGGATCACTCGCACCACCCGGGGGTCACTCGCACCACCCGGGGATCACTCGCACCACCCGGGGGTCACTCGCACCACCCGGGAATCGCTCGCTCACCGCTCCCGGGTATCACTCGCACCACCCGGGGATCACTCGCACGCTCCCGGGGATCACTCGCACCACCCGGGGGTCACTCGCACCACCCGTGGATCACTCGCACCACCTGGGAATCGCTCGCACGCTCCCGGGAATCGCTCGCACGCTCCCGGGTATCACTCGCACCACCCGGGAATCGCTCGCACGCTCCCGGGGATCACTCGCACCACCCGGGGATCACTCGCACCACCCGGGGATCACTCGCACAGTCCCGGTGGTCACTCGCACCACCCGGGGATCACTCGCACCACCCGGGGATCGCTCGCACGCTCCTGGGGATCACTCGCACCACCCGGGGATCACTCGCACGCTCCCGGGGATCACTCGCACCATCCGGGGATCACTCGCACCACCCGGGGATCGCTCGCATGCTCCCGTGGATCACTCGCACCACCCGGGGATTGCTCGCACGCTCCTGGGAATCGCTCGCACGCTCCTGGGAATCGCTCGCACGCTCCCGGGTATCACGCGCACCACCCGGGGAACACTCGCACCACCCGGGGATCACTCGCACGCTCCCGGGAATCGCTCGCACGCTCCAGGGGATCGCTCGCACCACCCGGGAATCGCTCGCACGCTCCCGGGGATCGCTCGCACGCTCATGGGAATCACTCGCACACTCCCGGGGATCACTCGCACGCTCCCGGGGATCACATGCACTCTCGCGGGGATAACTCGCACGCTCCTGGATATCACATACACGCTCCCAGGGATCACTCCCATGCTCCCGGGGACGACTCGCACGCTCCCGGGGATCACTCGCACGCTCGCGGGGTCACTCGCACCACCCGGGGGTCACTCGCACCACCCGGGGGTCACTCGCACCACCCGGGGGTCACTCGCACCACCCGGGGGTCACTCGCACCACCCGGGGATCACTCGCACCACCCGGGAATCGCTCGCACGCTCCCGGGAATCGCTCGCACCACCCGGGAATCGCTCGCTCACCGCTCCCGGGTATCACTCGCACCACCCGGGGATCACTCGCACGCTCCCGGGGATCACTCGCACCACCCGGGGGTCACTCGCACCACCCGTGGATCACTCGCACCACCTGGGAATCGCTCGCACGCTCCCGGGAATCGCTCGCACGCTCCCGGGTATCACTCGCACCACCCGGGAATCGCTCGCACGCTCCCGGGGATCACTCGCACCACCCGGGGATCACTCGCACCACCCGGGGATCACTCGCACAGTCCCGGTGGTCACTCGCACCACCCGGGGATCACTCGCACCACCCGGGGATCGCTCGCACGCTCCCGGGGATCACTCGCACCACCCGGGGATCACTCGCACGCTCCCGGGGATCACTCGCACCATCCGGGGATCACTCGCACCACCCGGGGATCGCTCGCATGCTCCCGGGGATCACTCGCACCACCCGGGGATCGCTCGCACGCTCCTGGGAATCGCTCGCACGCTCCCGGGAATCGCTCGCACGCTCCCGGGTATCACGCGCACCACCCGGGGAACACTCGCACCACCCGGGGATCACTCGCACGCTCCCGGGAATCGCTCGCACGCTCCAGGGGATCGCTCGCATGCTCCAGGGGATCGCTCGCACGCTCGCGGGAATCGCTCGCACGCTCCAGGGGATCGCGCGCACGTTCCTGGGAATCGCTCGCACGCTCGCGGGGATCACTCGCACCACCCGGGGGTCACTCGCACGACCCGGGGGTCACTCGCACCACCCGGGGGTCACTCGCACCACCTGGGAATCGCTCGCCGCTCCCGGGAATCGCTCGCACCACCCGGGAATCGCTCGCACGCTCCACGAGATCGCTCGCACACTCCCGGGAATCGCTCGCACGCTCCAGGGGATCGCTCGCACCACCCGGGGATCACTCGCACGCTCCAGGGGATCACTCGCACGCTCCCGGGAATCGCTCGCACGCTCCCGGGTATCACTCGCACCACCCGGGAATCGCTCGCACACTCCCGGGGATCACTCGCACCACCCGGGGATCACTCGCACCACCCGGGGATCACTCGCACCACCCGGGGATCACTCGCACGGTCCCGGGGGTCACTCGCACCACCCGGGGATCGCTCGCACCACCCGGGGATCACTCGCACGCTCCCGGGGATCACTCGCACCACCCGGGGATCGATCGCACGCTCCCGGGGATCACTCGCACCACCCGGGGATCACTCGCACGCTCCCGGGAATCGCTCGCACGCTCCCGGGGATCGCTCGCACGCTCCCGGGTATCACTCGCACCACCCGGGGATCACTCGCACCACCCGGGGATCACTCGCACGCTCCCGGGAATTGCTCGCACGCTCCAGGGGATCGCTCGCATGCTCCCGGGAATCGCTCGCACGCTCCCAGGGATCGCTCGCACCACCCGGGAATCGCTCGCACGCTCCCGGGAATCGCTCGCACGCTCCAGGGGATCGCTCGCACCACCCGGGAATCGCTCGCACGCTCCCGGGAATCGCTCGCACGCTCCCGGGAATCGCTCGCACGCTCCAGGGGTTCGCTCGCATGCTCCCGGGGATCGCTCGCACGCTCCCAGTGATCACTCGCACGCACCCGGGGATCACTTTCACGCTCCCGGGGATCACTTGCACGCACCCGGGGATCGCTTGCACGCTCCCGGGGATCACTCGCACGAACCCGGGGATCACTCGCACACTCCCGGGGATCACTCGCATGCTCCCGGGGATCACTCGCACGAACCCGGGGATCACTCGCACGCTTCCGGGGATCGCTCGCACCACCCGGGGATCACTCGCACCACCCGGGGATCGCTCGCACGCTCCCGGGGATCACTCGCACCACCCGGGGATCACTCGCACGCTCCTGGGAATCGCTCGCACGCTCCCGGGAATCACTCGCACCACCCGGGGAACACTCGCACCACCCGGGGATCACTCGCACGCTCCCGGGAATCGCTCGCACGCTCCCGGGAATCGCTCGCACGCTCCAGGGGATCGCTCGCACGCTCCCGGGAATCGCTCGCACGCTCCAGGGGATCGCGCGCACGCTCCTGGGAATCGCTCGCACGCTCGCGGGGATCACTCGCACCACCCGGGGGTCACTCGCACCACCCGGGGTTCACTCGCACCACCTGGGAATCGCTCGCACGCTCCCGGGAATCGCTCGCACCACCCAGGAATTGCTCGCACGCTCCCGGGTATCACTCGCACCACCCGGGGATCACTCGCACGCTCCCGGGGATCACTCGCACGCTCCCGGGTATCACTCGCACGCTCCCGGGGATCACATGCACTCTCGCGTGGATCACTCGCACGCTCCCGGGTATCACATGCACGCTCCCGGGGGTCACTCGCACCACCCGGGGATCACTCGCATGCTCCCGGGAATCGCTCGCATGCTCCCGGGAATTGCTCGCACGCTCCCGGGAATCGCTCGCACGCTCCAGGGGATCGCTCGCACGCTCCCGGGAATCGCTCGCACGCTCCCGGGGATCGCTCGCACGCTCCCGGGAATCGCTCGCACGCTCCCGGGGATCGCTCGCACGCTCCAGGGGATCGCTCGCACGCTCCCGGAAATCGCTCGTACACTCCAGGGGATCGCTCGCACCACCCGGGAATCGCTCGCACGCTCCCGGGAATCGCTCGCACGCTCCAGGGGATCGCTCGCACCACCCGGGAATCGCTCGCACACTCCCGGGGATCGCTCGCACGCTCATGGGAATCACTCGCACACTCCCGGGGATCACTCGCACGCTCCCGGGGATCACATGCACTCTCGCGGGGATAACTCGCACGCTCCTGGATATCACATACACGCTCCCAGGGATCACTCCCATGCTCCCGGGGACGACTCGCACGCTCGCGGGGATCACTCGCACGCTCGCGGGGATCACTCGCACCACCCGGGGGTCACTCGCACCACCCGGGGGTCACTCGCACCACCCGGGGGTCACACGCACCACCCGGGGATCACTCGCACCACCCGGGGATCACTCGCACCACCCGGGGGTCACTCGCACCACCCGGGGGTCACTCGCACCACCCGGGGGTCACTCGCACCACCCGGGGGTCACTCGCACCACCCGGGGGTCACTCGCACCACCCGGGGGTCACTCGCACCACCCGGGGGTCACTCGCACCACCCGGGGGTCACTCGCACCACCCGGGGGTCACTCGCACCACCTGGGAATCGCTCGCACGCTCCCGGGAATCGCTCGCACCACCCGGGAATCGCTCGCACGCTCCACGAGATCGCTCGCACGCTCCCGGGAATCGCTCGCACGCTCCAGGGGATCGCTCGCACGCTCCCGGGAATCGCTCGCACCACCCGGGAATCGCTCGCACGCTCCACGAGATCGCTCGCACGCTCCCGGGAATCGCTCGCACGCTCCAGGGGATCGCTCGCACCACCCGGGGATCACTCGCACGCTCCAGGGGATCACTCGCACGCTCCCGGGAATCGCTCACACGCTCCCGGGTATCACTCGCACCACCCGGGAATCGCTCGCACACTCCCGGGGATCACTCGCACCACCCGGGGATCACTCGCACCACCCGGGGATCACTCGCACCACCCGGGGATCACTCGCACGGTCCCGGGGGTCACTCGCACCACCCGGGGATCGCTCGCACGCTCCCGGGGATCACTCGCACCACCCGGGGATCACTCGCACCACCCGGGGATCACTCGCACGCTCCCGGGGATCACTCGCACCACCCGGGGATCGATCGCACGCCCCCGGGGATCACTCGCACCACCCGGGGATCACTCGCACGCTCCCGGGAATCGCTCGCACGCTCCCGGCGATCGCTCGCACGCTCCCGGGTATCACTCGCACCACCCGGGGATCACTCGCACCACCCGGGGATCACTCGCACGCTCCCGGGAATTGCTCGCACGCTCCAGGGGATCGCTCGCACGCACCCGGGAATCGCTCGCACGCTCCCAGGGATCGCTCGCACCACCCGGGAATCGCTCGCACGCTCCCGGGAATCGCTCGCACGCTCCAGGGGATCGCTCGCACCACCCGGGAATCGCTCGCACGCTCCCGGGAATCGCTCGCACGCTCCAGGGGTTCGCTCGCATGCTCCCGGGGATCGCTCGCACGCTCCCAGTGATCACTCGCACGCACCCGGGGATCACTTTCACGCTCCCGGGGATCACTTGCACGCACCCGGGGATCGCTTGCACGCTCCCGGGGATCACTCGCACGAACCCGGGGATCACTCGCACACTCCCGGGGATCACTCGCATGCTCCCGGGGATCACTCGCACGAACCCGGGGATCACCCGCACGCTTCCGGGGATCGCTCGCACCACCCGGGGATCACTCGCACCACCCGGGGATCGCTCGCACGCTCCCGGGGATCACTCGCACCACCCGGGGATCACTCGCACGCTCCTGGGAATCGCTCGCACGCTCCCGGGAATCACTCGCACCACCCGGGGAACACTCGCACCACCCGGGGATCACTCGCACGCTCCCGGGAATCGCTCGCACGCTCCCGGGAATCGCTCGCACGCTCCAGGGGATCGCTCGCACGCTCCCGGGAATCGCTCGCACGCTCCAGGGGATCGCGCGCACGCTCCTGGGAATCGCTCGCACGCTCGCGGGGATCACTCGCACCACCCGGGGGTCACTCGCACCACCCGGGGTTCACTCGCACCACCTGGGAATCGCTCGCACGCTCCCGGGAATCGCTCGCACCACCCAGGAATTGCTCGCACGCTCCCGGGTATCACTCGCACCACCCGGGGATCACTCGCACGCTCCCGGGGATCACTCGCACCGCCCGGGGGTCACTCGCACCACCCGTGGATCACTCGCACCACCTGGGAATTGCTCGCACGCTCCCGGGAATCGCTCGCACGCTCCCGGGAATCGCTCGCACGCTCCCGGGAATCGCTCGCACGCTCCAGGGGATCGCTCGCACGCTCCCGGGAATCGCTCGCACGCTCCAGGGGATCGCTCGCACGCTCCCGGGAATCGCTCGCACGCTCCAGGGGATCGCTCGCACCACCCGGGGATCACTCGCACGCTCCAGGGGATCACTCGCACGCTCCCGGGAATCGCTCGCACGCTCCCGGGTATCACTCGCACCACCCGGGAATCGCTCGCACACTCCCGGGGATCACTCGCACCACCCGGGGATCACTCGCACCACCCGGGGATCACTCGCACGGTCCCGGGGGTCACTCGCACCACCCGGGGATCGCTCGCACGCTCCCGGGGATCACTCGCACCACCCGGGGATCACTCGCACGCTCCCGGGGATCACTCGCACCACCCGGGGATCACTCGCACCACCCGGGGATCACTCGCACGCTCCCGGGAATCGCTCGCACGCTCCCGGGGATCGCTCGCACGCTCCCGGGTATCACTCGCACCACCCGGGGATCACTCGCACCACCCGGGGATCACTCGCACCACCCGGGGATCACTCGCACCACCCGGGGATCACTTGCACCACCCGGGAATCGCTCGCACGCTCCCGGGAATCGCTCGCACGCTCCAGGGGATCGCTCGCACGCTCCCGGGAATCGCTCGCACGATCCAGGAGATCGCGCGCACCACCCGGGATCACTCGCACGCTCCAGGGGATCGCTCGCACGCTCCCGGGTATCACTCGCACCACCCGGGAATCGCTCGCACGCTCCCGGGGATCACTCGCACCACCCGGGGATCACTCGCACCACCCGGGGATCACTCGCACCACCCGGGGATCGCTCGCAGGCTCCCGGGGATCACTCGCACCACCCGGGGATCACTCGCACGCTCCCGGGAATTGCTCGCACGCTCCAGGGGATCGCTCGCACGCTCCCAGGGATCGCTCGCACCACCCGGGAATCGCTCGCACGCTCCAGGGGATCGCTCGCACCACCCGGGAATCGCTCGCACGCTCCAGGGGTTCGCTCGCATGCTCCCGGGGATCGCTCGCACGCACCCGGGGATCACTTGCACGCTGCCGGGGATCACTTGCACGAACCCGGGGATCACTTGCACGCACCCGGGGATCGCTCGCACGCACCCGGGGATCACTTGCACGCACCCGGGGATCGCTTGCACGCTCCCGGGGATCACTCGCACGAACCCGGGGATCACTCGCACACTCCCGGGGATCACTCGCACGAACCCGGGGATCACACGCACACTCCCGGGGATCACTCGCACGCTCCCGGGGATCACTCGCACGAACCCGGGGATCACACGCACACTCCCGGGGATCACTCGCACGCTTCCGGGGATCGCTCGCACCACCCGGGGATCACTCGCACGCTTCCGGGGATCGCTCGCACGCTCCCGGGGATCGCTCGCACGCTCCCGGGTATCACTCGCACCACCCGGGGATCACTCGCACCACCCGGGGATCACTCGCACCACCCGGGGATCACTCGCACCACCCGGGGATCACTTGCACCACCCGGGAATCGCTCGCACGCTCCCGGGAATCGCTCGCACGCTCCAGGGGATCGCTCGCACGCTCCCGGGGATCGCTCGCACGATCCAGGAGATCGCGCGCACCACCCGGGATCACTCGCACGCTCCAGGGGATCGCTCGCACGCTCCCGGGTATCACTCGCACCACCCGGGAATCGCTCGCACGCTCCCGGGGATCACTCGCACCACCCGGGGATCACTCGCACCACCCGGGGATCACTCGCACCACCCGGGGATCGCTCGCAGGCTCCCGGGGATCACTCGCACCACCCGGGGATCACTCGCACGCTCCCGGGAATTGCTCGCACGCTCCAGGGGATCGCTCGCACGCTCCCAGGGATCGCTCGCACCACCCGGGAATCGCTCGCACGCTCCAGGGGATCGCTCGCACCACCCGGGAATCGCTCGCACGCTCCAGGGGTTCGCTCGCATGCTCCCGGGGATCACTCGCACGCTGCCGGGGATCACTTGCACGCTCCCGGGGATCACTCGCACGAACCCGGGGATCACTTGCACGCTGCCGGGGATCACTTGCACGCTCCCGGGGATCACTCGCACGAACCCGGGGATCACTTGCACGCACCCGGGGATCGCTCGCACGCACCCGGGGATCACTTGCACGCACCCGGGGATCGCTTGCACGCTCCCGGGGATCACTCGCACGAACCCGGGGATCACTCGCACACTCCCGGGGATCACTCGCACGAACCCGGGGATCACACGCACACTCCCGGGGATCACTCGCACGCTCCCGGGGATCACTCGCACGAACCCGGGGATCACACGCACACTCCCGGGGATCACTCGCACGCTTCCGGGGATCGCTCGCACCACCCGGGGATCACTCGCACGCTTCCGGGGATCGCTCGCACGCTCCCGGGGATCGCTCGCACGCTCCCGGGGAGCACTCGCACGCTACCGGGGATCACTCGCAAGCTCCCGGGGATCGCTCGCACCACCCGGGGATCACATGCACGCTCCCGGGGATCACATGCACGCTCCCGGGGATCAATCACATGCTCCCGGGGTTCACTCGCACGCTCCCGGAGATCACTCGCACGCACCCGGGGATCACTCGCACGCTCCCGGGGATCACTCGCACGCTCCCGGGGATCACATGCAAGCTCCCGGGTATCACATGAACGCTCCCGGGGATCACTCGCACGCTCCTGGGGATCACTCGCACGCTCCCGGGGATCACTCGCACGCACCCGGGGATCACTCCCATGCTCCTGGGGATCGATCGCACGCTCCCGGGGATCACCCGCACGGTCCAGGGGATCACTCGCACGCTCCCGGGGATCACATGCACGCTTCCGGGTATCACATGCACGCTCCCGGGGATCGCTCGCACGCTCCTGGGGATCGATCGCACGCTCCCGGGGATCACTCCCACGCTCCTGGGGATCACTCGCACGCACCCGGGGATCACTCCCACGCTCCTGGGGATCACTCACACGCTCCTGGGGATCACTCCCACGCTCCCGGGGATCACTCCCACGCTCCTGGGGATCACTCCCACGCTCCTGGGGATCGATCGCACGCTCCCGGGGATCACTCCCACGCTCCTGGGGATCACTCGCACGCTCCTGGGGATCGATCGCAAGCTCCCGGGGATCACTCACACCACTCGGGGGTCGCTCGCACCACCCGGGGATCGCTCGCACGCTCCCAGGGATCGCTCGCACGCTCCCAGGGATCGCTCGCACGCTCCCAGGGATCGCTCGCACGCTCCCGGGAATCACTCGCACGCTCGCGGGGATCACTCGCACCACCCGGGGGTCACTCGCACCACCCGGGGGTCACTCGCACGCTCCCAGGGATCGCTCGCACGCTCCCGGGAATCACTCGCACGCTCGCGGGGATCACTCGCACCACCCGGGGGTCACTCGCACCACCCGGGGGTCACTCGCACCACCCGGGGGTCACTCGCACCACCCGGGGGTCACTCGCACCACCCGGGGATCACTCGCACGCTCGCGGGGATCACTCGCACGCTCCCGGGGATCACTCGCACCACCCGGGGGTCACACGCACCACCCGGGGGTCACTCGCACCACCCGGGAATCGCTCGCACGCTCCCGGGAATCGCTCGCACCACCCGGGAATCGCTCGCTCACCGCTCCCGGGTATCACTCGCACCACCCGGGGATCACTCGCACGCTCCCGGGAATCACTCGCACCACCCGTGGATCACTCGCACCACCTGGGAATCGCTCGCACGCTCCCGGGAATCGCTCGCACGCTCCCGGGTATCACTCGCACCACCCGGGAATCGCTCGCACGCTCCCGGGGATCACTCGCACCACCCGGGGATCACTCGCACCACCCGGGGATCACTCGCACAGTCCCGGTGGTCACTCGCACCACCCGGGGATCACTCGCACCACCCGGGGATCGCTCGCACGCTCCCGGGGATCACTCGCACCACCCGGGGATCACTCGCACGCTCCCGGGGATCACTCGCACCATCCGGGGATCACTCGCACCACCCGGGGATCGCTCGCATGCTCCCGGGGATCACTCGCACCACCCGGGGATTGCTCGCACGCTCCTGGGAATCGCTCGCACGCTCCCGGGAATCGCTCGCACGCTCCCGGGTATCACGCGCACCACCCGGGGAACACTCGCACCACCCGGGGATCACTCGCACGCTCCCGGGAATCGCTCGCACGCTCCAGGGAATCGCTCGCACCACCCGGGAATCGCTCGCACGCTCCCGGGGATCGCTCGCACGCTCATGGGAATCACTCGCACACTCCCGGGGATCACTCGCACGCTCCCGGGGATCACATGCACTCTCGCGGGGATAACGCGCACGCTCCTGGATATCACATACACGCTCCCAGGGATCACTCCCATGCTCCCGGGGACGACTCGCACGCTCCCGGGGATCACTCGCACGCTCGCGGGGTCACTCGCACCACCCGGGGGTCACTCGCACCACCCGGGGGTCACTCGCACCACCCGGGGGTCACTCGCACCACCCGGGGGTCACTCGCACCACCCGGGGGTCACTCGCACCACCCGGGGATCACTCGCACCACCCGGGAATCGCTCGCACCACCCGGGAATCGCTCGCACGCTCCCGGGAATCGCTCGCACCACCCGGGAATCGCTCGCTCACCGCTCCCGGGTATCACTCGCACCACCCGGGGATCACTCGCACGCTCCCGGGAATCGCTCGCACCACCCGGGAATCGCTCGCTCACCGCTCCCGGGTATCACTCGCACCACCCGGGGATCACTCGCACGCTCCCGGGAATCGCTCGCACCACCCGGGAATCGCTCGCTCACCGCTCCCGGGTATCACTCGCACCACCCGGGGATCACTCGCACGCTCCCGGGGATCACTCGCACCACCCGGGGGTCACTCGCACCACCCGTGGATCACTCGCACCACCTGGGAATCGCTCGCACGCTCCCGGGAATCGCTCGCACGCTCCCGGGTATCACTCGCACCACCCGGGAATCGCTCGCACGCTCCCGGGGATCACTCGCACCACCCGGGGATCACTCGCACCACCCGGGGATCACTCGCACAGTCCCGGTGGTCACTCGCACCACCCGGGGATCACTCGCACCACCCGGGGATCGCTCGCACGCTCCCGGGGATCACTCGCACCACCCGGGGATCACTCGCACGCTCCCGGGGATCACTCGCACCATCCGGGGATCACTCGCACCACCCGGGGATCGCTCGCATGCTCCCGGGGATCACTCGCACCACCCGGGGATCGCTCGCACGCTCCTGGGAATCGCTCGCACGCTCCCGGGAATCGCTCGCACGCTCCCGGGTATCACGCGCACCACCCGGGGAACACTCGCACCACCCGGGGATCACTCGCACGCTCCCGGGAATCGCTCGCACGCTCCAGGGGATCGCTCGCATGCTCCAGGGGATCGCTCGCACGCTCGCGGGAATCGCTCGCACGCTCCAGGGGATCGCGCGCACGCTCCTGGGAATCGCTCGCACGCTCGCGGGGATCACTCGCACCACCCGGGGGTCGCTCGCACGACCCGGGGGTCACTCGCACCACCCGGGGGTCACTCGCACCACCTGGGAATCGCTCGCCGCTCCCGGGAATCGCTCGCACCACCCGGGAATCGCTCGCACGCTCCACGAGATCGCTCGCACACTCCCGGGAATCGCTCGCACGCTCCAGGGGATCGCTCGCACCACCCGGGGATCACTCGCACGCTCCAGGGGATCACTCGCACGCTCCCGGGAATCGCTCGCACGCTCCCGGGTATCACTCGCACCACCCGGGAATCGCTCGCACACTCCCGGGGATCACTCGCACCACCCGGGGATCACTCGCACCACCCGGGGATCACTCGCACCACCCGGGGATCACTCGCACGGTCCCGGGGGTCACTCGCACCACCCGGGGATCGCTCGCACCACCCGGGGATCACTCGCACGCTCCCGGGGATCACTCGCACCACCCGGGGATCGATCGCACGCTCCCGGGGATCACTCGCACCACCCGGGGATCACTCGCACGCTCCCGGGAATCGCTCGCACGCTCCCGGGGATCGCTCGCACGCTCCCGGGTATCACTCGCACCACCCGGGGATCACTCGCACCACCCGGGGATCACTCGCACGCTCCCGGGAATTGCTCGCACGCTCCAGGGGATCGCTCGCATGCTCCCGGGAATCGCTCGCACGCTCCCAGGGATCGCTCGCACCACCCGGGAATCGCTCGCACGCTCCCGGGAATCGCTCGCACGCTCCAGGGGATCGCTCGCACCACCCGGGAATCGCTCGCACGCTCCCGGGAATCGCTCGCACGCTCCCGGGAATCGCTCGCACGCTCCAGGGGTTCGCTCGCATGCTCCCGGGGATCGCTCGCACGCTCCCAGTGATCACTCGCACGCACCCGGGGATCACTTTCACGCTCCCGGGGATCACTTGCACGCACCCGGGGATCGCTTGCACGCTCCCGGGGATCACTCGCACGAACCCGGGGATCACTCGCACACTCCCGGGGATCACTCGCATGCTCCCGGGGATCACTCGCACGAACCCGGGGATCACTCGCACGCTTCCGGGGATCGCTCGCACCACCCGGGGATCACTCGCACCACCCGGGGATCGCTCGCACGCTCCCGGGGATCACTCGCACCACCCGGGGATCACTCGCACGCTCCTGGGAATCGCTCGCACGCTCCCGGGAATCACTCGCACCACCCGGGGAACACTCGCACCACCCGGGGATCACTCGCACGCTCCCGGGAATCGCTCGCACGCTCCCGGGAATCGCTCGCACGCTCCAGGGGATAGCTCGCTCGCTCCCGGGAATCGCTCGCACGCTCCAGGGGATCGCGCGCACGCTCCTGGGAATCGCTCGCACGCTCGCGGGGATCACTCGCACCACCCGGGGGTCACTCGCACCACCCGGGGTTCACTCGCACCACCTGGGAATCGCTCGCACGCTCCCGGGAATCGCTCGCACCACCCAGGAATTGCTCGCACGCTCCCGGGTATCACTCGCACCACCCGGGGATCACTCGCACGCTCCCGGGGATCACTCGCACGCTCCCGGGTATCACTCGCACGCTCCCGGGGATCACATGCACTCTCGCGTGGATCACTCGCACGCTCCCGGGTATCACATGCACGCTCCCGGGGGTCACTCGCACCACCCGGGGATCACTCGCATGCTCCCGGGAATCGCTCGCATGCTCCCGGGAATTGCTCGCACGCTCCCGGGAATCGCTCGCACGCTCCAGGGGATCGCTCGCACGCTCCCGGGAATCGCTCGCACGCTCCCGGGGATCGCTCGCACGCTCCCGGGAATCGCTCGCACGCTCCCGGGGATCGCTCGCACGCTCCCGGGAATCGCTCGCACGCTCCCGGGAATCGCTCGCACGCTCCAGGGGATCGCTCGCACGCTCCCGGAAATCGCTCGTACACTCCAGGGGATCGCTCGCACCACCCGGGAATCGCTCGCACGCTCCCGGGAATCGCTCGCACGCTCCCGGGAATCGCTCGCACGCTCCAGGGGATCGCTCGCACCACCCGGGAATCGCTCGCACGCTCCCGGGGATCGCTCGCACGCTCATGGGAATCACTCGCACACTCCCGGGGATCACTCGCACGCTCCCGGGGATCACATGCACTCTCGCGGGGATAACTCGCACGCTCCTGGATATCACATACACGCTCCCAGGGATCACTCCCATGCTCCCGGGGACGACTCGCACGCTCGCGGGGATCACTCGCACGCTCGCGGGGATCACTCGCACCACCCGGGGGTCACTCGCACCACCCGGGGGTCACTCGCACCACCCGGGGGTCACTCGCACCACCCGGGGATCACTCGCACCACCCGGGAATCGCTCGCACGCTCCCGGGAATCGCTCGCACCACCCGGGAATCGCTCGCTCACCGCTCCCGGGTATCACTCGCACCACCCGGGGATCACTCGCACGCTCCCGGGGATCACTCGCACCACCCGGGGGTCACTCGCACCACCCGTGGATCACTCGCACCACCTGGGAATCGCTCGCACGCTCCCGGGAATCGCTCGCACCACCCGGGAATCGCTCGCACGCTCCCGGGAATCGCTCGCACGCTCCCGGGTATCACTCGCACCACCCGGGAATCGCTCGCACGCTCCCGGGGATCACTCGCACCACCCGGGGATCACTCGCACCACCCGGGGATCACTCGCACCACCCGGGGATCACTCGCACAGTCCCGGTGGTCACTCGCACCACCCGGGGATCACTCGCACCACCCGGGGATCGCTCGCACGCTCCCGGGGATCACTCGCACCATCCGGGGATCACTCGCACCACCCGGGGATCGCTCGCATGCTCCCGGGGATCACTCGCACCACCCGGGGATCGCTCGCACGCTCCTGGGAATCGCTCGCACGCTCCCGGGAATCGCTCGCACGCTCCCGGGTATCACTCGCACCACCCGGGGAACACTCGCACCACCCGGGGATCACTCGCACGCTCCCGGGAATCGCTCGCCGCTCCAGGGGATCGCTCGCATGCTCCAGGGGATCGCTCGCACGCTCCCGGGAATCGCTCGCACGCTCCAGGGGATCGCGCGCACGCTCCTGGGAATCGCTCGCACGCTCGCGGGGATCACTCGCACCACCCGGGGGTCACTCGCACCACCCGGGGGTCACTCGCACCACCCGGGGGTCACTCGCACCACCCGGGGGTCACTCGCACCACCTGGGAATCGCTCGCACGCTCCCGGGAATCGCTCGCACCACCCGGGAATCGCTCGCACGCTCCACGAGATCGCTCGCACGCTCCCGGGAATCGCTCGCACGCTCCAGGGGATCGCTCGCACGCTCCCGGGAATCGCTCGCACCACCCGGGAATCGCTCGCACGCTCCACGAGATCGCTCGCACACTCCCGGGAATCGCTCGCACGCTCCAGGGGATCGCTCGCACCACCCGGGGATCACTTGCACGCTCCCGGGGATCACTCGCACGAACCCGGGGATCACTTGCACGCACCCGGGGATCGCTCGCACGCACCCGGGGATCACTTGCACGCACCCGGGGATCGCTTGCACGCTCCCGGGGATCACTCGCACGAACCCGGGGATCACTCGCACACTCCCGGGGATCACTCGCACGAACCCGGGGATCACACGCACACTCCCGGGGATCACTCGCACGCTCCCGGGGATCACTCGCACGAACCCGGGGATCACACGCACACTCCCGGGGATCACTCGCACGCTTCCGGGGATCGCTCGCACCACCCGGGGATCACTCGCACGCTTCCGGGGATCGCTCGCACGCTCCCGGGGATCGCTCGCACGCTCCCGGGGAGCACTCGCACGCTACCGGGGATCACTCGCAAGCTCCCGGGGATCGCTCGCACCACCCGGGGATCACATGCACGCTCCCGGGGATCACATGCACGCTCCCGGGGATCAATCACATGCTCCCGGGGTTCACTCGCACGCTCCCGGAGATCACTCGCACGCACCCGGGGATCACTCGCACGCTCCCGGGGATCACTCGCACGCTCCCGGGGATCACATGCAAGCTCCCGGGTATCACATGAACGCTCCCGGGGATCACTCGCACGCTCCTGGGGATCACTCGCACGCTCCCGGGGATCACTCGCACGCACCCGGGGATCACTCCCATGCTCCTGGGGATCGATCGCACGCTCCCGGGGATCACCCGCACGGTCCAGGGGATCACTCGCACGCTCCCGGGGATCACATGCACGCTTCCGGGTATCACATGCACGCTCCCGGGGATCGCTCGCACGCTCCTGGGGATCGATCGCACGCTCCCGGGGATCACTCCCACGCTCCTGGGGATCACTCGCACGCACCCGGGGATCACTCCCACGCTCCTGGGGATCACTCACACGCTCCTGGGGATCACTCCCACGCTCCCGGGGATCACTCCCACGCTCCTGGGGATCACTCCCACGCTCCTGGGGATCGATCGCACGCTCCCGGGGATCACTCCCACGCTCCTGGGGATCACTCGCACGCTCCTGGGGATCGATCGCAAGCTCCCGGGGATCACTCACACCATTCGGGGGTCGCTCGCACCACCCGGGGATCGCTCGCACGCTCCCAGGGATCGCTCGCACGCTCCCAGGGATCGCTCGCACGCTCCCGGGAATCACTCGCATGCTCCCGGGAATCACTCGCACGCTCCCAGGGATCGCTCGCACGCTCCCGGGAATCGCTCGCACGCTACAGGGGATCGCTCGCACGCTCCCGGAAATCGCTCGTACACTCCAGGGGATCGCTCGCACCACCCGGGAATCGCTCGCACGCTCCAGGGGATCGCTCGCACCACCCGGGAATCGCTCGCACGCTCCCGGGGATCGCTCGCACGCTCATGGGAATCACTCGCACACTCCCGGGGATCACTCGCACGCTCCCGGGGATCACATGCACTCTCGCGGGGATAACTCGCACGCTCCTGGATATCACATACACGCTCCCAGGGATCACTCCCATGCTCCCGGGGACGACTCGCACGCTCCCGGGGATCACTCGCACGCTCGCGGGGATCACTCGCACCACCCGGGGGTCACTCGCACCACCCGGGGGTCACACGCACCACCCGGGGGTCACTCGCACCACCCGGGGGTCACTCGCACCACCCGGGGGTCACTCGCACCACCCGGGGGTCACTCGCACCACCCGGGGGTCACTCGCACCACCCGGGGGTCACTCGCACCACCCGGGGGTCACTCGCACCACCCGGGGGTCACTCGCACCACCCGGGGGTCACTCGCACCACCCGGGGGTCACTCGCACCACCCGGGGATCACTCGCACCACCCGGGAATCGCTCGCACGCTCCCGGGAATCGCTCGCACCACCCGGGAATCGCTCGCTCACCGCTCCCGGGTATCACTCGCACCACCCGGGGATCACTCGCACGCTCCCGGGGATCACTCGCACCACCCGGGGGTCACTCGCACCACCCGTGGATCACTCGCACCACCTGGGAATCGCTCGCACGCTCCCGGGAATCGCTCGCACGCTCCCGGGAATCGCTCGCACGCTCCCGGGTATCACTCGCACCACCCGGGAATCGCTCGCACGCTCCCGGGGATCACTCGCACGCACCCGGGGATCACTCCCATGCTCCTGGGGATCGATCGCACGCTCCCGGGGATCACTCGCACGGTCCAGGGGATCACTCGCACGCTCCCGGGGATCACATGCGCGCTTCCGGGTATCACATGCACGCTCCCGGGGATCGCTCGCACGCTCCTGGGGATCGATCGCACGCTCCCGGGGATCACTCCCACGCTCCTGGGGATCACTCGCACGCACCCGGGGATCACTCCCACGCTCCTGGGGATCACTCACACGCTCCTGGGGATCACTCCCACGCTCCCGGGGATCACTCCCACGCTCCTGGGGATCACTCCCACGCTCCTGGGGATCGATCGCACGCTCCCGGGGATCACTCCCACGCTCCTGGGGATCACTCGCACGCTCCTGGGGATCGATCGCAAGCTCCCGGGGATCACTCACACCACTCGGGGGTCGCTCGCACCACCCGGGGATCGCTCGCACGCTCCCAGGGATCGCTCGCACGCTCCCAGGGATCGCTCGCACGCTCCCGGGAATCACTCGCATGCTCCCGGGAATCACTCGCACGCTCCCAGGGATCGCTCGCACGCTCCCGGGAATCGCTCGCACGCTCCAGGGGATCGCTCGCACGCTCCCGGAAATCGCTCGTACACTCCAGGGGATCGCTCGCACCACCCGGGAATCGCTCGCACGCTCCAGGGGATCGCTCGCACCACCCGGGAATCGCTCGCACGCTCCCGGGGATCGCTCGCACGCTCATGGGAATCACTCGCACACTCCCGGGGATCACTCGCACGCTCCCGGGGATCACATGCACTCTCGCGGGGATAACTCGCACGCTCCTGGATATCACATACACGCTCCCAGGGATCACTCCCATGCTCCCGGGGACGACTCGCACGCTCCCGGGGATCACTCGCACGCTCGCGGGGATCACTCGCACCACCCGGGGGTCACTCGCACCACCCGGGGATCACTCGCACCACCCGGGGGTCACTCGCACCACCCGGGGGTCACTCGCACCACCCGGGGGTCACTCGCACCACCCGGGGATCACTCGCACCACCCGGGGGTCACTCGCACCACCCGGGGATCACTCGCACCACCCGGGGGTCACACGCACCACCCGGGGGTCACTCGCACCACCCGGGGATCACTCGCACCACCCGGGAATCGCTCGCTCACCGCTCCCGGGTATCACTCGCACCACCCGGGGATCACTCGCACGCTCCCGGGGATCACTCGCACCACCCGGGGGTCACTCGCACCACCCGTGGATCACTCGCACCACCTGGGAATCGCTCGCACGCTCCCGGGAATCGCTCGCACGCTCCCGGGTATCACTCGCACCACCCGGGAATCGCTCGCACGCTCCCGGGGATCACTCGCACCACCCGGGGATCACTCGCACCACCCGGGGATCACTCGCACAGTCCCGGTGGTCACTCGCACCACCCGGGGATCACTCGCACCACCCGGGGATCGCTCGCACGCTCCTGGGGATCACTCGCACCACCCGGGGATCACTCGCACGCTCCCGGGGATCACTCGCACCATCCGGGGATCACTCGCACCACCCGGGGATCGCTCGCATGCTCCCGTGGATCACTCGCACCACCCGGGGATTGCTCGCACGCTCCTGGGAATCGCTCGCACGCTCCTGGGAATCGCTCGCACGCTCCCGGGTATCACGCGCACCACCCGGGGAACACTCGCACCACCCGGGGATCACTCGCACGCTCCCGGGAATCGCTCGCACGCTCCAGGGGATCGCTCGCACCACCCGGGAATCGCTCGCACGCTCCCGGGGATCGCTCGCACGCTCATGGGAATCACTCGCACACTCCCGGGGATCACTCGCACGCTCCCGGGGATCACATGCACTCTCGCGGGGATAACTCGCACGCTCCTGGATATCACATACACGCTCCCAGGGATCACTCCCATGCTCCCGGGGACGACTCGCACGCTCCCGGGGATCACTCGCACGCTCGCGGGGTCACTCGCACCACCCGGGGGTCACTCGCACCACCCGGGGGTCACTCGCACCACCCGGGGGTCACTCGCACCACCCGGGGGTCACTCGCACCACCCGGGGATCACTCGCACCACCCGGGAATCGCTCGCACGCTCCCGGGAATCGCTCGCACCACCCGGGAATCGCTCGCTCACCGCTCCCGGGTATCACTCGCACCACCCGGGGATCACTCGCACGCTCCCGGGGATCACTCGCACCACCCGGGGGTCACTCGCACCACCCGTGGATCACTCGCACCACCTGGGAATCGCTCGCACGCTCCCGGGAATCGCTCGCACGCTCCCGGGTATCACTCGCACCACCCGGGAATCGCTCGCACGCTCCCGGGGATCACTCGCACCACCCGGGGATCACTCGCACCACCCGGGGATCACTCGCACAGTCCCGGTGGTCACTCGCACCACCCGGGGATCACTCGCACCACCCGGGGATCGCTCGCACGCTCCCGGGGATCACTCGCACCACCCGGGGATCACTCGCACGCTCCCGGGGATCACTCGCACCATCCGGGGATCACTCGCACCACCCGGGGATCGCTCGCATGCTCCCGGGGATCACTCGCACCACCCGGGGATCGCTCGCACGCTCCTGGGAATCGCTCGCACGCTCCCGGGAATCGCTCGCACGCTCCCGGGTATCACGCGCACCACCCGGGGAACACTCGCACCACCCGGGGATCACTCGCACGCTCCCGGGAATCGCTCGCACGCTCCAGGGGATCGCTCGCATGCTCCAGGGGATCGCTCGCACGCTCGCGGGAATCGCTCGCACGCTCCAGGGGATCGCGCGCACGTTCCTGGGAATCGCTCGCACGCTCGCGGGGATCACTCGCACCACCCGGGGGTCACTCGCACGACCCGGGGGTCACTCGCACCACCCGGGGGTCACTCGCACCACCTGGGAATCGCTCGCCGCTCCCGGGAATCGCTCGCACCACCCGGGAATCGCTCGCACGCTCCACGAGATCGCTCGCACACTCCCGGGAATCGCTCGCACGCTCCAGGGGATCGCTCGCACCACCCGGGGATCACTCGCACGCTCCAGGGGATCACTCGCACGCTCCCGGGAATCGCTCGCACGCTCCCGGGTATCACTCGCACCACCCGGGAATCGCTCGCACACTCCCGGGGATCACTCGCACCACCCGGGGATCACTCGCACCACCCGGGGATCACTCGCACCACCCGGGGATCACTCGCACGGTCCCGGGGGTCACTCGCACCACCCGGGGATCGCTCGCACCACCCGGGGATCACTCGCACGCTCCCGGGGATCACTCGCACCACCCGGGGATCGATCGCACGCTCCCGGGGATCACTCGCACCACCCGGGGATCACTCGCACGCTCCCGGGAATCGCTCGCACGCTCCCGGGGATCGCTCGCACGCTCCCGGGTATCACTCGCACCACCCGGGGATCACTCGCACCACCCGGGGATCACTCGCACGCTCCCGGGAATTGCTCGCACGCTCCAGGGGATCGCTCGCATGCTCCCGGGAATCGCTCGCACGCTCCCAGGGATCGCTCGCACCACCCGGGAATCGCTCGCACGCTCCCGGGAATCGCTCGCACGCTCCAGGGGATCGCTCGCACCACCCGGGAATCGCTCGCACGCTCCCGGGAATCGCTCGCACGCTCCCGGGAATCGCTCGCACGCTCCAGGGGTTCGCTCGCATGCTCCCGGGGATCGCTCGCACGCTCCCAGTGATCACTCGCACGCACCCGGGGATCACTTTCACGCTCCCGGGGATCACTTGCACGCACCCGGGGATCGCTTGCACGCTCCCGGGGATCACTCGCACGAACCCGGGGATCACTCGCACACTCCCGGGGATCACTCGCATGCTCCCGGGGATCACTCGCACGAACCCGGGGATCACTCGCACGCTTCCGGGGATCGCTCGCACCACCCGGGGATCACTCGCACCACCCGGGGATCGCTCGCACGCTCCCGGGGATCACTCGCACCACCCGGGGATCACTCGCACGCTCCTGGGAATCGCTCGCACGCTCCCGGGAATCACTCGCACCACCCGGGGAACACTCGCACCACCCGGGGATCACTCGCACGCTCCCGGGAATCGCTCGCACGCTCCCGGGAATCGCTCGCACGCTCCAGGGGATCGCTCGCACGCTCCCGGGAATCGCTCGCACGCTCCAGGGGATCGCGCGCACGCTCCTGGGAATCGCTCGCACGCTCGCGGGGATCACTCGCACCACCCGGGGGTCACTCGCACCACCCGGGGTTCACTCGCACCACCTGGGAATCGCTCGCACGCTCCCGGGAATCGCTCGCACCACCCAGGAATTGCTCGCACGCTCCCGGGTATCACTCGCACCACCCGGGGATCACTCGCACGCTCCCGGGGATCACTCGCACGCTCCCGGGTATCACTCGCACGCTCCCGGGGATCACATGCACTCTCGCGTGGATCACTCGCACGCTCCCGGGTATCACATGCACGCTCCCGGGGGTCACTCGCACCACCCGGGGATCACTCGCATGCTCCCGGGAATCGCTCGCATGCTCCCGGGAATTGCTCGCACGCTCCCGGGAATCGCTCGCACGCTCCAGGGGATCGCTCGCACGCTCCCGGGAATCGCTCGCACGCTCCCGGGGATCGCTCGCACGCTCCCGGGAATCGCTCGCACGCTCCCGGGGATCGCTCGCACGCTCCAGGGGATCGCTCGCACGCTCCCGGAAATCGCTCGTACACTCCAGGGGATCGCTCGCACCACCCGGGAATCGCTCGCACGCTCCCGGGAATCGCTCGCACGCTCCAGGGGATCGCTCGCACCACCCGGGAATCGCTCGCACACTCCCGGGGATCGCTCGCACGCTCATGGGAATCACTCGCACACTCCCGGGGATCACTCGCACGCTCCCGGGGATCACATGCACTCTCGCGGGGATAACTCGCACGCTCCTGGATATCACATACACGCTCCCAGGGATCACTCCCATGCTCCCGGGGACGACTCGCACGCTCGCGGGGATCACTCGCACGCTCGCGGGGATCACTCGCACCACCCGGGGGTCACTCGCACCACCCGGGGGTCACTCGCACCACCCGGGGGTCACACGCACCACCCGGGGATCACTCGCACCACCCGGGGATCACTCGCACCACCCGGGGGTCACTCGCACCACCCGGGGGTCACTCGCACCACCCGGGGGTCACTCGCACCACCCGGGGGTCACTCGCACCACCCGGGGGTCACTCGCACCACCCGGGGGTCACTCGCACCACCCGGGGGTCACTCGCACCACCCGGGGGTCACTCGCACCACCCGGGGGTCACTCGCACCACCTGGGAATCGCTCGCACGCTCCCGGGAATCGCTCGCACCACCCGGGAATCGCTCGCACGCTCCACGAGATCGCTCGCACGCTCCCGGGAATCGCTCGCACGCTCCAGGGGATCGCTCGCACGCTCCCGGGAATCGCTCGCACCACCCGGGAATCGCTCGCACGCTCCACGAGATCGCTCGCACGCTCCCGGGAATCGCTCGCACGCTCCAGGGGATCGCTCGCACCACCCGGGGATCACTCGCACGCTCCAGGGGATCACTCGCACGCTCCCGGGAATCGCTCACACGCTCCCGGGTATCACTCGCACCACCCGGGAATCGCTCGCACACTCCCGGGGATCACTCGCACCACCCGGGGATCACTCGCACCACCCGGGGATCACTCGCACCACCCGGGGATCACTCGCACGGTCCCGGGGGTCACTCGCACCACCCGGGGATCGCTCGCACGCTCCCGGGGATCACTCGCACCACCCGGGGATCACTCGCACCACCCGGGGATCACTCGCACGCTCCCGGGGATCACTCGCACCACCCGGGGATCGATCGCACGCCCCCGGGGATCACTCGCACCACCCGGGGATCACTCGCACGCTCCCGGGAATCGCTCGCACGCTCCCGGCGATCGCTCGCACGCTCCCGGGTATCACTCGCACCACCCGGGGATCACTCGCACCACCCGGGGATCACTCGCACGCTCCCGGGAATTGCTCGCACGCTCCAGGGGATCGCTCGCACGCACCCGGGAATCGCTCGCACGCTCCCAGGGATCGCTCGCACCACCCGGGAATCGCTCGCACGCTCCCGGGAATCGCTCGCACGCTCCAGGGGATCGCTCGCACCACCCGGGAATCGCTCGCACGCTCCCGGGAATCGCTCGCACGCTCCAGGGGTTCGCTCGCATGCTCCCGGGGATCGCTCGCACGCTCCCAGTGATCACTCGCACGCACCCGGGGATCACTTTCACGCTCCCGGGGATCACTTGCACGCACCCGGGGATCGCTTGCACGCTCCCGGGGATCACTCGCACGAACCCGGGGATCACTCGCACACTCCCGGGGATCACTCGCATGCTCCCGGGGATCACTCGCACGAACCCGGGGATCACCCGCACGCTTCCGGGGATCGCTCGCACCACCCGGGGATCACTCGCACCACCCGGGGATCGCTCGCACGCTCCCGGGGATCACTCGCACCACCCGGGGATCACTCGCACGCTCCTGGGAATCGCTCGCACGCTCCCGGGAATCACTCGCACCACCCGGGGAACACTCGCACCACCCGGGGATCACTCGCACGCTCCCGGGAATCGCTCGCACGCTCCCGGGAATCGCTCGCACGCTCCAGGGGATCGCTCGCACGCTCCCGGGAATCGCTCGCACGCTCCAGGGGATCGCGCGCACGCTCCTGGGAATCGCTCGCACGCTCGCGGGGATCACTCGCACCACCCGGGGGTCACTCGCACCACCCGGGGTTCACTCGCACCACCTGGGAATCGCTCGCACGCTCCCGGGAATCGCTCGCACCACCCAGGAATTGCTCGCACGCTCCCGGGTATCACTCGCACCACCCGGGGATCACTCGCACGCTCCCGGGGATCACTCGCACCGCCCGGGGGTCACTCGCACCACCCGTGGATCACTCGCACCACCTGGGAATTGCTCGCACGCTCCCGGGAATCGCTCGCACGCTCCCGGGAATCGCTCGCACGCTCCCGGGAATCGCTCGCACGCTCCAGGGGATCGCTCGCACGCTCCCGGGAATCGCTCGCACGCTCCAGGGGATCGCTCGCACGCTCCCGGGAATCGCTCGCACGCTCCAGGGGATCGCTCGCACCACCCGGGGATCACTCGCACGCTCCAGGGGATCACTCGCACGCTCCCGGGAATCGCTCGCACGCTCCCGGGTATCACTCGCACCACCCGGGAATCGCTCGCACACTCCCGGGGATCACTCGCACCACCCGGGGATCACTCGCACCACCCGGGGATCACTCGCACGGTCCCGGGGGTCACTCGCACCACCCGGGGATCGCTCGCACGCTCCCGGGGATCACTCGCACCACCCGGGGATCACTCGCACGCTCCCGGGGATCACTCGCACCACCCGGGGATCACTCGCACCACCCGGGGATCACTCGCACGCTCCCGGGAATCGCTCGCACGCTCCCGGGGATCGCTCGCACGCTCCCGGGTATCACTCGCACCACCCGGGGATCACTCGCACCACCCGGGGATCACTCGCACCACCCGGGGATCACTCGCACCACCCGGGGATCACTTGCACCACCCGGGAATCGCTCGCACGCTCCCGGGAATCGCTCGCACGCTCCAGGGGATCGCTCGCACGCTCCCGGGAATCGCTCGCACGATCCAGGAGATCGCGCGCACCACCCGGGATCACTCGCACGCTCCAGGGGATCGCTCGCACGCTCCCGGGTATCACTCGCACCACCCGGGAATCGCTCGCACGCTCCCGGGGATCACTCGCACCACCCGGGGATCACTCGCACCACCCGGGGATCACTCGCACCACCCGGGGATCGCTCGCAGGCTCCCGGGGATCACTCGCACCACCCGGGGATCACTCGCACGCTCCCGGGAATTGCTCGCACGCTCCAGGGGATCGCTCGCACGCTCCCAGGGATCGCTCGCACCACCCGGGAATCGCTCGCACGCTCCAGGGGATCGCTCGCACCACCCGGGAATCGCTCGCACGCTCCAGGGGTTCGCTCGCATGCTCCCGGGGATCGCTCGCACGCACCCGGGGATCACTTGCACGCTGCCGGGGATCACTTGCACGAACCCGGGGATCACTTGCACGCACCCGGGGATCGCTCGCACGCACCCGGGGATCACTTGCACGCACCCGGGGATCGCTTGCACGCTCCCGGGGATCACTCGCACGAACCCGGGGATCACTCGCACACTCCCGGGGATCACTCGCACGAACCCGGGGATCACACGCACACTCCCGGGGATCACTCGCACGCTCCCGGGGATCACTCGCACGAACCCGGGGATCACACGCACACTCCCGGGGATCACTCGCACGCTTCCGGGGATCGCTCGCACCACCCGGGGATCACTCGCACGCTTCCGGGGATCGCTCGCACGCTCCCGGGGATCGCTCGCACGCTCCCGGGGAGCACTCGCACGCTACCGGGGATCACTCGCAAGCTCCCGGGGATCGCTCGCACCACCCGGGGATCACATGCACGCTCCCGGGGATCACATGCACGCTCCCGGGGATCAATCACATGCTCCCGGGGTTCACTCGCACGCTCCCGGAGATCACTCGCACGCACCCGGGGATCACTCGCACGCTCCCGGGGATCACTCGCACGCTCCCGGGGATCACATGCAAGCTCCCGGGTATCACATGAACGCTCCCGGGGATCACTCGCACGCTCCTGGGGATCACTCGCACGCTCCCGGGGATCACTCGCACGCACCCGGGGATCACTCCCATGCTCCTGGGGATCGATCGCACGCTCCCGGGGATCACTCGCACGGTCCAGGGGATCACTCGCACGCTCCCGGGGATCACATGCACGCTTCCGGGTATCACATGCACGCTCCCGGGGATCGCTCGCACGCTCCTGGGGATCGATCGCACGCTCCCGGGGATCACTCCCACGCTCCTGGGGATCACTCGCACGCACCCGGGGATCACTCCCACGCTCCTGGGGATCACTCACACGCTCCTGGGGATCACTCCCACGCTCCCGGGGATCACTCCCACGCTCCTGGGGATCACTCCCACGCTCCTGGGGATCGATCGCACGCTCCCGGGGATCACTCCCACGCTCCTGGGGATCACTCGCACGCTCCTGGGGATCGATCGCAAGCTCCCGGGGATCACTCACACCACTCGGGGGTCGCTCGCACCACCCGGGGATCGCTCGCACGCTCCCAGGGATCGCTCGCACGCTCCCAGGGATCGCTCGCACGCTCCCGGGAATCACTCGCATGCTCCCGGGAATCACTCGCACGCTCCCAGGGATCGCTCGCACGCTCCCGGGAATCGCTCGCACGCTCCAGGGGATCGCTCGCACGCTCCCGGAAATCGCTCGTACACTCCAGGGGATCGCTCGCACCACCCGGGAATCGCTCGCACGCTCCAGGGGATCGCTCGCACCACCCGGGAATCGCTCGCACGCTCCCGGGGATCGCTCGCACGCTCATGGGAATCACTCGCACACTCCCGGGGATCACTCGCACGCTCCCGGGGATCACATGCACTCTCGCGGGGATAACTCGCACGCTCCTGGATATCACATACACGCTCCCAGGGATCACTCCCATGCTCCCGGGGACGACTCGCACGCTCCCGGGGATCACTCGCACGCTCGCGGGGATCACTCGCACCACCCGGGGGTCACTCGCACCACCCGGGGGTCACTCGCACCACCCGGGGGTCACTCGCACCACCCGGGGGTCACTCGCACCACCCGGGAATCGCTCGCACGCTCCCGGGAATCGCTCGCACCACCCGGGAATCGCTCGCTCACCGCTCCCGGGTATCACTCGCACCACCCGGGGATCACTCGCACGCTCCCGGGGATCACTCGCACCACCCGGGGGTCACTCGCACCACCCGTGGATCACTCGCACCACCTGGGAATCGCTCGCACGCTCCCGGGAATCGCTCGCACGCTCCCGGGAATCGCTCGCACGCTCCCGGGTATCACTCGCACCACCCGGGAATCGCTCGCACGCTCCCGGGGATCACTCGCACGCACCCGGGGATCACTCCCATGCTCCTGGGGATCGATCGCACGCTCCCGGGGATCACTCGCACGGTCCAGGGGATCACTCGCACGCTCCCGGGGATCACATGCACGCTTCCGGGTATCACATGCACGCTCCCGGGGATCGCTCGCACGCTCCTGGGGATCGATCGCACGCTCCCGGGGATCACTCCCACGCTCCTGGGGATCACTCGCACGCACCCGGGGATCACTCCCACGCTCCTGGGGATCACTCACACGCTCCTGGGGATCACTCCCACGCTCCCGGGGATCACTCCCACGCTCCTGGGGATCACTCCCACGCTCCTGGGGATCGATCGCACGCTCCCGGGGATCACTCCCACGCTCCTGGGGATCACTCGCACGCTCCTGGGGATCGATCGCAAGCTCCCGGGGATCACTCACACCACTCGGGGGTCGCTCGCACCACCCGGGGATCGCTCGCACGCTCCCAGGGATCGCTCGCACGCTCCCAGGGATCGCTCGCACGCTCCCGGGAATCACTCGCATGCTCCCGGGAATCACTCGCACGCTCCCAGGGATCGCTCGCACGCTCCCGGGAATCGCTCGCACGCTCCAGGGGATCGCTCGCACGCTCCCGGAAATCGCTCGTACACTCCAGGGGATCGCTCGCACCACCCGGGAATCGCTCGCACGCTCCAGGGGATCGCTCGCACCACCCGGGAATCGCTCGCACGCTCCCGGGGATCGCTCGCACGCTCATGGGAATCACTCGCACACTCCCGGGGATCACTCGCACGCTCCCGGGGATCACATGCACTCTCGCGGGGATAACTCGCACGCTCCTGGATATCACATACACGCTCCCAGGGATCACTCCCATGCTCCCGGGGACGACTCGCACGCTCCCGGGGATCACTCGCACGCTCGCGGGGATCACTCGCACCACCCGGGGGTCACTCGCACCACCCGGGGGTCACTCGCACCACCCGGGGGTCACTCGCACCACCCGGGGGTCACTCGCACCACCCGGGTATCACTCGCACCACCCGGGGATCACTCGCACGCTCCCGGGGATCACTCGCACCACCCGGGGGTCACTCGCACCACCCGTGGATCACTCGCACCACCTGGGAATCGCTCGCACGCTCCCGGGAATCGCTCGCACGCTCCCGGGTATCACTCGCACCACCCGGGAATCGCTCGCACGCTCCCGGGGATCACTCGCACCACCCGGGGATCACTCGCACCACCCGGGGATCACTCGCACCACCCGGGGATCGCTCGCACAGTCCCGGTGGTCACTCGCACCACCCGGGGATCACTCGCACCACCCGGGGATCGCTCGCACGCTCCCGGGGATCACTCGCACCACCCGGGGATCACTCGCACGCTCCCGGGGATCACTCGCACCATCCGGGGATCACTCGCACCACCCGGGGATCGCTCGCATGCTCCCGGGGATCACTCGCACCACCCGGGGATCGCTCGCACGCTCCTGGGAATCGCTCGCACGCTCCCGGGAATCGCTCGCACGCTCCAGGGGATCGCTCGCACCACCCGGGAATCGCTCGCACGCTCCCGGGGATCGCTCGCACGCTCATGGGAATCACTCGCACACTCCCGGGGATCACTCGCACGCTCCCGGGGATCACATGCACTCTCGCGGGGATAACTCGCACGCTCCTGGATATCACATACACGCTCCCAGGGATCACTCCCATGCTCCCGGGGACGACTCGCACGCTCCCGGGGATCACTCGCACGCTCGCGGGGATCACTCGCACCACCCGGGGGTCACTCGCACCACCCGGGGGTCACTCGCACCACCCGGGGGTCACTCGCACCACCCGGGGGTCACTCGCACCACCCGGGGGTCACTCGCACCACCCGGGGATCACTCGCACCACCCGGGAATCGCTCGCACGCTCCCGGGAATCGCTCGCACCACCCGGGAATCGCTCGCACGCTCCCGGGGATCACTCGCACCACCCGGGGATCACTCGCACCACCCGGGGATCACTCGCACAGTCCCGGTGGTCACTCGCACCACCCGGGGATCACTCGCACCACCCGGGGATCGCTCGCACGCTCCCGGGGATCACTCGCACCACCCGGGGATCACTCGCACGCTCCCGGGGATCACTCGCACCATCCGGGGATCACTCGCACCACCCGGGGATCGCTCGCATGCTCCCGGGGATCACTCGCACCACCCGGGGATCGCTCGCACGCTCCTGGGAATCGCTCGCACGCTCCCGGGAATCGCTCGCACGCTCCCGGGTATCACGCGCACCACCCGGGGAACACTCGCACCACCCGGGGATCACTCGCACGCTCCCGGGAATCGCTCGCACGCTCCAGGGGATCGCTCGCATGCTCCAGGGGATCGCTCGCACGCTCGCGGGAATCGCTCGCACGCTCCAGGGGATCGCGCGCACGCTCCTGGGAATCGCTCGCACGCTCGCGGGGATCACTCGCACCACCCGGGGGTCACTCGCACGACCCGGGGGTCACTCGCACCACCCGGGGGTCACTCGCACCACCTGGGAATCGCTCGCCGCTCCCGGGAATCGCTCGCACCACCCGGGAATCGCTCGCACGCTCCACGAGATCGCTCGCACACTCCCGGGAATCGCTCGCACGCTCCAGGGGATCGCTCGCACCACCCGGGGATCACTCGCACGCTCCAGGGGATCACTCGCACGCTCCCGGGAATCGCTCGCACGCTCCCGGGTATCACTCGCACCACCCGGGAATCGCTCGCACACTCCCGGGGATCACTCGCACCACCCGGGGATCACTCGCACCACCCGGGGATCACTCGCACCACCCGGGGATCACTCGCACGGTCCCGGGGGTCACTCGCACCACCCGGGGATCGCTCGCACCACCCGGGGATCACTCGCACGCTCCCGGGGATCACTCGCACCACCCGGGGATCGATCGCACGCTCCCGGGGATCACTCGCACCACCCGGGGATCACTCGCACGCTCCCGGGAATCGCTCGCACGCTCCCGGGGATCGCTCGCACGCTCCCGGGTATCACTCGCACCACCCGGGGATCACTCGCACCACCCGGGGATCACTCGCACGCTCCCGGGAATTGCTCGCACGCTCCAGGGGATCGCTCGCATGCTCCCGGGAATCGCTCGCACGCTCCCAGGGATCGCTCGCACCACCCGGGAATCGCTCGCACGCTCCCGGGAATCGCTCGCACGCTCCAGGGGATCGCTCGCACCACCCGGGAATCGCTCGCACGCTCCCGGGAATCGCTCGCACGCTCCCGGGAATCGCTCGCACGCTCCAGGGGTTCGCTCGCATGCTCCCGGGGATCGCTCGCACGCTCCCAGTGATCACTCGCACGCACCCGGGGATCACTTTCACGCTCCCGGGGATCACTTGCACGCACCCGGGGATCGCTTGCACGCTCCCGGGGATCACTCGCACGAACCCGGGGATCACTCGCACACTCCCGGGGATCACTCGCATGCTCCCGGGGATCACTCGCACGAACCCGGGGATCACTCGCACGCTTCCGGGGATCGCTCGCACCACCCGGGGATCACTCGCACCACCCGGGGATCGCTCGCACGCTCCCGGGGATCACTCGCACCACCCGGGGATCACTCGCACGCTCCTGGGAATCGCTCGCACGCTCCCGGGAATCACTCGCACCACCCGGGGAACACTCGCACCACCCGGGGATCACTCGCACGCTCCCGGGAATCGCTCGCACGCTCCCGGGAATCGCTCGCACGCTCCAGGGGATCGCTCGCACGCTCCCGGGAATCGCTCGCACGCTCCAGGGGATCGCGCGCACGCTCCTGGGAATCGCTCGCACGCTCGCGGGGATCACTCGCACCACCCGGGGGTCACTCGCAGCACCCGGGGTTCACTCGCACCACCTGGGAATCGCTCGTACGCTCCCGGGAATCGCTCGCACCACCCAGGAATTGCTCGCACGCTCCCGGGTATCACTCGCACCACCCGGGGATCACTCGCACGCTCCCGGGGATCACTCACACCGCCCGGGGGTCACTCGCACCACCCGTGGATCACTCGCACCACCTGGGAATTGCTCGCACGCTCCCGGGAATCGCTCGCACGCACCCGGGAATCGCTCGCACGCTCCCGGGAATCGCTCGCACGCTCCAGGGGATCGCTCGCACGCTCCCGGGAATCGCTCGCACGCTCCAGGGGATCGCTCGCACGCTCCCGGGAATCGCTCGCACGCTCCAGGGGATCGCTCGCACGCTCCAGGGGATCACTCGCACCACCCGGGGATCACTCGCACGCTCCAGGGGATCACTCGCACGCTCCCGGGAATCGCTCGCACGCTCCCGGGTATCACTCGCACCACCCGGGAATCGCTCGCACACTCCCGGGGATCACTCGCACCACCCGGGGATCACTCGCACCACCCGGGGATCACTCGCACCACCCGGGGATCACTCGCACGGTCCCGGGGGTCACTCGCACCACCCGGGGATCGCTCGCACGCTCCCGGGGATCACTCGCACCACCCGGGGATCACTCGCACGCTCCCGGGGATCACTCGCACCACCCGGGGATCACTCGCACCACCCGCGGATCACTCGCACGCTCCCGGGAATCGCTCGCACGCTCCCGGGGATCGCTCGCACGCTCCCGGGTATCACTCGCACCACCCGGGTATCACTCGCACCACCCGGGGATCACTCGCACCACCCGGGGATCACTCGCACCACCCGGGGATCACTCGCACCACCCGGGGATCACTCGCACCACCCGGGAATCGCTCGCACGCTCCCGGGAATCGCTCGCACGCTCCAGGGGATCGCTCGCACGCTCCCGGGAATCGCTCGCACGATCCAGGAGATCGCTCGCACCACCCGGGATCACTCGCACGCTCCAGGGGATCGCTCGCACGCTCCCGGGTATCACTCGCACCACCCGGGAATCGCTCGCACGCTCCCGGGGATCACTCGCACCATCCGGGGATCACTCGCACCACCCGGGGATCACTCGCACCACCCGGGGATCGCTCGCAGGCTCCCGGGGATCACTCGCACCACCCGGGGATCACTCGCACGCTCCCGGGAATTGCTCGCACGCTCCAGGGGATCGCTCGCACGCTCCCAGGGATCGCTCGCACCACCCGGGAATCGCTCGCACGCTCCAGGGGATCGCTTGCACCACCCGGGAATCGCTCGCACGCTCCCGGGAATCGCTCGCACGCTCCAGGGGTTCGCTCGCATGCTCCCGGGGATCGCTCGCACGCTCCCAGGGATCACTCGCACGCACCCGGGGATCACTTGCACGCTCCCGGGGATCACTTGCACGCACCCGGGGATCGCTTGCACGCTCCCGGGGATCACTCGCACGAACCCGGGCATCACTCGCACACTCCCGGGGATCACTCGCACGCTCCCGGGGATCACTCGCACGAACCCGGGGATCACACGCACACTCCCGGGGATCACTCGCACGCTTCCGGGGATCGCTCGCACCACCCGGGGATCGCTCGCACGCTCCCGGGGATCGCTCGCACGCTCCCGGGGATCGCTCGCACGCTCCCGGGGAGCACTCGCACGCTACCGGGGATCACTCGCAAGCTCCCGGGGATCGCTCGCACCACCTGGGGATCACATGCACGCTCCCGGGGATCACATGCACGCTCCCGGGGATCAATCACACGCTCCCGGGGATCACTCGCACGCTCCCGGGGATCACATGCAAGCTCCCGGGTATCACATGAACGCTCCCGGGGATCACTCGCACGCTCCTGGGGATCACTCGCACGCTCCCGGGGATCACTCGCACGCACCCGGGGATCACTCGCACGCACCCGGTGATCACTCGCACGCTCCCGGGGATCACTCGCACGGTCCAGGGGATCACTCGCACGCTCCCGGGGATCACATGCACGCTTCCGGGTATCACGTGCACGCTCCCGGGGATCGCTTGCACGCTCCTGGGGATCGATCGCACGGTCCCGGGGATCACTCCCACGCTCCTGGGGATCACTCGCACGCACCCGGGGATCACTCCCACGCTCCTGGGGATCACTCACACGCTCCTGGGGATCACTCCCACGCTCCCGGGGATCACTCGCACGGTCCAGGGGATCACTCGCACGCTCCCGGGGATCACATGCACGCTTCCGGGATATCACATGCACGCTCCCGGGGATCACTCGCACGCTCCTGGGGATCGATCGCACGCTCCCGGGGATCACTCCCACGCTCCTGGGGATCACTCGCACGCACCCGGGGATCACTCCCACGCTCCTGGGGATCACTCACACGCCCCTGGGGATCACTCCCACGCTCCCGGGGATCACTCCCACGCTCCTGGGGATCACTCCCATGCTCCTGGGGATCGATCGCACGCTCCCGGGGATCACTCCCACGCTCCTGGGGATCACTCGCACGCTCCTGGGGATCGATCGCAAGCTCCCGGGGATCACTCACACCACTCGGGGGTCGCTCGCACCACCCGGGGATCGCTCGCACGCTCCCAGGGATCGCTCGCACGCTCCCGGGAATCACTCGCACGCTCCCAGGGATCGCTCGCACGCTCCCGTGAATCACTCGCACGCTCCCGGGGATCACTCACACCACCCGGGGGTAGCTCGCACGCTCCCGGGGATCACACGCACGCTCCCGGGGATCACTCGCATGCTCCCGGGGATCGCTCGCACGCTCCCGGGAATCACTCGCATGCTCCCGGGAATCACTCGCACGCTCCCGGGGATCACTCCCATGCTCCCGGGGATCGCTCGCACGCTCCCGGGAATCACTCGCACGCTCCCGGGGATCGCTCGCACCACCCGGGGATCACTGGCACGCCCCCGGGGATCACATGCACGCTCCCGGGTATCACATGCACGCTCCCGGGGATCACTCACACGCTCCCGGGGATCACTCGGACGCACCCGGGGATCACTCGCACGCACCCGGGGATCACTCGCACCACCCGTGGATCACTCGCACCACCTGGGAATCGCTCGCACGCTCCCGGGAATCGCTCGCACCACCCGGGAATCGCTCGCACGCTCCCGGGAATCACTCGCACGCTCCAGGGGATCGCTCGCACGCTCCCGGGAATCGCTCGCACGATCCAGGGGATCGCTCGCACCACCCGGGATCACTCGCACGCTCCAGGGGATCGCTCGCACGCTCCCGGGTATCACTCACACCACCCGGGAATCGCTCGCACGCTCCCGGGGATCACTCGCACCACCCGGGGATCACTTGCACCACCCGGGGATCGCTCGCACCACCCGGGGATCGCTCGCACGCTCCCGGGGATCACTCGCACCACCCGGGGATCACTCGCACGCTCCCGGGAATTGCTCGCACGCTCCAGGGGATCGCTCGCACGCTCCCAGGGATCGCTCGCACCACCCGGGATTCGCTCGCACGCTCCAGGGGATCGCTCGCACCACCCGGGAATCGCTCGCACGCTCCCGGGAATCGCTCGCACGCTCCCGGGGTTCGCTCGCATGCTCCCGGGGATCGCTCGCACGCTCCTAGGGATCACTCGCACGCACCCGGGGATCACTTGCACGCTCCCGGGGATCACTTGCACGCACCCGGGGATCGCTTGCACGCACCCGGGGATCGCTTGCACGCTCCCGGGGATCACTCGCACGAACCCGGGGATCACTCGCACACTCCCGGGGATCACTCGCATGCTCCCGGGGATCACTCGCACGAACCCGGGGATCACACGCACACTCCCGGGGATCACTCGCACGCTTCCGGGGATCGCTCGCACCACCCGGGGATCGCTCGCACCACCCGGGGATCGCTCGCACGCTCCCGGGAATCGCTCGCACCACCCGGGAATCGCTCGCACGCTCCCGGGAATCGCTCGCACGCTCCAGGGGATCGCTCGCACGCTCCCGGGAATCGCTCGCACGGTCCAGGGGATCGCTCGCACCACCCGGGATCACTCGCACGCTCCAGGGGAACGCTCGCACGCTCCCGGGTATCACTCGCACCACCGGGGAATCGCTCGCACGCTCCCGGGGATCACTCGCACCACCCGGGGATCACTCGCACCACCCGGGGATCACTCGCACCACCCGGGGATCACTCGCACGCTCCCGGGAATTGCTCGCACGCTCCAGGGATCGCTCGCACGCTCCCAGGGATCGCTCGCACCACCCGGGATTCGCTCGCACGCTCCAGGGGATCGCTCGCACCACCCGGGAATCGCTCGCACGCTCCCGGGAATCGCTCGCACGCTCCAGGGGTTCGCTCGCATGCTCCCGGTGATCGCTCGCACGCTCCCAGGGATCACTCACTCGCACGCACCCGGGGATCACTTGCACGCTCCCGGGGATCGCTTGCACGCTCCCGGGGATCACTGGCACGAACCCGGGGATCACTCGCACGCTCCAGGGGATCACTCGCACGAACCCGGGGATCACACGCACACTCCCGGGGATCACTCGCACGCTTCCGGGGATCGCTCGCACCACCCGGGGATCGCTCGCACCACCCGGGGATCGCTCGCACGCTCCCGGGGATCGCTCGCACGCTCCCGGTGATCACTGGCACGCTCCCGGGGAGCACTCGCACGCTACCGGGGATCACTCGCAAGCTCCCGGGGATCGCTCGCACCACCCGGGGATCACTGGCACGCTCCCGGGGATCACATGCACGCTCCCGGGGATCACTCACACGCTCCCGGGGATCACTCGCACGCTCCCGGGGATCACTCGCACGCTCCCGGGGATCACTCGCACGCACCCAGGGATCACTCGCACGCTCCCGGGGATCACTCGCACGCTCCAGGGGATCACTCGCACGCTCCCGGGTATCACATGCACGCTCCCGGGTATCACATGCACGCTCCCGGGGGTCGCTCGCACGCTCCTGGGGATCGATCGCACGCTCCCAGGGGATCACTCCCACGCTCCTGGGGATCACTCGCACGCTCCCGGGGATCACTCCCACGCTCCTGGGGATCACTCACACGCTCCTGGGGATCAATCCCACGCTCCCGGGGATCACTCCCACGCTCCTGGGGATCACTCCCACGCTCCTGGGGATCGATCGCACGCTCCCGGGGATCACTCCCACGCTCCTGGGGATCGCTCGCACGCTCCCGGGTATCGCTCGCACCACCCGGGGATCGCTCGCACCACCCGGGGATCACTCGCACCACCCGGGGATCACTCGCACCACCCGGGGATCACTCGCACCACCCGGGGATCACTCGCACCACCCGGGGATCACTCGCACGGTCCCGGGGGTCACTCGCACCACCCGGGGATCGCTCGCACGCTCCCGGGGATCACACGCTCAACCCGGGGATCACTCGCACGCTCCCGGGGATCACTCGCACCACCCGGGGATCACTCGCACCACCCGGGGATCACTCGCACGCTCCCGGGAATCGCTCGCACGCTCCCGGGGATCGCTCGCACGCTCCCGGGGATCGCTCGCACGCTCCCGGGTATCACTCGCACCACCCGGGGATCACTCGCACCACCCGGGGATCACTCGCACCACCCGGGGATCACTCGCACCACCCGGGGATCATTCGCACCACCCGGGGATCACTCGCACCACCCGGGGATCACTCGCACCACCCGGGGATCACTCGCACGCTCCCGGGAATTGCTCGCACGCTCCAGGGGATCGCTCGCACGCTCCCGGGAATCGCTCGCACGCTCCCAGGGATCGCTCGCACCACCCGGGAATCGCTCGCACGCTCCCGGGAATCGCTCGCACGCTCCAGGGGATCGCTCGCACCACCCGGGAATCGCTCGCATGCTCCCGGGGATCGCTCGCACGCTCCCAGTGATCACTCGCACGCACCCGGGGATCACTTTCACGCTCCCGGGGATCACTTGCACGCTCCCGGGGATCACTCGCACGAACCCGGGGATCACTCGCACACTCCCAGGGATCACTCGCATGCTCCCGGGGATCACTCGCACGAACCCGGGGATCACTCGCACGAACCCGGGGATCACTCGCACACTCCCGGGGATCACTCGCACGCTTCCGGGGATCGCTCGCACCACCCGGGGATCACTCGCACCACCCGGGGATCGCTCGCACACTCCCGGGGATCACTCGAACCACCCGGGGATCACTCGCACGCTCCTGGGAATCGCTCGCACGCTCCCGGGAATCACTCGCACCACCCGGGGAACACTCGCACCACCCGGGGATCACTCGCACGCTCCCGGGAATCGCTCGCACGCTCCCGGGAATCGCTCGCACGCTCCAGGGGATAGCTCGCACGCTCCCGGGAATCGCTCGCACGCTCCAGGGGATCGCGCGCACGCTCCTGGGAATCGCTCGCACGCTCGCGGGGATCACTCGCACCACCCGGGGGTCACTCGCACCACCCGGGGGTCACTCGCAGCACCCGGGGTTCACTCGCACCACCTGGGAATCGCTCGCACGCTCCCGGGAATCGCTCGCACCACCCAGGAATTGCTCGCACGCTCCCGGGTATCACTCGCACCACCCGGGGATCACTCGCACGCTCCCGGGGATCACTCGCACCGCCCGGGGGTCACTCGCACCACCCGTGGATCACTCGCACCACCTGGGAATCGCTCGCACGCTCCCGGGAATCGCTCGCACGCTCCTGGGAATCGCTCGCACGCTCCAGGGGATCGCTCGCACGCTCCCGGGAATCGCTCGCACGCTCCAGGGGATCGCTCGCACGCTCCCGGGAATCGCTCGCACGCTCCAGGGGATCGCTCGCACCACCCGGGGATCACTCGCACGCTCCCGGGGATCACTCGCACCGCCCGGGGGTCACTCGCACCACCCGTGGATCACTCGCACCACCTGGGAATCGCTCGCACGCTCCCGGGAATCGCTCGCACGCTCCTGGGAATCGCTCGCACGCTCCAGGGGATCGCTCGCACGCTCCCGGGAATCGCTCGCACGCTCCAGGGGATCGCTCGCACGCTCCCGGGAATCGCTCGCACGCTCCAGGGGATCGCTCGCACCACCCGGGGATCACTCGCACGCTCCAGGGGATCACTCGCACGCTCCCGGGAATCGCTCGCACGCTCCCGGGTATCACTCGCACCACCCGGGAATCGCTCGCACACTCCCGGGGATCACTCGCACCACCCGGGGATCACTCGCACCACCCGGGGATCACTCGCACCACCCGGGGATCACTCGCACGGTCCCGGGGGTCACTCGCACCACCCGGGGATCGCTCGCACGCTCCCGGGGATCACTCGCACCACCCGGGGATCACTCGCACGCTCCCGGGGATCACTCGCACCACCCGGGGATCACTCGCACCACCCGGGGATCACTCGCACGCTCCCGGGAATCGCTCGCACGCTCCCGGGGATCGCTCGCACGCTCCCGGGTATCACTCGCACCACCCGGGTATCACTCGCACCACCCGGGGATCACTCGCACCACCCGGGGATCACTCGCACCACCCGGGGATCACTCGCACCACCCGGGGATCACTCGCACCACCCGGGAATCGCTCGCACGCTCCCGGGAATCGCTCGCACGCTCCAGGGGATCGCTCGCACGCTCCCGGGAATCGCTCGCACGATCCAGGGGATCGCTCGCACCACCCGGGATCACTCGCACGCTCCAGGGGATCGCTCGCACGCTCCCGGGTATCACTCGCACCACCCGGGAATCGCTCGCACGCTCCAGGGGATCGCTCGCACGCTCCCGGGTATCACTCGCACCACCCGGGAATCGCTCGCACGCTCCCGGGGATCACTCGCACCACCCGGGGATCACTCGCACCACCCGGGGATCACTCGCACCACCCGGGGATCGCTCGCAGGCTCCCGGGGATCACTCGCACCACCCGGGATCACTCGCATGCTCCCGGGAATTGCTCGCACGCTCCAGGGGATCGCTCGCACGCTCCCAGGGATCGCTCGCACCACCCGGGAATCGCTCGCACGCTCCAGGGGATCGCTCGCACCACCCGGGAATCGCTCGCACGCTCCCGGGAATCGCTCGCACGCTCCAGGGGTTCGCTCGCATGCTCCCGGGGATCGCTCGCACGCTCCCAGGGATCACTCGCACGCACCCGGGGATCACTCGCACGCACCCGGGGATCACTTGCACGCTCCCGGGGATCGCTTGCACGCTCCCGGGGATCACTGGCACGAACCCGGGGATCACTCGCACGCTCCCGGGGATCACTCGCACGAACCCGGGGATCACACGCACACTCCCGGGGATCACTCGCACGCTTCCGGGGATCGCTCGCACCACCCGGGGATCGCTCGCACCACCCGGGGTTCGCTCGCACGCTCCCGGGGATCGCTCGCACGCTCCCGGTGATCACTGGCACGCTCCCGGGGAGCACTCGCACGCTACCGGGGATCACTCGCAAGCTCCCGGGGATCGCTCGCACCACCCGGGGATCACTGGCACGCTCCCGGGGATCACATGCACGCTCCCGGGGATCACTCACACGCTCCCGGGGATCACTCGCACGCTCCCGGGGATCACTCGCACGCTCCCGGGGATCACTCGCACGCACCCAGGGATCACTCGCACGCTCCCGGGGATCACTCGCACGCTCCAGGGGATCACTCGCACGCACCCAGGGATCACTCGCACGCTCCCGGGGATCACTCGCACGCTCCCGGGGATCACTCGCACGCACCCAGGGATCACTCGCACGCTCCCGGGGATCACTCGCACGCTCCAGGGGATCGCTCCCACGCTCCCGGGGATCACTCCCACGCTCCCGGGTATCACATGCACGCTCCCGGGTGTCACATGCACGCTCCCGGGTATCACATGCACGCTCCCGGGTGTCACATGCACGCTCCCGGGTATTACATGCACGCTCCCGGGGGTCGCTCGCACGCTCCTGGGGATCGATCGCACGCTCCCAGGGGATCACTCCCACGCTCCTGGGGATCACTCACACGCTCCTGGGGATCAATCCCACGCTCCCGGGGATCACTCCCACGCTCCTGGGGATCACTCCCACGCTCCTGGGGATCGATCGCACGCTCCCGGGGATCACTCCCACGCTCCTGGGGATCGCTCGCACGCTCCCGGGTATCGCTCGCACCACCCGGGGATCGCTCGCACCACCCGGGGATCACTCGCACCACCCGGGGATCACTCGCACCACCCGGGGATCACTCGCACCACCCGGGGATCACTCGCACCACCCGGGGATCACTCGCACGGTCCCGGGGGTCACTCGCACCACCCGGGGATCGCTCGCACGCTCCCGGGGATCACACGCTCCACCCGGGGATCACTCGCACGCTCCCGGGGATCACTCGCACCACCCGGGGATCACTCGCACCACCCGGGGATCACTCGCACGCTCCCGGGAATCGCTCGCACGCTCCCGGGGATCGCTCGCACGCTCCCGGGGATCGCTCGCACGCTCCCGGGTATCACTCGCACCACCCGGGGATCACTCGCACCACCCGGGGATCACTCGCACCACCCGGGGATCACTCGCACCACCCGGGGATCATTCGCACCACCCGGGGATCACTCGCACCACCCGGGGATCACTCGCACCACCCGGGGATCACTCGCACGCTCCCGGGAATTGCTCGCACGCTCCAGGGGATCGCTCGCACGCTCCCGGGAATCGCTCGCACGCTCCCAGGGATCGCTCGCACCACCCGGGAATCGCTCGCACGCTCCCGGGAATCGCTCGCACGCTCCAGGGGATCGCTCGCACCACCCGGGAATCGCTTGCATGCTCCCGGGGATCGCTCGCACGCTCCCAGTGATCACTCGCACGCACCCGGGGATCACTTTCACGCTCCCGGGGATCACTTGCACGCTCCCGGGGATCACTCGCACGAACCCGGGGATCACTCGCACACTCCCAGGGATCACTCGCATGCTCCCGGGGATCACTCGCACGAACCCGGGGATCACTCGCACGAACCCGGGGATCACTCGCACACTCCCGGGGATCACTCGCACGCTTCCGGGGATCGCTCGCACCACCCGGAGATCACTCGCACCACCCGGGGATCGCTCGCACACTCCCGGGGATCACTCGAACCACCCGGGGATCACTCGCACGCTCCTGGGAATCGCTCGCACGCTCCCGGGAATCACTCGCACCACCCGGGGAACACTCGCACCACCCGGGGATCACTCGCACGCTCCTGGGAATCGCTCGCACGCTCCCGGGAATCGCTCGCACGCTCCAGGGGATAGCTCGCACGCTCCCGGGAATCGCTCGCACGCTCCAGGGGATCGCGCGCACGCTCCTGGGAATCGCTCGCACGCTCGCGGGGATCACTCGCACCACCCGGGGGTCACTCGCACCACCCTGGGGTCACTCGCAGCACCCGGGGTTCACTCGCACCACCTGGGAATCGCTCGCACGCTCCCGGGAATCGCTCGCACCACCCAGGAATTGCTCGCACGCTCCCGGGTATCACTCGCACCACCCGGGGATCACTCGCACGCTCCCGGGGATCACTCGCACCGCCCGGGGGTCACTCGCACCACCCGTGGATCACTCGCACCACCTGGGAATCGCTCGCACGCTCCCGGGAATCGCTCGCACGCTCCTGGGAATCGCTCGCACGCTCCAGGGGATCGCTCGCACGCTCCCGGGAATCGCTCGCACGCTCCAGGGGATCGCTCGCACGCTCCCGGGAATCGCTCGCACGCTCCAGGGGATCGCTCGCACCACCCGGGGATCACTCGCACGCTCCAGGGGATCACTCGCACGCTCCCGGGAATCGCTCGCACGCTCCCGGGTATCACTCGCACCACCCGGGAATCGCTCGCACACTCCCGGGGATCACTCGCACCACCCGGGGATCACTCGCACCACCCGGGGATCACTCGCACCACCCGGGGATCACTCGCACGGTCCCGGGGGTCACTCGCACCACCCGGGGATCGCTCGCACGCTCCCGGGGATCACTCGCACCACCCGGGGATCACTCGCACGCTCCCGGGGATCACTCGCACCACCCGGGGATCACTCGCACCACCCGGGGATCACTCGCACGCTCCCGGGAATCGCTCGCACGCTCCCGGGGATCGCTCGCACGCTCCCGGGTATCACTCGCACCACCCGGGTATCACTCGCACCACCCGGGGATCACTCGCACCACCCGGGGATCACTCGCACCACCCGGGGATCACTCGCACCACCCGGGGATCACTCGCACCACCCGGGAATCGCTCGCACGCTCCCGGGAATCGCTCGCACGCTCCAGGGGATCGCTCGCACGCTCCCGGGAATCGCTCGCACGATCCAGGGGATCGCTCGCACCACCCGGGATCACTCGCACGCTCCAGGGGATCGCTCGCACGCTCCCGGGTATCACTCGCACCACCCGGGAATCGCTCGCACGCTCCAGGGGATCGCTCGCACGCTCCCGGGTATCACTCGCACCACCCGGGAATCGCTCGCACGCTCCCGGGGATCACTCGCACCACCCGGGGATCACTCGCACCACCCGGGGATCACTCGCACCACCCGGGGATCGCTCGCAGGCTCCCGGGGATCACTCGCACCACCCGGGATCACTCGCATGCTCCCGGGAATTGCTCGCACGCTCCAGGGGATCGCTCGCACGCTCCCAGGGATCGCTCGCACCACCCGGGAATCGCTCGCACGCTCCAGGGGATCGCTCGCACCACCCGGGAATCGCTCGCACGCTCCCGGGAATCGCTCGCACGCTCCAGGGGTTCGCTCGCATGCTCCCGGGAATCGCTCGCACGCTCCAGGGGATCGCTCGCACGCTCCCGGGAATCGCTCGCACGCTCCAGGGGATCGCTCGCACCACCCGGGGATCACTCGCACGCTCCCGGGGATCACTCGCACCGCCCGGGGGTCACTCGCACCACCCGTGGATCACTCGCACCACCTGGGAATCGCTCGCACGCTCCCGGGAATCGCTCGCACGCTCCTGGGAATCGCTCGCACGCTCCAGGGGATCGCTCGCACGCTCCCGGGAATCGCTCGCACGCTCCAGGGGATCGCTCGCACGCTCCCGGGAATCGCTCGCACGCTCCAGGGGATCGCTCGCACCACCCGGGGATCACTCGCACGCTCCAGGGGATCACTCGCACGCTCCCGGGAATCGCTCGCACGCTCCCGGGTATCACTCGCACCACCCGGGAATCGCTCGCACACTCCCGGGGATCACTCGCACCACCCGGGGATCACTCGCACCACCCGGGGATCACTCGCACCACCCGGGGATCACTCGCACGGTCCCGGGGGTCACTCGCACCACCCGGGGATCGCTCGCACGCTCCCGGGGATCACTCGCACCACCCGGGGATCACTCGCACGCTCCCGGGGATCACTCGCACCACCCGGGGATCACTCGCACCACCCGGGGATCACTCGCACGCTCCCGGGAATCGCTCGCACGCTCCCGGGGATCGCTCGCACGCTCCCGGGTATCACTCGCACCACCCGGGTATCACTCGCACCACCCGGGGATCACTCGCACCACCCGGGGATCACTCGCACCACCCGGGGATCACTCGCACCACCCGGGGATCACTCGCACCACCCGGGAATCGCTCGCACGCTCCCGGGAATCGCTCGCACGCTCCAGGGGATCGCTCGCACGCTCCCGGGAATCGCTCGCACGATCCAGGGGATCGCTCGCACCACCCGGGATCACTCGCACGCTCCAGGGGATCGCTCGCACGCTCCCGGGTATCACTCGCACCACCCGGGAATCGCTCGCACGCTCCAGGGGATCGCTCGCACGCTCCCGGGTATCACTCGCACCACCCGGGAATCGCTCGCACGCTCCCGGGGATCACTCGCACCACCCGGGGATCACTCGCACCACCCGGGGATCACTCGCACCACCCGGGGATCGCTCGCAGGCTCCCGGGGATCACTCGCACCACCCGGGATCACTCGCATGCTCCCGGGAATTGCTCGCACGCTCCAGGGGATCGCTCGCACGCTCCCAGGGATCGCTCGCACCACCCGGGAATCGCTCGCACGCTCCAGGGGATCGCTCGCACCACCCGGGAATCGCTCGCACGCTCCCGGGAATCGCTCGCACGCTCCAGGGGTTCGCTCGCATGCTCCCGGGGATCGCTCGCACGCTCCCAGGGATCACTCGCACGCACCCGGGGATCACTCGCACGCACCCGGGGATCACTTGCACGCTCCCGGGGATCGCTTGCACGCTCCCGGGGATCACTGGCACGAACCCGGGGATCACTCGCACGCTCCCGGGGATCACTCGCACGAACCCGGGGATCACACGCACACTCCCGGGGATCACTCGCACGCTTCCGGGGATCGCTCGCACCACCCGGGGATCGCTCGCACCACCCGGGGTTCGCTCGCACGCTCCCGGGGATCGCTCGCACGCTCCCGGTGATCACTGGCACGCTCCCGGGGAGCACTCGCACGCTACCGGGGATCACTCGCAAGCTCCCGGGGATCGCTCGCACCACCCGGGGATCACTGGCACGCTCCCGGGGATCACATGCACGCTCCCGGGGATCACTCACACGCTCCCGGGGATCACTCGCACGCTCCCGGGGATCACTCGCACGCTCCCGGGGATCACTCGCACGCACCCAGGGATCACTCGCACGCTCCCGGGGATCACTCGCACGCTCCAGGGGATCACTCGCACGCACCCAGGGATCACTCGCACGCTCCCGGGGATCACTCGCACGCTCCCGGGGATCACTCGCACGCACCCAGGGATCACTCGCACGCTCCCGGGGATCACTCGCACGCTCCAGGGGATCGCTCCCACGCTCCCGGGGATCACTCCCACGCTCCCGGGTGTCACATGCACGCTCCCGGGTATCACATGCACGCTCCCGGGTGTCACATGCACGCTCCCGGGTATCACATGCACGCTCCCGGGTGTCACATGCACGCTCCCGGGTATCACATGCACGCTCCCGGGGGTCGCTCGCACGCTCCTGGGGATCGATCGCACGCTCCCAGGGGATCACTCCCACGCTCCTGGGGATCACTCGCACGCTCCCGGGGATCACTCCCACGCTCCTGGGGATCACTCACACGCTCCTGGGGATCAATCCCACGCTCCCGGGGATCACTCCCACGCTCCTGGGGATCACTCCCACGCTCCTGGGGATCGATCGCACGCTCCCGGGGATCACTCCCACGCTCCTGGGGATCGCTCGCACGCTCCCGGGTATCGCTCGCACCACCCGGGGATCGCTCGCACCACCCGGGGATCACTCGCACCACCCGGGGATCACTCGCACCACCCGGGGATCACTCGCACCACCCGGGGATCACTCGCACCACCCGGGGATCACTCGCACGGTCCCGGGGGTCACTCGCACCACCCGGGGATCGCTCGCACGCTCCCGGGGATCACACGCTCCACCCGGGGATCACTCGCACGCTCCCGGGGATCACTCGCACCACCCGGGGATCACTCGCACCACCCGGGGATCACTCGCACGCTCCCGGGAATCGCTCGCACGCTCCCGGGGATCGCTCGCACGCTCCCGGGGATCGCTCGCACGCTCCCGGGTATCACTCGCACCACCCGGGGATCACTCGCACCACCCGGGGATCACTCGCACCACCCGGGGATCACTCGCACCACCCGGGGATCACTCGCACCACCCGGGGATCACTCGCACCACCCGGGGATCACTCGCACGCTCCCGGGAATTGCTCGCACGCTCCAGGGGATCGCTCGCACGCTCCCGGGAATCGCTCGCACGCTCCCAGGGATCGCTCGCACCACCCGGGAATCGCTCGCACGCTCCCGGGAATCGCTCGCACGCTCCAGGGGATCGCTCGCACCACCCGGGAATCGCTTGCATGCTCCCGGGGATCGCTCGCACGCTCCCAGTGATCACTCGCACGCACCCGGGGATCACTTTCACGCTCCCGGGGATCACTTGCACGCTCCCGGGGATCACTCGCACGAACCCGGGGATCACTCGCACACTCCCAGGGATCACTCGCATGCTCCCGGGGATCACTCGCACGAACCCGGGGATCACTCGCACGAACCCGGGGATCACTCGCACACTCCCGGGGATCACTCGCACGCTTCCGGGGATCGCTCGCACCACCCGGGGATCACTCGCACCACCCGGGGATCGCTCGCACACTCCCGGGGATCACTCGAACCACCCGGGGATCACTCGCACGCTCCTGGGAATCGCTCGCACGCTCCCGGGAATCACTCGCACCACCCGGGGAACACTCGCACCACCCGGGGATCACTCGCACGCTCCCGGGAATCGCTCGCACGCTCCCGGGAATCGCTCGCACGCTCCAGGGGATAGCTCGCACGCTCCCGGGAATCGCTCGCACGCTCCAGGGGATCGCGCGCACGCTCCTGGGAATCGCTCGCACGCTCGCGGGGATCACTCGCACCACCCGGGGGTCACTCGCACCACCCTGGGGTCACTCGCAGCACCCGGGGTTCACTCGCACCACCTGGGAATCGCTCGCACGCTCCCGGGAATCGCTCGCACCACCCAGGAATTGCTCGCACGCTCCCGGGTATCACTCGCACCACCCGGGGATCACTCGCACGCTCCCGGGGATCACTCGCACCGCCCGGGGGTCACTCGCACCACCCGTGGATCACTCGCACCACCTGGGAATCGCTCGCACGCTCCCGGGAATCGCTCGCACGCTCCTGGGAATCGCTCGCACGCTCCAGGGGATCGCTCGCACGCTCCCGGGAATCGCTCGCACGCTCCAGGGGATCGCTCGCACGCTCCAGGGGATCGCTCGCACCACCCGGGGATCACTCGCACGCTCCAGGGGATCACTCGCACTCTCCCGGGAATCGCTCGCACGCTCCCGGGTATCACTCGCACCACCCGGGAATCGCTCGCACACTCCCGGGGATCACTCGCACCACCCGGGGATCACTCGCACCACCCGGGGATCACTCGCACCACCCGGGGATCACTCGCACGGTCCCGGGGGTCACTCGCACCACCCGGGGATCGCTCGCATGCTCCCGGGGATCGCTCGCACGCTCCCGGGGATCGCTCGCACGCTCCCGGGGAGCACTCGCACGCTACCGGGGATCACTCGCAAGCTCCCGGGGATCGCTCGCACCACCCGGGGATCACATGCACGCTCCCGGGGATCACATGCACGCTCCCGGGGATCACTCACACGCTCCCGGGGTTCACTCGCACCACCCGGGGATCAGTCGCACCACCCGGGGATCACTCGCACGCTCCCGGGAATCGCTCGCACGCTCCCGGGAATCGCTCGCACGCTCCCGGGGATCGCTCGCACGCTCCCGGGTATCACTCGCACCACCCGGGGATCACTCGCACCACCCGGGGATCACTCGCACCACCCGGGGATCACTCGCACCACCCGGGGATCACTCGCACCACCCGGGGATCACTCGCACCACCCGGGGTTCACTCGCACGGTCCCGGGGGTCACTCGCACCACCCGGGGATCGCTCGCACGCTCCCGGGGATCACTCGCTCCACCCGGGGATCACTCGCACGCTCCCGGGGTTCACTCGCTCCACCCGGGGATCACTCGCACGCTCCCGGGGATCACTCGCACCACCCGGGGATCACTCGCACCACCCGGGGATCACTCGCACGCTCCCGGGAATCGCTCGCACGCTCCCGGGAATCGCTCGCACGCTCCCGGGGATCGCTCGCACGCTCCCGGGTATCACTCGCACCACCCGGGGATCACTCGCACCACCCGGGGATCACTCGCACCACCCGGGGATCACTCGCACCACCCGGGGATCATTCGCACCACCCGGGGATCACTCGCACCACCCGGGGATCACTCGCACCACCCGGGGATCACTCGCACGCTCCCGGGAATTGCTCGCACGCTCCAGGGGATCGCTCGCACGCTCCCGGGAATCGCTCGCACGCTCCAGGGGATCGCTCGCACCACCCGGGAATCGCTCGCACGCTCCCGGGAATCGCTCGCACGCTCCAGGGGTTCGCTCGCATGCTCCCGGGGATCGCTCGCACGCTCCCAGTGATCACTCGCACGCACCCGGGGATCACTTTCACGCTCCCGGGGATCACTTGCACGCACCCGGGGATCGCTTGCACGCTCCCGGGGATCACACGCACGAACCCGGGGATCACTCGCACACTCCCGGGGATCACTCGCATGCTCCCGGGGATCACTCGCACGAACCCGGGGATCACTCGCACGAACCCGGGGATCACTCGCACACTCCCGGGGATCACTCGCACGCTTCCGGGGATCGCTCGCACCACCCGGGGATCACTCGCACCACCCGGGGATCGCTCGCACACTCCCGGGGATCACTCGCACCACCCGGGGATCACTCGCACGCTCCTGGGAATCGCTCGCACGCTCCCGGGAATCACTCGCACCACCCGGGGAACACTCGCACCACCCTGGGATCACTCGCACGCTCCCGGGAATCGCTCGCACGCTCCCGGGAATCGCTCGCACGCTCCAGGGGATAGCTCGCACGCTCCCGGGAATCGCTCGCACGCTCCAGGGGATCGCGCGCACGCTCCTGGGAATCGCTCGCACGCTCGCGGGGATCACTCGCACCACCCGGGGGTCACTCGCACCACCCGGGGGTCACTCGCAGCACCCGGGGTTCACTCGCACCACCTGGGAATCGCTCGCACCACCCAGGAATTGCTCGCACGCTCCCGGGTATCACTCGCACCACCCGGGGATCACTCGCACGCTCCCGGGGATCACTCGCACCGCCCGGGGGTCACTCGCACGCACCCGGGGATCACTTGCACGCTCCCGGGGATCACTTGCACGTACCCGGGGATCGCTTGCACGCTCCCGGGGATCACTCGCACGAACCCGGGCATCACTCGCACACTCCCGGGGATCACTCGCACGCTCCCGGGGATCACTCGCACGAACCCGGGGATCACACGCACACTCCCGGGGATCACTCGCACGCTTCCAGGGATCGCTCGCACCACCCGGGGATCGCTCGCATGCTCCCGGGGATCGCTCGCACGCTCCCGGGGATCGCTCGCACGCTCCCGGGGAGCACTCGCACGCTACCGGGGATCACTCGCAAGCTCCCGGGGATCGCTCGCACCACCCGGGGATCACATGCACGCTCCCGGGGATCACATGCACGCTCCCGGGGATCACTCACACGCTCCCGGGGTTCACTCGCACCACCCGGGGATCAGTCGCACCACCCGGGGATCACTCGCACGCTCCCGGGAATCGCTCGCACGCTCCCGGGAATCGCTCGCACGCTCCCGGGGATCGCTCGCACGCTCCCGGGTATCACTCGCACCACCCGGGGATCACTCGCACCACCCGGGGATCACTCGCACCACCCGGGGATCACTCGCACCACCCGGGGATCACTCGCACCACCCGGGGATCACTCGCACCACCCGGGGTTCACTCGCACGGTCCCGGGGGTCACTCGCACCACCCGGGGATCGCTCGCACGCTCCCGGGGATCACTCGCTCCACCCGGGGATCACTCGCACGCTCCCGGGGTTCACTCGCTCCACCCGGGGATCACTCGCACGCTCCCGGGGATCACTCGCACCACCCGGGGATCACTCGCACCACCCGGGGATCACTCGCACGCTCCCGGGAATCGCTCGCACGCTCCCGGGAATCGCTCGCACGCTCCCGGGGATCGCTCGCACGCTCCCGGGTATCACTCGCACCACCCGGGGATCACTCGCACCACCCGGGGATCACTCGCACCACCCGGGGATCATTCGCACCACCCGGGGATCACTCGCACCACCCGGGGATCACTCGCACCACCCGGGGATCACTCGCACGCTCCCGGGAATTGCTCGCACGCTCCAGGGGATCGCTCGCACGCTCCCGGGAATCGCTCGCACGCTCCAGGGGATCGCTCGCACCACCCGGGAATCGCTCGCACGCTCCCGGGAATCGCTCGCACGCTCCAGGGGTTCGCTCGCATGCTCCCGGGGATCGCTCGCACGCTCCCAGTGATCACTCGCACGCACCCGGGGATCACTTTCACGCTCCCGGGGATCACTTGCACGCACCCGGGGATCGCTTGCACGCTCCCGGGGATCACACGCACGAACCCGGGGATCACTCGCACACTCCCGGGGATCACTCGCATGCTCCCGGGGATCACTCGCACGAACCCGGGGATCACTCGCACGAACCCGGGGATCACTCGCACACTCCCGGGGATCACTCGCACGCTTCCGGGGATCGCTCGCACCACCCGGGGATCACTCGCACCACCCGGGGATCGCTCGCACACTCCCGGGGATCACTCGCACCACCCGGGGATCACTCGCACGCTCCTGGGAATCGCTCGCACGCTCCCGGGAATCACTCGCACCACCCGGGGAACACTCGCACCACCCGGGGATCACTCGCACGCTCCCGGGAATCGCTCGCACGCTCCCGGGAATCGCTCGCACGCTCCAGGGGATAGCTCGCACGCTCCCGGGAATCGCTCGCACGCTCCAGGGGATCGCGCGCACGCTCCTGGGAATCGCTCGCACGCTCGCGGGGATCACTCGCACCACCCGGGGGTCACTCGCACCACCCGGGGGTCACTCGCAGCACCCGGGGTTCACTCGCACCACCTGGGAATCGCTCGCACCACCCAGGAATTGCTCGCACGCTCCCGGGTATCACTCGCACCACCCGGGGATCACTCGCACGCTCCCGGGGATCACTCGCACCGCCCGGGGGTCACTCGCACCACCCGTGGATCACTCGCACCACCTGGGAATCGCTCGCACGCTCCCGGGAATCGCTCGCACGCTCCCGGGAATCGCTCGCACGCTCCAGGGGATCGCTCGCACGCTCCCGGGAATCGCTCGCACGCTCCAGGGGATCGCTCGCACGCTCCCGGGAATCGCTCGCACGCTCCAGGGGATCGCTCGCACCACCCGGGGATCACTCGCACGCTCCAGGGGATCACTCGCACGCTCCCGGGAATCGCTCGCACGCTCCCGGGTATCACTCGCACCACCCGGGAATCGCTCGCACACTCCCGGGGATCACTCGCACCACCCGGGAATCGCTCGCACGCTCCCGGGAATCGCTCGCACGCTCCCGGGGATCACTCGCACGAACCCGGGGATCACACGCACGCTCCCGGGGATCACTCGCACCACCCGGGGATCACTCGCACCACCCGGGGATCACTCGCACCACCCGGGGATCGCTCGCAGGCTCCCGGGGATCACTCGCACCACCCGGGGATCACTCGCACGCTCCCGGGAATTGCTCGCACGCTCCAGGGGATCGCTCGCACGCTCCCAGGGATCGCTCGCACCACCCGGGAATCGCTCGCACGCTCCAGGGGATCGCTCGCACCACCCGGGAATCGCTCGCACGCTCCCGGGAATCGCTCGCACGCTCCAGGGGTTCGCTCGCATGCTCCCGGGGATCGCTCGCACGCTCCCAGGGATCACTCGCACGCACCCGGGGATCACTTGCACGCTCCCGGGGATCACTTGCACGCACCCGGGGATCGCTTGCACGCTCCCGGGGATCACTCGCACGAACCCGGGCATCACTCGCACACTCCCGGGGATCACTCGCACGCTCCCGGGGATCACTCGCACGAACCCGGGGATCACACGCACACTCCCGGGGATCACTCGCACGCTTCCGGGGATCGCTCGCACCACCCGGGGATCGCTCGCATGCTCCCGGGGATCGCTCGCACGCTCCCGGGGATCACTCGCAAGCTCCCGGGGAGCACTCGCACGCTCCCGGGGATCACTCGCAAGCTCCCGGGGATCGCTCGCACCACCCGGGGATCACATGCACGCTCCCGGGGATCACATGCACGCTCCCGGGGATGACTCACACGCTCCCGGGGTTCACTCGCACCACCCGGGGATCACTCGCACCACCCGGGGATCACTCGCACGCTCCCGGGAATCGCTCGCACGCTCCCGGGAATCGCTCGCACGCTCCCGGGGATCGCTCGCACGCTCACGGGTATCACTCGCACCACCCGGGGATCACTCGCACCACCCGGGGATCACTCGCACCACCCGGGGATCACTCGCACCACCCGGGGATCACTCGCACCACCCGGGGATCACTCGCACGGTCCCGGGGGTCACTCGCACCACCCGGGGATCGCTCGCACGCTCCCGGGGATCACTCGCTCCACCCGGGGATCACTCGCACGCTCCCGGGGATCACTCGCACCACCCGGGGATCACTCGCACCACCCGGGGATCACTCGCACGCTCCCGGGCATCACTCGCACCACCCGGGGATCACTCGCACCACCTGGGAATCGCTCGCACGCTCCCGGGAATCGCTCGCACCACCCGGGAATCGCTCGCACGCTCCCGGGAATCGCTCGCACGCTCCAGGGGATCGCTCGCACGCTCCCGGGAATCGCTCGCACGATCCAGGGGATCGCTCGCACCACCCGGGATCACTCGCACGCTCCAGGGGATCGCTCGCACGCTTCCGGGTATCACTCGCACCACCCGGGAATCGCTCGCACGCTCCCGGGGATCACTCGCACCACCCGGGGATCACTCGCACCACCCGGGGATCACTCGCACCACCCGGGGATCACTCGCACGGTCCCGGTGGTCACTCGCACCACCCGGGGATCACTCGCACCACCCGGGGATCACTCGCACGCTCCTGGGAATCGCTCGCACGCTCCCGGGAATCGCTCGCACGCTCCCGGGTATCACTCGCACCACCCGGGGAACACTCGCACCACCCGGGGATCACTCGCACGCTCCAGGGGATCGCTCGCACGCTCCCGGGAATCGCTCGCACGCTCCAGGGGATCGCGCGCACGCTCCTGGGAATCGCTCGCAGCTCGCGGGGATCACTCGCACCACCCGGGGGTCACTCGCACTACCCGGGGGTCACTCGCACCACCCGGGGGTCACTCGCACCACCCGGGGTTCACTCGCACCACCTGGGAATCGCTCGCACGCTCCCGGGAATCGCTCGCACCACCCGGGAATCGCTCGCACGCTCCCCGGTATCACTCGCACCACCCGGGGATCACTCGCACGCTCCCGGGGATCACTCGCACCGCCCGGGGGTCACTCGCACCACCCGTGGATCACTCGCACCACCCGGGAATCGCTCGCACCACCCGGGAATCGCTCGCACGCTCCCGGGAATCGCTCGCACACGCTCCCGGGAATCGCTCGCACGCTCCAGGGGATCGCTCGCACGCTCCCGGGAATCGCTCGCACGCTCCAGGGGATCGCTCGCACCACCCGGGGATCACTCGCACGCTCCAGGGGATCGCTCGCACGTTCCGGGAATCGCTCGCACGCTCCCGGGTATCACTCGCACCACCCGGGAATCGCTCGCACAGTCCCGGGGATCACTCGCACCACCCGGGGATCACTCGCACCACCCGGGGATCACTCGCACCACCCGGGGATCACTCGCACGGTCCCGGGGGTCACTCGCACCACCCGGGGATCGCTCGCACGCTCCCGGGGATCACTCGCTCAACCCGGGGATCACTCGCACGCTCCCGGGGATCACTCGCACCACCCGGGGATCACTCGCACCACCCGGGGATCACTCGCACGCTCCCGGGAATCGCTCGCACGCTCCCGGGAATCGCTCACACGCTCCCGGGGATCGCTCGCACGCTCCCGGGTATCACTCGCACCACCCGGGGATCACTCGCACCACCCGGGGATCACTCGCACCACCCGGGGATCACTCGCACCACCCGGGGATCACTCGCACCACCCGGGGATCACTCGCACGGTCCCGGGGGTCACTCGCACCACCCAGGGATCGCTCGCACGCTCCCGGGGATCACTCGCTCCACCCGGGGATCACTCGCACGCTCCCGGGGATCACTCGCACCACCCGGGGATCACTCGCACCACCCGGGGATCACTCGCACGCTCCCGGGAATCGCTCGCACGCTCCCGGGGATCGCTCGCACGCTCCCGGGGATCGCTCGCACGCTCCCGGGTATCACTCGCACCACCCGGGGATCACTCACACCACCCGGGGATCACTCGCACCACCCGGGGATCACTCGCACGCACCCGGGGATCACTTTCACGCTCCCGGGGATCACTTGCACGCACCCGGGGATCGCTTGCACGCTCCCGGGGATCACTCGCACGAACCCGGGGATCACTCGCACACTCCCGGGGATCACTCGCATGCTCCCGGGGATCACTCGCACGAACCCGGGGATCACTCGCACGAACCCGGGGATCACTCGCACACTCCCGGGGATCACTCGCACGCTTCCGGGGATCGCTCGCACCACCCGGGGATCACTCGCACCACCCGGGGATCGCTCGCACACTCCCGGGGATCACTCGCACCACCCGGGGATCACTCGCACGCTCCTGGGAATCGCTCGCACGCTCCCGGGAATCACTCGCACCACCCGGGGAACACTCGCACCACCCGGGGATCACTCGCACGCTCCCGGGAATCGCTCGCACGCTCCCGGGAATCGCTCGCACGCTCCAGGGGATAGCTCGCACGCTCCCGGGAATCGCTCGCACGCTCCAGGGGATCGCGCGCACGCTCCTGGGAATCGCTCGCACGCTCGCGGGGATCACTCGCACCACCCGGGGGTCACTCGCACCACCCGGGGGTCACTCGCAGCACCCGGGGTTCACTCGCACCACCTGGGAATCGCTCGCACGCTCCCGGGAATCGCTCGCACCACCCAGGAATTGCTCGCACGCTCCCGGGTATCACTCGCACCACCCGGGGATCACTCGCACGCTCCCGGGGATCACTCGCACCGCCCGGGGGTCACTCGCACCACCCGTGGATCACTCGCACCACCTGGGAATCGCTCGCACGCTCCCGGGAATCGCTCGCACGCTCCCGGGAATCGCTCGCACGCTCCAGGGGATCGCTCGCACGCTCCCGGGAATCGCTCGCACGCTCCAGGGGATCGCTCGCACGCTCCCGGGAATCGCTCGCACGCTCCAGGGGATCGCTCGCACCACCCGGGGATCACTCGCACGCTCCAGGGGATCTCTCGCACGCTCCCGGGAATCGCTCGCACGCTCCCGGGTATCACTCGCACCACCCGGGAATCGCTCGCACACTCCCGGGGATCACTCGCACCACCCGGGGATCACTCGCACCACCCGGGGATCACTCGCACCACCCGGGAATCGCTCGCACCACCCGGGAATCGCTCGCACGCTCCCGGGAATCGCTCGCACGCTCCCGGGAATCGCTCGCACGCTCCAGGGGATCGCTCGCACGCTCCCGGGAATCGCTCGCACGCTCCAGGGGATCGCTCGCACCACCCGGGGATCACTCGCACGCTCCAGGGGATCGCTCGCACGCTCCCGGGAATCGCTCGCACGCTCCCGGGTATCACTCGCACCACCCGGGAATCGCTCGCACAGTCCCGGGGATCACTCGCACCACCCGGGGATCACTCGCACCACCCGGGGATCACTCGCACCACCCGGGGATCACTCGCACGGTCCCGGGGGTCACCCGCACCACCCGGGGATCGCTCGCACGCTCCCGGGGATCACTCGCTCAACCCGGGGATCACTCGCACGCTCCCGGGGATCACTCGCACCACCCGGGGATCACTCGCACCACCCGGGGATCACTCGCACGCTCCCGGGAATCGCTCGCACGCTCCCGGGAATCGCTCGCACGCTCCCGGGGATCGCTCGCACGCTCCCGGGTATCACTCGCACCACCCGGGGATCGCTCGCACCACCCGGGGATCCCTCGCACCACCCGGGGATCACTCGCACCACCCGGGGATCACTCGCACCACCCGGGGATCACTCGCACGGTCCCGGGGGTCACTCGCACCACCCGGGGATCGCTCGCACGCTCCCGGGGATCACTCGCTCCACCCGGGGATCACTCGCACGCTCCCGGGGATCACTCGCACCACCCGGGGATCACTCGCACCACCCAGGGATCACTCGCACGCTCCCGGGAATCGCTCGCACGCTCCCGGGGATCGCTCGCACGCTCCCGGGGATCGCTCGCACGCTCCCGGGTATCGCTCGCACCACCCGGGGATCACTCGCACCACCCGGGGATCACTCGCACCACCCGGGGATCACTCGCACCACCCGGGGATCATTCGCACCACCCGGGGATCACTCGCACCACCCGGGGATCACTCGCACCACCCGGGGATCACTCGCACGCTCCCGGGAATTGCTCGCACGCTCCAGGGGATCGCTCGCACGCTCCCGGGAATCGCTCACACGCTCCCAGGGATCGCTCGCACCACCCGGGAATCGCTCGCACGCTCCCGGGAATCGCTCGCACGCTCCAGGGGATCGCTCGCACCACCCGGGAATCGCTCGCACGCTCCCGGGAATCGCTCGCACGCTCCAGGGGTTCGCTCGCATGCTCCCGGGGATCGCTCGCACGCTCCCAGTGATCACTCGCACGCACCCGGGGATCACTTTCACGCTCCCGGGGATCACTTGCACGCACCCGGGGATCGCTTGCACGCTCCCGGGGATCACTCGCACGAACCCGGGGATCACTCGCACACTCCCGGGGATCACTCGCATGCTCCCGGGGATCACTCGCACGAACCCGGGGATCACTCGCACGCTTCCGGGGATCGCTCGCACCACCCGGGGATCACTCGCACCACCCGGGGATCGCTTGCACGCTCCCGGGGATCACTCGCACGAACCCGGGCATCACTCGCACACTCCCGGGGATCACTCGCACGCTCCCGGGGATCACTCGCACGAACCCGGGGATCACACGCACACTCCCGGGGATCACTCGCACGCTTCCGGGGATCGCTCGCACCACCCGGGGATCGCTCGCATGCTCCCGGGGATCGCTCGCACGCTCCCGGGGATCACTCGCAAGCTCCCGGGGAGCACTCGCACGCTCCCGGGGATCACTCGCAAGCTCCCGGGGATCGCTCGCACCACCCGGGGATCACATGCACGCTCCCGGGGATCACATGCACGCTCCCGGGGATGACTCACACGCTCCCGGGGTTCACTCGCACCACCCGGGGATCACTCGCACCACCCGGGGATCACTCGCACGCTCCCGGGAATCGCTCGCACGCTCCCGGGAATCGCTCGCACGCTCCCGGGGATCGCTCGCACGCTCACGGGTATCACTCGCACCACCCGGGGATCACTCGCACCACCCGGGGATCACTCGCACCACCCGGGGATCACTCGCACCACCCGGGGATCACTCGCACCACCCGGGGATCACTCGCACGGTCCCGGGGGTCACTCGCACCACCCGGGGATCGCTCGCACGCTCCCGGGGATCACTCGCTCCACCCGGGGATCACTCGCACGCTCCCGGGGATCACTCGCACCACCCGGGGATCACTCGCACCACCCGGGGATCACTCGCACGCTCCCGGGCATCACTCGCACCACCCGGGGATCACTCGCACCACCTGGGAATCGCTCGCACGCTCCCGGGAATCGCTCGCACCACCCGGGAATCGCTCGCACGCTCCCGGGAATCGCTCGCACGCTCCAGGGGATCGCTCGCACGCTCCCGGGAATCGCTCGCACGATCCAGGGGATCGCTCGCACCACCCGGGATCACTCGCACGCTCCAGGGGATCGCTCGCACGCTTCCGGGTATCACTCGCACCACCCGGGAATCGCTCGCACGCTCCCGGGGATCACTCGCACCACCCGGGGATCACTCGCACCACCCGGGGATCACTCGCACCACCCGGGGATCACTCGCACGGTCCCGGTGGTCACTCGCACCACCCGGGGATCACTCGCACCACCCGGGGATCACTCGCACGCTCCTGGGAATCGCTCGCACGCTCCCGGGAATCGCTCGCACGCTCCCGGGTATCACTCGCACCACCCGGGGAACACTCGCACCACCCGGGGATCACTCGCACGCTCCAGGGGATCGCTCGCACGCTCCCGGGAATCGCTCGCACGCTCCAGGGGATCGCGCGCACGCTCCTGGGAATCGCTCGCAGCTCGCGGGGATCACTCGCACCACCCGGGGGTCACTCGCACTACCCGGGGGTCACTCGCACCACCCGGGGGTCACTCGCACCACCCGGGGTTCACTCGCACCACCTGGGAATCGCTCGCACGCTCCCGGGAATCGCTCGCACCACCCGGGAATCGCTCGCACGCTCCCCGGTATCACTCGCACCACCCGGGGATCACTCGCACGCTCCCGGGGATCACTCGCACCGCCCGGGGGTCACTCGCACCACCCGTGGATCACTCGCACCACCCGGGAATCGCTCGCACCACCCGGGAATCGCTCGCACGCTCCCGGGAATCGCTCGCACACGCTCCCGGGAATCGCTCGCACGCTCCAGGGGATCGCTCGCACGCTCCCGGGAATCGCTCGCACGCTCCAGGGGATCGCTCGCACCACCCGGGGATCACTCGCACGCTCCAGGGGATCGCTCGCACGTTCCGGGAATCGCTCGCACGCTCCCGGGTATCACTCGCACCACCCGGGAATCGCTCGCACAGTCCCGGGGATCACTCGCACCACCCGGGGATCACTCGCACCACCCGGGGATCACTCGCACCACCCGGGGATCACTCGCACGGTCCCGGGGGTCACTCGCACCACCCGGGGATCGCTCGCACGCTCCCGGGGATCACTCGCTCAACCCGGGGATCACTCGCACGCTCCCGGGGATCACTCGCACCACCCGGGGATCACTCGCACCACCCGGGGATCACTCGCACGCTCCCGGGAATCGCTCGCACGCTCCCGGGAATCGCTCACACGCTCCCGGGGATCGCTCGCACGCTCCCGGGTATCACTCGCACCACCCGGGGATCACTCGCACCACCCGGGGATCACTCGCACCACCCGGGGATCACTCGCACCACCCGGGGATCACTCGCACCACCCGGGGATCACTCGCACGGTCCCGGGGGTCACTCGCACCACCCAGGGATCGCTCGCACGCTCCCGGGGATCACTCGCTCCACCCGGGGATCACTCGCACGCTCCCGGGGATCACTCGCACCACCCGGGGATCACTCGCACCACCCGGGGATCACTCGCACGCTCCCGGGAATCGCTCGCACGCTCCCGGGGATCGCTCGCACGCTCCCGGGGATCGCTCGCACGCTCCCGGGTATCACTCGCACCACCCGGGGATCACTCACACCACCCGGGGATCACTCGCACCACCCGGGGATCACTCGCACGCACCCGGGGATCACTTTCACGCTCCCGGGGATCACTTGCACGCACCCGGGGATCGCTTGCACGCTCCCGGGGATCACTCGCACGAACCCGGGGATCACTCGCACACTCCCGGGGATCACTCGCATGCTCCCGGGGATCACTCGCACGAACCCGGGGATCACTCGCACGAACCCGGGGATCACTCGCACACTCCCGGGGATCACTCGCACGCTTCCGGGGATCGCTCGCACCACCCGGGGATCACTCGCACCACCCGGGGATCGCTCGCACACTCCCGGGGATCACTCGCACCACCCGGGGATCACTCGCACGCTCCTGGGAATCGCTCGCACGCTCCCGGGAATCACTCGCACCACCCGGGGAACACTCGCACCACCCGGGGATCACTCGCACGCTCCCGGGAATCGCTCGCACGCTCCCGGGAATCGCTCGCACGCTCCAGGGGATAGCTCGCACGCTCCCGGGAATCGCTCGCACGCTCCAGGGGATCGCGCGCACGCTCCTGGGAATCGCTCGCACGCTCGCGGGGATCACTCGCACCACCCGGGGGTCACTCGCACCACCCGGGGGTCACTCGCAGCACCCGGGGTTCACTCGCACCACCTGGGAATCGCTCGCACGCTCCCGGGAATCGCTCGCACCACCCAGGAATTGCTCGCACGCTCCCGGGTATCACTCGCACCACCCGGGGATCACTCGCACGCTCCCGGGGATCACTCGCACCGCCCGGGGGTCACTCGCACCACCCGTGGATCACTCGCACCACCTGGGAATCGCTCGCACGCTCCCGGGAATCGCTCGCACGCTCCCGGGAATCGCTCGCACGCTCCAGGGGATCGCTCGCACGCTCCCGGGAATCGCTCGCACGCTCCAGGGGATCGCTCGCACGCTCCCGGGAATCGCTCGCACGCTCCAGGGGATCGCTCGCACCACCCGGGGATCACTCGCACGCTCCAGGGGATCTCTCGCACGCTCCCGGGAATCGCTCGCACGCTCCCGGGTATCACTCGCACCACCCGGGAATCGCTCGCACACTCCCGGGGATCACTCGCACCACCCGGGGATCACTCGCACCACCCGGGGATCACTCGCACCACCCGGGAATCGCTCGCACCACCCGGGAATCGCTCGCACGCTCCCGGGAATCGCTCGCACGCTCCCGGGAATCGCTCGCACGCTCCAGGGGATCGCTCGCACGCTCCCGGGAATCGCTCGCACGCTCCAGGGGATCGCTCGCACCACCCGGGGATCACTCGCACGCTCCAGGGGATCGCTCGCACGCTCCCGGGAATCGCTCGCACGCTCCCGGGTATCACTCGCACCACCCGGGAATCGCTCGCACAGTCCCGGGGATCACTCGCACCACCCGGGGATCACTCGCACCACCCGGGGATCACTCGCACCACCCGGGGATCACTCGCACGGTCCCGGGGGTCACCCGCACCACCCGGGGATCGCTCGCACGCTCCCGGGGATCACTCGCTCAACCCGGGGATCACTCGCACGCTCCCGGGGATCACTCGCACCACCCGGGGATCACTCGCACCACCCGGGGATCACTCGCACGCTCCCGGGAATCGCTCGCACGCTCCCGGGAATCGCTCGCACGCTCCCGGGGATCGCTCGCACGCTCCCGGGTATCACTCGCACCACCCGGGGATCGCTCGCACCACCCGGGGATCCCTCGCACCACCCGGGGATCACTCGCACCACCCGGGGATCACTCGCACCACCCGGGGATCACTCGCACGGTCCCGGGGGTCACTCGCACCACCCGGGGATCGCTCGCACGCTCCCGGGGATCACTCGCTCCACCCGGGGATCACTCGCACGCTCCCGGGGATCACTCGCACCACCCGGGGATCACTCGCACCACCCAGGGATCACTCGCACGCTCCCGGGAATCGCTCGCACGCTCCCGGGGATCGCTCGCACGCTCCCGGGGATCGCTCGCACGCTCCCGGGTATCGCTCGCACCACCCGGGGATCACTCGCACCACCCGGGGATCACTCGCACCACCCGGGGATCACTCGCACCACCCGGGGATCATTCGCACCACCCGGGGATCACTCGCACCACCCGGGGATCACTCGCACCACCCGGGGATCACTCGCACGCTCCCGGGAATTGCTCGCACGCTCCAGGGGATCGCTCGCACGCTCCCGGGAATCGCTCACACGCTCCCAGGGATCGCTCGCACCACCCGGGAATCGCTCGCACGCTCCCGGGAATCGCTCGCACGCTCCAGGGGATCGCTCGCACCACCCGGGAATCGCTCGCACGCTCCCGGGAATCGCTCGCACGCTCCAGGGGTTCGCTCGCATGCTCCCGGGGATCGCTCGCACGCTCCCAGTGATCACTCGCACGCACCCGGGGATCACTTTCACGCTCCCGGGGATCACTTGCACGCACCCGGGGATCGCTTGCACGCTCCCGGGGATCACTCGCACGAACCCGGGGATCACTCGCACACTCCCGGGGATCACTCGCATGCTCCCGGGGATCACTCGCACGAACCCGGGGATCACTCGCACGAACCCGGGGATCACTCGCACACTCCCGGGGATCACTCGCACGCTTCCGGGGATCGCTCGCACCACCCGGGGATCACTCGCACCACCCGGGGATCGCTCGCACACTCCCGGGGATCACTCGCACCACCCGGGGATCACTCGCACGCTCCTGGGAATCGCTCGCACGCTCCCGGGAATCACTCGCACCACCCGGGGAACACTCGCACCACCCGGGGATCACTCGCACGCTCCCGGGAATCGCTCGCACGCTCCCGGGAATCGCTCGCACGCTCCAGGGGATAGCTCGCACGCTCCCGGGAATCGCTCGCACGCTCCAGGGGATAGCTCGCACGCTCCCGGGAATCACTCGCACCACCCGGGGATCACTCGCACCACCCGTGGATCACTCGCACCACCTGGGAATCGCTCGCACGCTCCCGGGAATCGCTCGCACGCTCCCGGGAATCGCTCGCACGCTCCAGGGGATCGCTCGCACGCTCCCGGGAATCGCTCGCACGCTCCAGGGGATCGCGCGCACGCTCCTGGGAATCGCTCGCACGCTCGCGGGGATCACTCGCACCACCCGGGGGTCACTCGCACCACCCGGGGGTCACTCGCAGCACCCGGGGTTCACTCGCACCACCTGGGAATCGCTCGCACGCTCCCGGGAATCGCTCGCACCACCCAGGAATTGCTCGCACGCTCCCGGGTATCACTCGCACCACCCGGGGATCACTCGCACGCTCCCGGGGATCACTCGCACCGCCCGGGGGTCACTCGCACCACCCGTGGATCACTCGCACCACCTGGGAATCGCTCGCACGCTCCCGGGAATCGCTCGCACGCTCCCGGGAATCGCTCGCACGCTCCAGGGGATCGCTCGCACGCTCCCGGGAATCGCTCGCACGCTCCAGGGGATCGCTCGCACGCTCCCGGGAATCGCTCGCACGCTCCAGGGGATCGCTCGCACCACCCGGGGATCACTCGCACGCTCCAGGGGATCACTTGCACGCTCCCGGGAATCGCTCGCACGCTCCCGGGTATCACTCGCACCACCCGGGAATCGCTCGCACACTCCCGGGGATCACTCGCACCACCCGGGGATCACTCGCACCACCCGGGGATCACTCGCACCACCCGGGGATCACTCGCACGGTCCCGGGGGTCACTCGCACCACCCGGGGATCGCTCGCACGCTCCCGGGGATCACTCGCACCACCCAGGGATCACTCGCACGCTCCCGGGGATCACTCGCACCACCCGGGGATCACTCGCACCACCCGGGGATCACTCGCACGCTCCCGGGAATCGCTCGCACGCTCCCGGGGATCGCTCGCACGCTCCCGGGTATCACTCGCACCACCCGGGTATCACTCGCACCACCCGGGGATCACTCGCACCACCCGGGGATCACTCGCACCACCCGGGGATCACTCGCACCACCCGGGGATCACTCGCACCACCCGCCGGGGAATCGCTCGCACGCTCCAGGGGTTCGCTCGCATGCTCCCGGGGATCGCTCGCACGCTCCCAGTGATCACTCGCACGCACCCGGGATCACTTTCACGCTCCCGGGGATCACTTGCACGCACCCGGGGATCGCTTGCACGCTCCCGGGGATCACTCGCACGAACCCGGGGATCACTCGCACACTCCCGGGGATCACTCGCATGCTCCCGGGGATCACTCGCACGAACCCGGGGATCACTCGCACGAACCCGGGGATCACTCGCACACTCCCGGGGATCACTCGCACGCTTCCGGGGATCGCTCGCACCACCCGGGGATCACTCGCACCACCCGGGGATCGCTCGCACACTCCCGGGGATCACTCGCACCACCCGGGGATCACTCGCACGCTCCTGGGAATCGCTCGCACGCTCCCGGGAATCACTCGCACCACCCGGGGAACACTCGCACCACCCGGGGATCACTCGCACGCTCCCGGGAATCGCTCGCACGCTCCCGGGAATCGCTCGCACGCTCCAGGGGATAGCTCGCACGCTCCCGGGAATCGCTCGCACGCTCCAGGGGATAGCTCCCACGCTCCCGGGAATCACTCGCACCACCCGGGGATCACTCGCACCACCCGTGGATCACTCGCACCACCTGGGAATCGCTCGCACGCTCCCGGGAATCGCTCGCACGCTCCCGGGAATCGCTCGCACGCTCCAGGGGATCGCTCGCACGCTCCCGGGAATCGCTCGCACGCTCCAGGGGATCGCGCGCACGCTCCTGGGAATCGCTCGCACGCTCGCGGGGATCACTCGCACCACCCGGGGGTCACTCGCACCACCCGGGGGTCACTCGCAGCACCCGGGGTTCACTCGCACCACCTGGGAATCGCTCGCACGCTCCCGGGAATCGCTCGCACCACCCAGGAATTGCTCGCACGGTCCCGGGTATCACTCGCACCACCCGGGGATCACTCGCACGCTCCCGGGGATCACTCGCACCGCCCGGGGGTCACTCGCACCACCCGTGGATCACTCGCACCACCTGGGAATCGCTCGCACGCTCCCGGGAATCGCTCGCACGCTCCCGGGAATCGCTCGCACGCTCCAGGGGATCGCTCGCACGCTCCCGGGAATCGCTCGCACGCTCCAGGGGATCGCTCGCACGCTCCCGGGAATCGCTCGCACGCTCCCGGGGATCACTCGCACCACCCAGGGATCACTCGCACGCTCCCGGGGATCACTCGCACCACCCGGGGATCACTCGCACCACCCGGGGATCACTCGCACGCTCCCGGGAATTGCTCGCACGCTCCAGGGGATCGCTCGCACGCTCCCGGGAATCGCTCACACGCTCCCAGGGATCGCTCGCACCACCCGGGAATCGCTCGCACGCTCCCGGGAATCGCTCGCATGCTCCAGGGGATCGCTCGCACCACCCGGGAATCGCTCGCACGCTCCCGGGAATCGCTCGCACGCTCCAGGGGTTCGCTCGCATGCTCCCGGGGATCGCTCGCACGCTCCCAGTGATCACTCGCACGCACCCGGGGATCACTTTCACGCTCCCGGGGATCACTTGCACGCACCCGGGGATCGCTTGCACGCTCCCGGGGATCACTCGCACGAACCCGGGGATCACTCGCACACTCCCGGGGATCACTCGCATGCTCCCGGGGATCACTCGCACGAACCCGGGGATCACTCGCACGAACCCGGGGATCACTCGCACACTCCCGGGGATCACTCGCACGCTTCCGGGGATCGCTCGCACCACCCGGGGATCACTCGCACCACCCGGGGATCGCTCGCACACTCCCGGGGATCACTCGCACCACCCGGGGATCACTCGCACGCTCCTGGGAATCGCTCGCACGCTCCCGGGAATCACTCGCACCACCCGGGGAACACTCGCACCACCCGGGGATCACTCGCACGCTCCCGGGAATCGCTCGCACGCTCCCGGGAATCGCTCGCACGCTCCAGGGGATAGCTCGCACGCTCCCGGGAATCGCTCGCACGCTCCAGGGGATAGCTCGCACGCTCCCGGGAATCACTCGCACCACCCGGGGATCACTCGCACCACCCGTGGATCACTCGCACCACCTGGGAATCGCTCGCACGCTCCCGGGAATCGCTCGCACGCTCCCGGGAATCGCTCGCACGCTCCAGGGGATCGCTCGCACGCTCCCGGGAATCGCTCGCACGCTCCAGGGGATCGCGCGCACGCTCCTGGGAATCGCTCGCACGCTCGCGGGGATCACTCGCACCACCCGGGGGTCACTCGCACCACCCGGGGGTCACTCGCAGCACCCGGGGTTCACTCGCACCACCTGGGAATCGCTCGCACGCTCCCGGGAATCGCTCGCACCACCCAGGAATTGCTCGCACGCTCCCGGGTATCACTCGCACCACCCGGGGATCACTCGCACGCTCCCGGGGATCACTCGCACCGCCCGGGGGTCACTCGCACCACCCGTGGATCACTCGCACCACCTGGGAATCGCTCGCACGCTCCCGGGAATCGCTCGCACGCTCCCGGGAATCGCTCGCACGCTCCAGGGGATCGCTCGCACGCTCCCGGGAATCGCTCGCACGCTCCAGGGGATCGCTCGCACGCTCCCGGGAATCGCTCGCACGCTCCAGGGGATCGCTCGCACCACCCGGGGATCACTCGCACGCTCCAGGGGATCACTTGCACGCTCCCGGGAATCGCTCGCACGCTCCCGGGTATCACTCGCACCACCCGGGAATCGCTCGCACACTCCCGGGGATCACTCGCACCACCCGGGGATCACTCGCACCACCCGGGGATCACTCGCACCACCCGGGGATCACTCGCACGGTCCCGGGGGTCACTCGCACCACCCGGGGATCGCTCGCACGCTCCCGGGGATCACTCGCACCACCCAGGGATCACTCGCACGCTCCCGGGGATCACTCGCACCACCCGGGGATCACTCGCACCACCCGGGGATCACTCGCACGCTCCCGGGAATCGCTCGCACGCTCCCGGGGATCGCTCGCACGCTCCCGGGTATCACTCGCACCACCCGGGTATCACTCGCACCACCCGGGGATCACTCGCACCACCCGGGGATCACTCGCACCACCCGGGGATCACTCGCACCACCCGGGGATCACTCGCACCACCCGGGGATCACTCGCACCACCCGGGGATCACTCGCACCACCCGGGGATCACTCGCACCACCCGGGAATCGCTCGCACGCTCCCGGGAATCGCTCGCACGCTCCAGGGGATCGCTCGCACGCTCCCGGGAATCGCTCGCACGATCCAGGGGATCGCTCGCACCACCCGGGATCACTCGCACGCTCCAGGGGATCGCTCGCACGCTCCCGGGTATCACTCGCACCACCCGGGAATCGCTCGCACGCTCCAGGGGATCGCTCGCACGCTCCCGGGTATCACTCGCACCACCCGGGAATCGCTCGCACGCTCCCGGGGATCACCCGCACCACCCGGGGATCACTCGCACCACCCGGGGATCACTCGCACCACCCGGGGATCGCTCGCAGGTTCCCGGGGATCACTCGCACCACCCGGGGATCACTCGCACGCTCCCGGGAATTGCTCGCACGCTCCAGGGGATCGCTCGCACGCTCCCAGGGATCGCTCGCACCACCCGGGAATCGCTCGCACGCTCCAGGGGATCGCTCGCACCACCCGGGAATCGCTCGCACGCTCCCGGGAATCGCTCGCACGCTCCAGGGGTTCGCTCGCATGCTCCCGGGGATCGCTCGCAGGCTCCCAGGGATCACTCGCACGCACCCGGGGATCACTTGCACGCTCCCGGGGATCACTTGCACGCACCCGGGGATCGCTTGCACGCTCCCGGGGATCACTCGCACGAACCCGGGCATCACTCGCACACTCCCGGGGATCACTCGCACGCTCCCGGGGATCACTCGCACGAACCCAGGGATCACACGCACACTCCCGGGGATCACTCGCACGCTTCCGGGGATCGCTCGCACCACCCGGGGATCGCTCGCATGCTCCCGGGGATCGCTCGCACGCCCCCGGGGATCGCTCGCACGCTCCCGGGGAGCACTCGCACGCTACCGGGGATCACTCGCAAGCTCCCGGGGATCGCTCGCACCACCCGGGGATCACATGCACGCTCCCGGGGATCACATGCACGCTCCCGGGGATCACTCACACGCTCCCGGGGTTCACTCGCACCACCCGGGGATCACTCGCACCACCCGGGGATCACTCGCACGCTCCCGAGAATCGCTCGCACGCTCCCGGGAATCGCTCGCACGCTCCCGGGGATCGCTCGCACGCTCCCGGGTATCACTCGCACCACCCGGGGATCACTCGCACCACCCGGGGATCACTCGCACCACCCGGGGATCACTCGCACCACCCGGGGATCACTCGCACCACCCGGGGATCACTCGCACCACCCGGGGATCACTCGCACGGTCCCGGGGGTCACTCGCACCACCCGGGGATCGCTCGCACGCTCCCGGGGATCACTCGCTCCACCCGGGGATCACTCGCACGCTCCCGGGGATCACTCGCACCACCCGGGGATCACTCGCACCACCCGGGGATCACTCGCACGCTCCCGGGAATCGCTCGCACGCTCCCGGGAATCGCTCGCACGCTCCCGGGGATCGCTCGCACGCTCCCGGGTATCACTCGCACCACCCGGGGATCACTCGCACCACCCGGGGATCACTCGCACCACCCGGGGATCACTCGCACCACCCGGGGATCATTCGCACCACCCGAGGATCACTCGCACCACCCGGGGATCACTCGCACCACCCGGGGATCACTCGCACGCTCCCGGGAATTGCTCGCACGCTCCAGGGGATCGCTCGCACGCTCCCGGGAATCGCTCGCACGCTCCCAGGGATCGCTCGCACCACCCGGGAATCGCTCGCACGCTCCCGGGAATCGCTCGCACGCTCCAGGGGATCGCTCGCACCACCCGGGAATCGCTCGCACGCTCCCGGGAATCGCTCGCACGCTCCAGGGGTTCGCTCGCATGCTCCCGGGGATCGCTCGCACGCTCCCAGTGATCACTCGCACGCACCCGGGGATCACTTTCACGCTCCCGGGGATCACTTGCACGCACCCGGGGATCGCTTGCACGCTCCCGGGGATCACACGCACGAACCCGGGGATCACTCGCACACTCCCGGGGATCACTCGCATGCTCCCGGGGATCACTCGCACGAACCCGGGGATCACTCGCACGAACCCGGGGATCACTCGCACACTCCCGGGGATCACTCGCACGCTTCCGGGGATCGCTCGCACCACCCGGGGATCACTCGCACCACCCGGGGATCGCTCGCACACTCCCGGGGATCACTCGCACCACCCGGGGATCACTCGCACGCTCCTGGGAATCGCTCGCACGCTCCCGGGAATCACTCGCACCACCCGGGGAACACTCGCACCACCCGGGGATCACTCGCACGCTCCCGGGAATCGCTCGCACGCTCCCGGGAATCGCTCGCACGCTCCAGGGGATCGCTCGCACGCTCCCGGGAATCGCTCGCACGCTCCAGGGGATCGCGCGCACTCTCCTGAGAATCGCTCGCACGCTCGCGGGGATCACTCGCACCACCCGGGGGTCACTCGCACCACCCGGGGGTCACTCGCACCACCCGGGGTTCACTCGCACCACCTGGGAATCGCTCGCACGCTCCCGGGAATCGCTCGCACCACCCAGGAATTGCTCGCACGCTCCCGGGTATCACTCGCACCACCCGGGGATCACTCGCACGCTCCCGGGGATCACTCGCACCGCCCGGGGGTCACTCGCACCACCCGTGGATCACTCGCACCACCTGGGAATCGCTCGCACGCTCCCGGGAATCGCTCGCACGCTCCCGGGAATCGCTCGCACGCTCCAGGGGATCGCTCGCACGCTCCCGGGAATCGCTCGCACGCTCCAGGGGATCGCTCGCACGCTCCCGGGAATCGCTCGCACGCTCCAGGGGATCGCTCGCACCACCCGGGAATCGCTCGCACGCTCCCGGGAATCGCTCGCACGCTCCAGGGGTTCGCTCGCATGCTCCCGGGGATCGCTCGCACGCTCCCAGGGATCACTCGCACGCACCCGGGGATCACTCGCACGCTCCCGGGGATCACTTGCACGCACCCGGGGATCGCTTGCACGCTCCCGGGGATCACTCGCACGAACCCGGGCATCACTCGCACACTCCCGGGGATCACTCGCACGCTCCCGGGGATCACTCGCACGAACCCGGGGATCACACGCACACTCCCGGGGATCACTCGCACGCTTCCGAGGATCGCTCGCACCACCCGGGGATCACATGCACGCTCCCGGGGATCACTCACACGCTCCCGGGGTTCACTCGCACTCTCCCGGAGATCACTCGCACGCACCCGGGGATCACTCGCACGCTCCCGGGGATCACTCGCACGCTCCCGGGGATCACATGCAAGCTCCCGGGTATCACATGAACGCTCCCGGGGATCACTCGCACGCTCCTGGGGATCACTCGCACGCTCCCGGGGATCACTCGCACGGTCCAGGGGATCACTCGCACGCTCCCGGGGATCACATGCACGCTTCCGGGTATCACATGCACGCTCCCGGGGATCGCTCGCACGCTCCTGGGGATCGATCGCACGCTCCCGGGGATCACTCCCACGCTCCTGGGGATCACTCGCACGCACCCGGGGATCACTCCCACGCTCCTGGGGATCACTCACACGCTCCTGGGGATCACTCCCACGCTCCCGGGGATCACTCGCACGCTCCTGGGGATCGATCGCACGCTCCCGGGGATCACTCCCACGCTCCTGGGGATCACTCGCACGCTCCTGGGGATCGATCGCAAGCTCCCGGGGATCACTCACACCACTCGGGGGTCGCTCGCACCACCCGGGGATCGCTCGCACGCTCCCAGGGATCGCTCGCACGCTCCCAGGAATCACTCGCACGCTCCCGGGAATCACTCGCACGCTCCCGGGAATCACTCGCACGCTCCCGGGTATCAGTCGCACCACCCGGGGATCACTCGCACCACCCGGGGATCACTCGCACCACCCGGGGATCACTCGCACCACCCGGGGATCATTCGCACCACCCGGGGATCACTCGCACCACCCGGGGATCACTCGCACCACCCGGGGATCACTCGCACGCTCCCGGGAATTGCTCGCACGCTCCAGGGGATCGCTCGCACGCTCCCGGGAATCGCTCGCACGCTCCCAGGGATCGCTCGCACCACCCGGGAATCGCTCGCACGCTCCCGGGAATCGCTCGCACGCTCCAGGGGATCGCTCGCACCACCCGGGAATCGCTCGCACGCTCCCGGGAATCGCTCGCACGCTCCAGGGGTTCGCTCGCATGCTCCCGGGGATCGCTCGCACGCTCCCAGTGATCACTCGCACGCACCCGGGGATCACTTTCACGCTCCCGGGGATCACTTGCACGCACCCGGGGATCGCTTGCACGCTCCCGGGGATCACTCGCACGAACCCGGGGATCACTCGCACACTCCCGGGGATCACTCGCATGCTCCCGGGGATCACTCGCACGAACCCGGGGATCACTCGCACGAACCCGGGGATCACTCGCACACTCCCGGGGATCACTCGCACGCTTCCGGGGATCGCTCGCACCACCCGGGGATCACTCCCACCACCCGGGGATCGTTCGCACACTCCCGGGGATCACTCGCACGAACCCGGGGATCACTCGCACACTCCCGGGAATTGCTCGCACGCTCCAGGGGATCGCTCGCACGCTCCCGGGAATCGCTCGCACGCTCCCAGGGATCGCTCGCACCACCCGGGAATCGCTCGCACGCTCCCGGGAATCGCTCGCACGCTCCAGGGGATCGCTCGCACCACCCGGGAATCGCTCGCACGCTCCCGGGAATCGCTCGCACGCTCCAGGGGTTCGCTCGCATGCTCCCGGGGATCGCTCGCACGCTCCCAGTGATCACTCGCACGCACCCGGGGATCACTTTCACGCTCCCGGGGATCACTTGCACGCACCCGGGGATCGCTTGCACGCTCCCGGGGATCACTCGCACGAACCCGGGGATCACTCGCACACTCCCGGGGATCACTCGCATGCTCCCGGGGATCACTCGCACGAACCCGGGGATCACTCGCACGAACCCGGGGATCACTCGCACGCTCCCGGGGATCACTCGCACGCTTCCGGGGATCGCTCGCACCACCCGGGGATCACTCGCACCACCCGGGGATCGCTCGCACACTCCCGGGGATCACTCGCACCACCCGGGGATCACTCGCACGCTCCTGGGAATCGCTCGCACGCTCCCGGGAATCACTCGCACCACCCGGGGAACACTCGCACCACCCGGGGATCACTCGCACGCTCCCGGGAATCGCTCGCACGCTCCCGGGAATCGCTCGCACGCTCCAGGGGATAGCTCGCACGCTCCCGGGAATCGCTCGCACGCTCCAGGGGATCGCGCGCACGCTCCTGGGAATCGCTCGCACGCTCGCGGGGATCACTCGCACCACCCGGGGGTCACTCGCACCACCCGGGGGTCACTCGCAGCACCCGGGGTTCACTCGCACCACCTGGGAATCGCTCGCACGCTCCCGGGAATCGCTCGCACCACCCAGGAATTGCTCGCACGCTCCCGGGTATCGCTCGCACCACCCGGGGATCACTCGCACGCTCCCGGGGATCACTCGCACCGCCCGGGGGTCACTCGCACCACCCGTGGATCACTCGCACCACCTGGGAATCGCTCGCACGCTCCCGGGAATCGCTCGCACGCTCCCGGGAATCGCTCGCACGCTCCAGGGGATCGCTCGCACGCTCCCGGGAATCGCTCGCACGCTCCAGGGGATCGCTCGCACGCTCCCGGGAATCGCTCGCACGCTCCAGGGGATCGCTCGCACCACCCGGGGATCACTCGCACGCTCCAGGGGATCTCTCGCACGCTCCCGGGAATCGCTCGCACGCTCCCGGGTATCACTCGCACCACCCGGGAATCGCTCGCACACTCCCGGGGATCACTCGCACCACCCAGGGATCACTCGCACCACCCGGGAATCGCTCGCACCACCCGGGAATCGCTCGCACGCTCCCAGGAATCGCTCGCACGCTCCCGGGAATCGCTCGCACGCTCCAGGGGATCGCTCGCACGCTCCCGGGAATCGCTCGCACGCTCCAGGTGATCGCTCGCACCACCCGGGGATCACTCGCACGCTCCAGGGGATCGCTCGCACGCTCCCGGGAATCGCTCGCACGCTCCCGGGTATCACTCGCACCACCCGGGAATCGCTCGCACAGTCCCGGGGATCACTCGCACCACCCGGGGATCACTCGCACCACCCGGGGATCACTCGCACCACCCGGGGATCCCTCGCACGGTCCCGGGGGTCACTCGCACCACCCGGGGATCGCTCGCACGCTCCCGGGGATCACTCGCTCAACCCGGGGATCACTCGCACGCTCCCGGGGATCACTCGCACCACCCGGGGATCACTCGCACCACCCGGGGATCACTCGCACGCTCCCGGGAATCGCTCGCACGCTCCCGGGAATCGCTCGCACGCTCCCGGGGATCGCTCGCACGCTCCCGGGTATCACTCGCACCACCCGGGGATCACTCGCACCACCCGGGGATCACTCGCACCACCCGGGGATCACTCGCACCACCCGGGGATCACTCGCACCACCCGGGGATCACTCGCACGGTCCCGGGGGTCACTCGCACCACCCGGGGATCGCTCGCACGCTCCCGGGGATCACTCGCTCCACCCGGGGATCACTCGCACGCTCCCGGGGATCACTCGCACCACCCGGGGATCACTCGCACCACCCGGGGATCACTCGCACGCTCCCGGGAATCGCTCGCACGCTCCCGGGGATCGCTCGCACGCTCCCGGGGATCGCTCGCACGCTCCCGGGTATCACTCGCACCACCCGGGGATCACTCGCACCACCCGGGGATCACTCGCACCACCCGGGGATCACTCGCACCACCCGGGGATCATTCGCACCACCCGGGGATCACTCGCACCACCCGGGGATCACTCGCACCACCCGGGGATCACTCGCACGCTCCCGGGAATTGCTCGCACGCTCCAGGGGATCGCTCGCACGCTCCCGGGAATCGCTCGCACGCTCCCAGGGATCGCTCGCACCACCCGGGAATCGCTCGCACGCTCCCGGGAATCGCTCGCACGCTCCAGGGGATCGCTCGCACCACCCGGGAATCGCTCGCACGCTCCCGGGAATCGCTCGCACGCTCCAGGGGTTCGCTCGCATGCTCCCGGGGATCGCTCGCACGCTCCCAGTGATCACTCGCACGCACCCGGGGATCACTTTCACGCTCCCGGGGATCACTTGCACGCACCCGGGGATCGCTTGCACGCTCCCGGGGATCACTCGCACGAACCCGGGGATCACTCGCACACTCCCGGGGATCACTCGCATGCTCCCGGGGATCACTCGCACGAACCCGGGGATCACTCGCACGAACCCGGGGATCACTCGCACACTCCCGGGGATCACTCGCACGCTTCCGGGGATCGCTCGCACCACCCGGGGATCACTCGCACCACCCGGGGATCGCTCGCACACTCCCGGGGATCACTCGCACCACCCGGGGATCACTCGCACGCTCCTGGGAATCGCTCGCACGCTCCCGGGAATCACTCGCACCACCCGGGGAACACTCGCACCACCCGGGGATCACTCGCACGCTCCCGGGAATCGCTCGCACGCTCCCGGGAATCGCTCGCACGCTCCAGGGGATAGCTCGCACGCTCCCGGGAATCGCTCGCACGCTCCAGGGGATCGCGCGCACGCTCCTGGGAATCGCTCGCACGCTCGCGGGGATCACTCGCACCACCCGGGGGTCACTCGCACCACCCGGGGGTCACTCGCAGCACCCGGGGTTCACTCGCACCACCTGGGAATCGCTCGCACGCTCCCGGGAATCGCTCGCACCACCCAGGAATTGCTCGCACGCTCCCGGGTATCACTCGCAGCACCCGGGGATCACTCGCACGCTCCCGGGGATCACTCGCACCGCCCGGGGGTCACTCGCACCACCCGTGGATCACTCGCACCACCTGGGAATCGCTCGCACGCTCCCGGGAATCGCTCGCACGCTCCCGGGAATCGCTCGCACGCTCCAGGGGATCGCTCGCACGCTCCCGGGAATCGCTCGCACGCTCCCGGGAATCGCTCGCACGCTCCAGGGGATAGCTCGCACGCTCCCGGGAATCGCTCGCACGCTCCAGGGGATCGCGCGCACGCTCCTGGGAATCGCTCGCACGCTCGCGGGGATCACTCGCACCACCCGGGTATCACTCGCACCACCCGGGGGTCACTCGCAGCACCCGGGGTTCACTCGCACCACCTGGGAATCGCTCGCACGCTCCCGGGAATCGCTCGCACCACCCAGGAATTGCTCGCACGCTCCCGGGTATCGCTCGCACCACCCGGGGATCACTCGCACGCTCCCGGGGATCACTCGCACCGCCCGGGGGTCACTCGCACCACCCGTGGATCACTCGCACCACCTGGGAATCGCTCGCACGCTCCCGGGAATCGCTCGCACGCTCCCGGGAATCGCTCGCACGCTCCAGGGGATCGCTCGCACGCTCCCGGGAATCGCTCGCACGCTCCAGGGGATCGCTCGCACGCTCCCGGGAATCGCTCGCACGCTCCAGGGGATCGCTCGCACCACCCGGGGATCACTCGCACGCTCCAGGGGATCTCTCGCACGCTCCCGGGAATCGCTCGCACGCTCCCGGGTATCACTCGCACCACCCGGGAATCGCTCGCACACTCCCGGGGATCACTCGCACCACCCGGGGATCACTCGCACCACCCGGGGATCACTCGCACCACCCGGGAATCGCTCGCACCACCCGGGAATCGCTCGCACGCTCCCGGGAATCGCTCGCACGCTCCCGGGAATCGCTCGCACGCTCCAGGGGATCGCTCGCACGCTCCCGGGAATCGCTCGCACGCACCAGGTGATCGCTCGCACCACCCGGGGATCACTCGCACGCTCCAGGGGATCGCTCGCACGCTCCCGGGAATCGCTCGCACGCTCCCGGGTATCACTCGCACCACCCGGGAATCGCTCGCACAGTCCCGGGGATCACTCGCACCACCCGGGGATCACTCGCACCACCCGGGGATCACTCGCACCACCCGGGGATCACTCGCACGGTCCCGGGGGTCACTCGCACCACCCGGGGATCGCTCGCACGCTCCCGGGGATCACTCGCTCAACCCGGGGATCACTCGCACGCTCCCGGGGATCACTCGCACCACCCGGGGATCACTCGCACCACCCGGGGATCACTCGCACGCTCCCGGGAATCGCTCGCACGCTCCCGGGAATCGCTCGCACGCTCCCGGGGATCGCTCGCACGCTCCCGGGTATCACTCGCACCACCCGGGGATCACTCGCACCACCCGGGGATCACTCGCACCACCCGGGGATCACTCGCACCACCCGGGGATCACTCGCACCACCCGGGGATCACTCGCACGGTCCCGGGGGTCACTCGCACCACCCGGGGATCGCTCGCACGCTCCCGGGGATCACTCGCTCCACCCGGGGATCACTCGCACGCTCCCGGGGATCACTCGCACCACCCGGGGATCACTCGCACCACCCGGGGATCACTCGCACGCTCCCGGGAATCGCTCGCACGCTCCCGGGGATCACTTTCACGCTCCCGGGGATCACTTGCACGCACCCGGGGATCGCTTGCACGCTCCCGGGGATCACTCGCACGAACCCGGGGATCACTCGCACACTCCCGGGGATCACTCGCATGCTCCCGGGGATCACTCGCACGAACCCGGGGATCACTCGCACCACCCGGGGATCACTCGCACACTCCCGGGGATCACTCGCACGCTTCCGGGGATCGCTCGCACCACCCGGGGATCACTCGCACCACCCGGGGATCGCTCGCACACTCCCGGGGATCACTCGCACGAACCCGGGGATCACTCGCACACTCCCGGGAATTGCTCGCACGCTCCAGGGGATCGCTCGCACGCTCCCGGGAATCGCTCGCACGCTCCCAGGGATCGCTCGCACCACCCGGGAATCGCTCGCACGCTCCCGGGAATCGCTCGCACGCTCCAGGGGATCGCTCGCACCACCCGGGAATCGCTCGCACGCTCCCGGGAATCGCTCGCACGCTCCAGGGGTTCGCTCGCATGCTCCCGGGGATCGTTCGCACGCTCCCAGTGATCACTCGCACGCACCCGGGGATCACTTTCACGCTCCCGGGGATCACTTGCACGCACCCGGGGATCGCTTGCACGCTCCCGGGGATCACTCGCACGAACCCGGGGATCACTCGCACACTCCCGGGGATCACTCGCATGCTCCCGGGGATCACTCGCACGAACCCGGGGATCACTCGCACGAACCCGGGGATCACTCGCACACTCCCGGGGATCACTCGCACGCTTCCGGGGATCGCTCGCACCACCCGGGGATCACTCGCACCACCCGGGGATCGCTCGCACACTCCCGGGGATCACTCGCACCACCCGGGGATCACTCGCACGCTCCTGGGAATCGCTCGCACGCTCCCGGGAATCACTCGCACCACCCGGGGAACACTCGCACCACCCGGGGATCACTCGCACGCTCCCGGGAATCGCTCGCACGCTCCCGGGAATCGCTCGCACGCTCCAGGGGATAGCTCGCACGCTCCCGGGAATCGCTCGCACGCTCCAGGGGATCGCGCGCACGCTCCTGGGAATCGCTCGCACGCTCGCGGGGATCACTCGCACCACCCGGGGGTCACTCGCACCACCCGGGGGTCACTCGCAGCACCCGGGGTTCACTCGCACCACCTGGGAATCGCTCGCACGCTCCCGGGAATCGCTCGCACCACCCAGGAATTGCTCGCACGCTCCCGGGTATCGCTCGCACCACCCGGGGATCACTCGCACGCTCCCGGGGATCACTCGCACCGCCCGGGGGTCACTCGCACCACCCGTGGATCACTCGCACCACCTGGGAATCGCTCGCACGCTCCCGGGAATCGCTCGCACGCTCCCGGGAATCGCTCGCACGCTCCAGGGGATCGCTCGCACGCTCCCGGGAATCGCTCGCACGCTCCAGGGGATCGCTCGCACGCTCCCGGGAATCGCTCGCACGCTCCAGGGGATCGCTCGCACCACCCGGGGATCACTCGCACGCTCCAGGGGATCTCTCGCACGCTCCCGGGAATCGCTCGCACGCTCCCGGGTATCACTCGCACCACCCGGGAATCGCTCGCACACTCCCGGGGATCACTCGCACCACCCGGGGATCACTCGCACCACCCGGGAATCGCTCGCACCACCCGGGAATCGCTCGCACGCTCCCGGGAATCGCTCGCACGCTCCCGGGAATCGCTCGCACGCTCCAGGGGATCGCTCGCACGCTCCCGGGAATCGCTCGCACGCTCCAGGTGATCGCTCGCACCACCCGGGGATCACTCGCACGCTCCAGGGGATCGCTCGCACGCTCCCGGGAATCGCTCGCACGCTCCCGGGTATCACTCGCACCACCCGGGAATCGCTCGCACAGTCCCGGGGATCACTCGCACCACCCGGGGATCACTCGCACCACCCGGGGATCACTCGCACCACCCGGGGATCCCTCGCACGGTCCCGGGGGTCACTCGCACCACCCGGGGATCGCTCGCACGCTCCCGGGGATCACTCGCTCAACCCGGGGATCACTCGCACGCTCCCGGGGATCACTCGCACCACCCGGGGATCACTCGCACCACCCGGGGATCACTCGCACGCTCCCGGGAATCGCTCGCACGCTCCCGGGAATCGCTCGCACGCTCCCGGGGATCGCTCGCACGCTCCCGGGTATCACTCGCACCACCCGGGGATCACTCGCACCACCCAGGGATCACTCGCACCACCCGGGGATCACTCGCACCACCCGGGGATCACTCGCACCACCCGGGGATCACTCGCACGGTCCCGGGGGTCACTCGCACCACCCGGGGATCGCTCGCACGCTCCCGGGGATCACTCGCTCCACCCGGGGATCACTCGCACGCTCCCGGGGATCACTCGCACCACCCGGGGATCACTCGCACCACCCGGGGATCACTCGCACGCTCCCGGGAATCGCTCGCACGCTCCCGGGGATCGCTCGCACGCTCCCGGGGATCGCTCGCACGCTCCCGGGTATCACTCGCACCACCCGGGGATCACTCGCACCACCCGGGGATCACTCGCACCACCCGGGGATCACTCGCACCACCCGGGGATCATTCGCACCACCCGGGGATCACTCGCACCACCCGGGGATCACTCGCACCACCCGGGGATCACTCGCACGCTCCCGGGAATTGCTCGCACGCTCCAGGGGATCGCTCGCACGCTCCCGGGAATCGCTCGCACGCTCCCAGGGATCGCTCGCACCACCCGGGAATCGCTCGCACGCTCCCGGGAATCGCTCGCACGCTCCAGGGGATCGCTCGCACCACCCGGGAATCGCTCGCACGCTCCCGGGAATCGCTCGCACGCTCCAGGGGTTCGCTCGCATGCTCCCGGGGATCGCTCGCACGCTCCCAGTGATCACTCGCACGCACCCGGGGATCACTTTCACGCTCCCGGGGATCACTTGCACGCACCCGGGGATCGCTTGCACGCTCCCGGGGATCACTCGCACGAACCCGGGGATCACTCGCACACTCCCGGGGATCACTCGCATGCTCCCGGGGATCACTCGCACGAACCCGGGGATCACTCGCACGAACCCGGGGATCACTCGCACACTCCCGGGGATCACTCGCACGCTTCCGGGGATCGCTCGCACCACCCGGGGATCACTCGCACCACCCGGGGAGCGCTCGCACACTCCCGGGGATCACTCGCACCACCCGGGGATCACTCGCACGCTCCTGGGAATCGCTCGCACGCTCCCGGGAATCACTCGCACCACCCGGGGAACACTCGCACCACCCGGGGATCACTCGCACGCTCCCGGGAATCGCTCGCACGCTCCCGGGAATCGCTCGCACGCTCCAGGGGATAGCTCGCACGCTCCCGGGAATCGCTCGCACGCTCCAGGGGATCGCGCGCACGCTCCTGGGAATCGCTCGCACGCTCGCGGGGATCACTCGCACCACCTGGGGGTCACTCGCACCACCCGGGGGTCACTCGCAGCACCCGGGGTTCACTCGCACCACCTGGGAATCGCTCGCACGCTCCCGGGAATCGCTCGCACCACCCAGGAATTGCTCGCACGCTCCCGGGTATCACTCGCACCACCCGGGGATCACTCGCACGCTCCCGGGGATCACTCGCACCGCCCGGGGGTCACTCGCACCACCCGTGGATCACTCGCACCACCTGGGAATCGCTCGCACGCTCCCGGGAATCGCTCGCACGCTCCCGGGAATCGCTCGCACGCTCCAGGGGATCGCTCGCACGCTCCCGGGAATCGCTCGCACGCTCCCGGGAATCGCTCGCACGCTCCAGGGGATAGCTCGCACGCTCCCGGGAATCGCTCGCACGCTCCAGGGGATCGCGCGCACGCTCCTGGGAATCGCTCGCACGCTCGCGGGGATCACTCGCACCACCCGGGGGTCACTCGCACCACCCGGGGGTCACTCGCAGCACCCGGGGTTCACTCGCACCACCTGGGAATCGCTCGCACGCTCCCGGGAATCGCTCGCACCACCCAGGAATTGCTCGCACGCTCCCGGGTATCGCTCGCACCACCCGGGGATCACTCGCACGCTCCCGGGGATCACTCGCACCGCCCGGGGGTCACTCGCACCACCCGTGGATCACTCGCACCACCTGGGAATCGCTCGCACGCTCCCGGGAATCGCTCGCACGCTCCCGGGAATCGCTCGCACGCTCCAGGGGATCGCTCGCACGCTCCCGGGAATCGCTCGCACGCTCCAGGGGATCGCTCGCACGCTCCCGGGAATCGCTCGCACGCTCCAGGGGATCGCTCGCACCACCCGGGGATCACTCGCACGCTCCAGGGGATCTCTCGCACGCTCCCGGGAATCGCTCGCACGCTCCCGGGTATCACTCGCACCACCCGGGAATCGCTCGCACACTCCCGGGGATCACTCGCACCACCCGGGGATCACTCGCACCACCCGGGGATCACTCGCACCACCCGGGAATCGCTCGCACCATCCGGGAATCGCTCGCACGCTCCCGGGAATCGCTCGCACGCTCCCGGGAATCGCTCGCACGCTCCAGGGGATCGCTCGCACGCTCCCGGGAATCGCTCGCACGCACCAGGTGATCGCTCGCACCACCCGGGGATCACTCGCACGCTCCAGGGGATCGCTCGCACGCTCCCGGGAATCGCTCGCACGCTCCCGGGTATCACTCGCACCACCCGGGAATCGCTCGCACAGTCCCGGGGATCACTCGCACCACCCGGGGATCACTCGCACCACCCGGGGATCACTCGCACCACCCGGGGATCACTCGCACGGTCCCGGGGGTCACTCGCACCACCCGGGGATCGCTCGCACGCTCCCGGGGATCACTCGCTCAACCCGGGGATCACTCGCACGCTCCCGGGGATCACTCGCACCACCCGGGGATCACTCGCACCACCCGGGGATCACTCGCATGCTCCCGGGAATCGCTCGCACGCTCCCGGGAATCGCTCGTACGCTCCCGGGGATCGCTCGCACGCTCCCGGGTATCACTCGCACCACCCGGGGATCACTCGCACCACCCGGGGATCACTCGCACCACCCGGGGATCACTCGCACCACCCGGGGATCACTCGCACCACCCGGGGATCACTCGCACGGTCCCGGGGGTCACTCGCACCACCCGGGGATCGCTCGCACGCTCCCGGGGATCACTCGCTCCACCCGGGGATCACTCGCACGCTCCCGGGGATCACTCGCACCACCCGGGGATCACTCGCACCACCCGGGGATCACTCGCACGCTCCCGGGAATCGCTCGCACGCTCCCGGGGATCGCTCGCACGCTCCCGGGGATCGCTCGCACGCTCCCGGGTATCACTCGCACCACCCGGGGATCACTCGCACCACCCGGGGATCACTCGCACCACCCGGGGATCACTCGCACCACCCGGGGATCATTCGCACCACCCGGGGATCACTCGCACCACCCGGGGATCACTCGCACCACCCGGGGATCACTCGCACGCTCCCGGGAATTGCTCGCACGCTCCAGGGGATCGCTCGCACGCTCCCGGGAATCGCTCGCACGCTCCCAGGGATCGCTCGCACCACCCGGGAATCGCTCGCACGCTCCCGGGAATCGCTCGCACGCTCCAGGGGATCGCTCGCACCACCCGGGAATCGCTCGCACGCTCCCGGGAATCGCTCGCACGCTCCAGGGGTTCGCTCGCATGCTCCCGGGGATCGCTCGCACGCTCCCAGTGATCACTCGCACGCACCCGGGGATCACTTTCACGCTCCCGGGGATCACTTGCACGCACCCGGGGATCGCTTGCACGCTCCCGGGGATCACTCGCACGAACCCGGGGATCACTCGCACACTCCCGGGGATCACTCGCATGCTCCCGGGGATCACTCGCACGAACCCGGGGATCACTCGCACGAACCCGGGGATCACTCGCACACTCCCGGGGATCACTCGCACGCTTCCGGGGATCGCTCGCACCACCCGGGGATCACTCGCACCACCCGGGGATCGCTCGCACACTCCCGGGGATCACTCGCACCACCCGGGGATCACTCGCACGCTCCTGGGAATCGCTCGCACGCTCCCGGGAATCACTCGCACCACCCGGGGAACACTCGCACCACCCGGGGATCACTCGCACGCTCCCGGGAATCGCTCGCACGCTCCCGGGAATCGCTCGCACGCTCCAGGGGATAGCTCGCACGCTCCCGGGAATCGCTCGCACGCTCCAGGGGATCGCGCGCACGCTCCTGGGAATCGCTCGCACGCTCGCGGGGATCACTCGCACCACCCGGGGGTCACTCGCAGCACCCGGGGGTCACTCGCACCACCCGGGGGTCACTCGCACGCTCCCGGGGATCACTCGCACCACCCGGGGGTCACTCGCACCACCCGGGGATCACTCGCACCACCCGGGGATCACTCGCACCACCCGGGAATCGCTCGCACGCTCCCGGGAATCGCTCGCACCACCCGGGGGTCACTCGCACCACCTGGGAATCGCTCGCACGCTCCCGGGAATCGCTCGCACCACCCAGGAATTGCTCGCACGCTCCCGGGTATCACTCGCACCACCCGGGGATCACTCGCACGCTCCCGGGGATCACTCGCACCGCCCGGGGCTCACTCGCACCACCCGTGGATCACTCGCACCACCTGGGAATCGCTCGCACGCTCCCGGGAATCGCTCGCACGCTCCCGGGAATCGCTCGCACGCTCCAGGGGATCGCTCGCACGCTCCCGGGAATCGCTCGCACGCTCCAGGGGATCGCTCGCACGCTCCCAGGAATCGCTCGCACGCTCCAGGGGATCGCTCGCACCACCCGGGGATCACTCGCACGCTCCAGGGGATCTCTCGCACGCTCCCGGGAATCGCTCGCACGCTCCCGGGTATCACTCGCACCACCCGGGAATCGCTCGCACACTCCCGGGGATCACTCGCACCACCCGGGGATCACTCGCACCACCCGGGGATCACTCGCACCACCCGGGAATCGCTCGCACCACCCGGGAATCGCTCGCACGCTCCCGGGAATCGCTCGCACGCTCCAGGGGATCGCTCGCACGCTCCCGGGAATCGCTCGCACGCTCCAGGTGATCGCTCGCACCACCCGGGGATCACTCGCACGCTCCAGGGGATCGCTCGCACGCTCCCGGGAATCGCTCGCACGCTCCCGGGTATCACTCGCACCACCCGGGAATCGCTCGCACAGTCCCGGGGATCACTCGCACCACCCGGGGATCACTCGCACCACCCGGGGATCACTCGCACCACTCGGGGATCACTCGCACGGTCCCGGAGGTCACTCGCACCACCCGGGGATCGCTCGCACGCTCCCGGGGATCACTCGCTCAACCCGGGGATCACTCGCACGCTCCCGGGTATCACTCGCACCACCCGGGAATCGCTCGCACAGTCCCGGGGATCACTCGCACCACCCGGGGATCACTCGCACCACCCGGGGATCACTCGCACCACCCGGGGATCACTCGCACGGTCCCGGGGGTCACTCGCACCACCCGGGGATCACTCGCACCACCCGGGGATCACTCGCACGCTCCCGGGAATCGCTCGCACGCTCCCGGGAATCGCTCGCACGCTCCCGGGGATCGCTCGCACGCTCCCGGGTATCACTCGCACCACCCGGGGATCACTCGCACCACCCGGGGATCACTCGCACCACCCGGGGATCACTCGCACCACCCGGGGATCACTTTCACGCTCCCGGGGATCACTTGCACGCACCCGGGGATCGCTTGCACGCTCCCGGGGATCACTCGCACGAACCCGGGGATCACTCGCACACTCCCGGGGATCACTCGCATGCTCCCGGGGATCACTCGCACGAACCCGGGGATCACTCGCACGAACCCGGGGATCACTCGCACACTCCCGGGGATCACTCGCACGCTTCCGGGGATCGCTCGCACCACCCGGGGATCACTCGCACCACCCGGGGATCGCTCGCACACTCCCGGGGATCACTCGCACCACCCGGGGATCACTCGCACGCTCCTGGGAATCGCTCGCACGCTCCCGGGAATCACTCGCACCACCCGGGGAACACTCGCACCACCCGGGGATCACTCGCACGCTCCCGGGAATCGCTCGCACGCTCCCGGGAATCGCTCGCACGCTCCAGGGGATCGCTCGCACGCTCCCGGGAATCGCTCGCACGCTCCAGGGGATCGCGCGCACGCTCCTGGGAATCGCTCGCACGCTCGCGGGGATCACTCGCACCACCCGGGGGTCACTCGCACCACCCGGGGGTCACTCGCACCACCCGGGGTTCACTCGCACCACCTGGGAATCGCTCGCACGCTGCCGGGAATCGCTCGCACCACCCAGGAATTGCTCGCACGCTCCCGGGTATCACTCGCACCACCCGGGGATCACTCGCACGCTCCCGGGGATCACTCGCACCGCCCGGGGGTCACTCGCACCACCCGTGGATCACTCGCACCACCTGGGTATCGCTCGCACGCTCCCGGGAATCGCTCGCACGCTCCTGGGAATCGCTCGCACGCTCCAGGGGATCGCTCGCACGCTCCCGGGAATCGCTCGCACGCTCCAGGGGATCGCTCGCACGCTCCCGGGAATCGCTCGCACGCTCCAGGGGATCGCTCGCACCACCCGGGGATCACTCGCACGCTCCAGGGGATCACTCGCACGCTCCCGGGAATCGCTCGCACGCTCCCGGGTATCACTCGCACCACCCGGGAATCGCTCGCACACTCCCGGGGATCACTCGCACCACCCGGGGATCACTCGCACCACCCGGGGATCACTCGCACCACACGGGGATCACTCGCACGGTCCCGGGGGTCACTCGCACCACCCGGGGATCGCTCGCACGCTCCCGGGGATCACTCGCACCACCCGGGGATCACTCGCACGCTCCCGGGGATCACTCGCACCACCCGGGGATCACTCGCACCACCCGGGGATCACTCGCACGCTCCCGGGAATCGCTCGCACGCTCCCGGGGATCGCTCGCACGCTCCCGGGTATCACTCGCACCACCCGGGTATCACTCGCACCACCCGGGGATCACTCGCACCACCCGGGGATCACTCGCACCACCCGGGGATCACTCGCACCACCCGGGGATCACTCGCACCACCCGGGGATCACTCGCACCACCCGGGGATCACTCGCACCACCCGGGAATCGCTCGCACGCTCCCGGGAATCGCTCGCACGCTCCAGGGGATCGCTCGCACGCTCCCGGGAATCGCTCGCACGATCCAGGGGATCGCTCGCACCACCCGGGATCACTCGCACGCTCCAGGGGATCGCTCGCACGCTCCCGGGTATCACTCGCACCACCCGGGAATCGCTCGCACGCTCCAGGGCATCGCTCGCACGCTCCCGGGTATCACTCGCACCACCCGGGAATCGCTCGCACGCTCCCGGGGATCACTCGCACCACCCGGGGATCACTCGCACCACCCGGGGATCGCTCGCAGGCTCCCGGGGATCACTCGCACCACCCGGGGATCACTCGCACGCTCCCGGGAATTGCTCGCACGCTCCAGGGGATCGCTCGCACGCTCCCAGGGATCGCTCGCACCACCCGGGAATCGCTCGCACGCTCCAGGGGATCGCTCGCACCACCCGGGAATCGCTCGCACGCTCCCGGGAATCGCTCGCACGCTCCAGGGGTTCGCTCGCATGCTCCCGGGGATCGCTCGCACGCTCCCAGGGATCACTCGCACGCACCCGGGGATCACTTGCACGCTCCCGGGGATCACTTGCACGCACCCGGGGATCGCTTGCACGCTCCCGGGGATCACTCGCACGAACCCGGGCATCACTCGCACACTCCCGGGGATCACTCGCACGCTCCCGGGGATCACTCGCACGAACCCGGGGATCACACGCACACTCCCGGGGATCACTCGCACGCTTCCGGGGATCGCTCGCACCACCCGGGGATCGCTCGCATGCTCCCGGGGATCGCTCGCACGCTCCCGGGGATCGCTCGCACGTTCCCGGGGAGCACTCGCACGCTACCGGGGATCACTCGCAAGCTCCCGGGGATCGCTCGCACCACCCGGGGATCACATGCACGCTCCCGGGGATCACATGCACGCTCCCGGGGATCAATCACACGCTCCCGGGGTTCACTCGCACCACCCGGGGATCACTCGCACCACCCGGGGATCACTCGCACGCTCCCGGGAATCGCTCCCACGCTCCCGGGAATCGCTCGCACGCTCCCGGGGATCGCTCGCACGCTCCCGGGTATCACTCGCACCACCCGGGGATCACTCGCACCACCCGGGGATCGCTCGCACCACCCGGGGATCACTCGCACCACCCGGGGATCACTCGCACCACCCGGGGATCACTCGCACGGTCCCGGGGGTCACTCGCACCACCCGGGGATCGCTCGCACGCTCCCGGGGATCACTCGCTCCATCCGGGAATCACTCGCACGCTCCCGGGGATCACTCGCACCACCCGGGGATCACTCGCACCACCCGGGGATCACTCGCACGCTCCCGGGAATCGCTCGCACGCTCCCGGGGATCGCTCGCACGCTCCCGGGTATCACTCGCACCACCCGGGGATCACTCGCACCACCCGGGGATCACTCGCACCACCCGGGGATCACTCGCACCACCCGGGGATCATTCGCACCACCCGGGGATCACTCGCACCACCCGGGGATCACTCGCACCACCCGGGGATCACTCGCACGCTCCCGGGAATTGCTCGCACGCTCCAGGGGATCGCTCGCACGCTCCCGGGAATAGCTCGCACGCTCCCAGGGATCGCTCGCACCACCCGGGAATCGCTCGCACGCTCCCGGGAATCGCTCGCACGCTCCAGGGGATCGCTCGCACCACCCGGGAATCGCTCGCACGCTCCCGGGAATCGCTCGCACGCTCCAGGGGTTCGCTCGCATGCTCCCGGGGATCGCTCGCACGCTCCCAGTGATCACTCGCACGCACCCGGGGATCACTTTCACGCTCCCGGGGATCACTTGCACGCACCCGGGGATCGCTTGCACGCTCCCGGGGATCACACGCACGAACCCGGGGATCACTCGCACACTCCCGGGGATCACTCGCATGCTCCCGGGGATCACTCGCACGAACCCGGGGATCACTCGCACGAACCCGGGGATCACTCGCACACTCCCGGGGATCACTCGCACGCTTCCGGGGATCGCTCGCACCACCCGGGGATCACTCGCACCACCCGGGGATCGCTCGCACACTCCCGGGGATCACTCGCACCACCCGGGGATCACTCGCACGCTCCTGGGAATCGCTCGCACGCTCCCGGGAATCACTCGCACCACCCGGGGAACACTCGCACCACCCGGGGATCACTCGCACGCTCCCGGGAATCGCTCGCACGCTCCCGGGAATCGCTCGCACGCTCCCGGGAATCGCTCGCACGCTCCAGGGGATAGCTCGCACGCTCCCGGGAATCGCTCGCACGCTCCAGGGGATCGCGCGCACGCTCCTGGGAATCGCTCGCACGCTCGCGGGGATCACTCGCACCACCCGGGGGTCACTCGCACCACCCGGGGGTCACTCGCAGCACCCGGGGTTCACTCGCACCACCTGGGAATCGCTCGCACGCTCCCGGGAATCGCTCGCACCACCCAGGAATTGCTCGCACGCTCCCGGGTATCACTCGCACCACCCGGGGATCACTCGCACGCTCCCGGGGATCACTCGCACCGCCCGGGGGTCACTCGCACCACCCGTGGATCACTCGCACCACCTGGGAATCGCTCGCACGCTCCCGGGAATTGCTCGCACGCTCCCGGGAATCGCTCGCACGCTCCAGGGGATCGCTCGCACGCTCCCGGGAATCGCTCGCACGCTCCAGGGGATCGCTCGCACGCTCCCGGGAATCGCTCGCACGCTCCAGGGGATCGCTCGCACCACCCGGGGATCACTCGCACGCTCCAGGGGATCACTCGCACGCTCCCGGGAATCGCTCGCACGCTCCCGGGTATCACTCGCACCACCCGGGAATCGCTCGCACACTCCCGGGGATCACTCGCACCACCCGGGGATCACTCGCACCACCCGGGGATCACTCGCACCACCCGGGGATCACTCGCACGGTCCCGGGGGTCACTCGCACCACCCGGGGATCGCTCGCACGCTCCCGGGGATCACTCGCACCACCCGGGGATCACTCGCACGCTCCCGGGGATCACTCGCACCACCCGGGGATCACTCGCACCACCCGGGGATCACTCGCACGCTCCCGGGAATCGCTCGCACGCTCCCGGGGATCGCTCGCACGCTCCCGGGTATCACTCGCACCACCCGGGTATCACTCGCACCACCCGGGGATCACTCGCACCACCCGGGATCACTCGCACGCTCCAGGGGATCGCTCGCACGCTCCCGGGTATCACTCGCACCACCCGGGAATCGCTCGCACGCTCCAGGGGATCGCTCGCACGCTCCCGGGTATCACTCGCACCACCCGGGAATCGCTCGCACGCTCCCGGGGATCACTCGCACCACCCGGGGATCACTCGCACCACCCGGGGATCACTCGCACCACCCGGGGATCGCTCGCAGGCTCCCGGGGATCACTCGCACCACCCGGGGATCACTCGCACGCTCCCGGGAATTGCTCGCACGCTCCAGGGGATCGTTCGCACGCTCCCAGGGATCGCTCGCACCACCCGGGAATCGCTCGCACGCTCCAGGGGATCGCTCGCACCACCCGGGAATCGCTCGCACGCTCCCGGGAATCGCTCGCACGCTCCAGGGGTTCGCTCGCATGCTCCCGGGGATCGCTCGCACGCTCCCAGGGATCACTCGCACGCACCCGGGGATCACTTGCACGCTCCCGGGGATCACTTGCACGCACCCGGGGATCGCTTGCACGCTCCCGGGGATCACTCGCACGAACCCGGGCATCACTCGCACACTCCCGGGGATCACTCGCACGCTCCCGGGGATCACTCGCACGAACCCGGGGATCACACGCACACTCCCGGGGATCACTCGCACGCTTCCGAGGATTGCTCGCACCACCCGGGGATCGCTCGCACGCTCCCGGGGATCGCTCGCACGCTCCCGGGGATCGCTCGCACGCTCCCGGGGAGCACTCGCACGCTACCGGGGATCACTCGCAAGCTCCCGGGGATCGCTCGCACCACCCGGGGATCACATGCACGCTCCCGGGGATCGCTCGCACGCTCCCGGGGAGCACTCGCACGCTACCGGGGATCACTCGCAAGCTCCCGGGGATCGCTCGCACCACCCGGGGATCACATGCACGCTCCCGGGGATCACATGCACGCTCCCGGGGATCACTCACACGCTCCCGGGGTTCACTCGCACTCTCCCGGAGATCACTCGCACGCACCCGGGGATCACTCGCACGCTCCCGGGGATCACTCGCACGTTCCCGGGGATCACATGCAAGCTCCCGGGTATCACATGAACGCTCCCGGGGATCACTCGCACGCTCCCGGGTATCACTCGCACCACCCGGGAATCGCTCGCACACTCCCGGGGATCACTCGCACCACCCGGGGATCACTCGCACCACCCGGGGATCACTCGCACCACCCGGGGATCACTCGCACGGTCCCGGGGGTCACTCGCACCACCCGGGGATCGCTCGCACGCTCCCGGGGATCACTCGCACCACCCGGGGATCACTCGCACGCTCCCGGGGATCACTCGCACCACCCGGGGATCACTCGCACCACCCGGGGATCACTCGCACGCTCCCGGGAATCGCTCGCACGCTCCCGGGGATCGCTCGCACGCTCCCGGGTATCACTCGCACCACCCGGGTATCACTCGCACCACCCGGGGATCACTCGCACCACCCGGGATCACTCGCACGCTCCAGGGGATCGCTCGCACGCTCCCGGGTATCACTCGCACCACCCGGGAATCGCTCGCACGCTCCAGGGGATCGCTCGCACGCTCCCGGGTATCACTCGCACCACCCGGGAATCGCTCGCACGCTCCCGGGGATCACTCGCACCACCCGGGGATCACTCGCACCACCCGGGGATCACTCGCACCACCCGGGGATCGCTCGCAGGCTCCCGGGGATCACTCGCACCACCCGGGGATCACTCGCACGCTCCCGGGAATTGCTCGCACGCTCCAGGGGATCGTTCGCACGCTCCCAGGGATCGCTCGCACCACCCGGGAATCGCTCGCACGCTCCAGGGGATCGCTCGCACCACCCGGGAATCGCTCGCACGCTCCCGGGAATCGCTCGCACGCTCCAGGGGTTCGCTCGCATGCTCCCGGGGATCGCTCGCACGCTCCCAGGGATCACTCGCACGCACCCGGGGATCACTTGCACGCTCCCGGGGATCACTTGCACGCACCCGGGGATCGCTTGCACGCTCCCGGGGATCACTCGCACGAACCCGGGCATCACTCGCACACTCCCGGGGATCACTCGCACGCTCCCGGGGATCACTCGCACGAACCCGGGGATCACACGCACACTCCCGGGGATCACTCGCACGCTTCCGAGGATTGCTCGCACCACCCGGGGATCGCTCGCACGCTCCCGGGGATCGCTCGCACGCTCCCGGGGATCGCTCGCACGCTCCCGGGGAGCACTCGCACGCTACCGGGGATCACTCGCAAGCTCCCGGGGATCGCTCGCACCACCCGGGGATCACATGCACGCTCCCGGGGATCGCTCGCACGCTCCCGGGGAGCACTCGCACGCTACCGGGGATCACTCGCAAGCTCCCGGGGATCGCTCGCACCACCCGGGGATCACATGCACGCTCCCGGGGATCACATGCACGCTCCCGGGGATCACTCACACGCTCCCGGGGTTCACTCGCACTCTCCCGGAGATCACTCGCACGCACCCGGGGATCACTCGCACGCTCCCGGGGATCACTCGCACGTTCCCGGGGATCACATGCAAGCTCCCGGGTATCACATGAACGCTCCCGGGGATCACTCGCACGCTCCCGGGTATCACTCGCACCACCCGGGAATCGCTCGCACACTCCCGGGGATCACTCGCACCACCCGGGGATCACTCGCACCACCCGGGGATCACTCGCACCACCCGGGGATCACTCGCACGGTCCCGGGGGTCACTCGCACCACCCGGGGATCGCTCGCACGCTCCCGGGGATCACTCGCACCACCCGGGGATCACTCGCACGCTCCCGGGGATCACTCGCACCACCCGGGGATCACTCGCACCACCCGGGGATCACTCGCACGCTCCCGGGAATCGCTCGCACGCTCCCGGGGATCGCTCGCACGCTCCCGGGTATCACTCGCACCACCCGGGTATCACTCGCACCACCCGGGGATCACTCGCACCACCCGGGATCACTCGCACGCTCCAGGGGATCGCTCGCACGCTCCCGGGTATCACTCGCACCACCCGGGAATCGCTCGCACGCTCCAGGGGATCGCTCGCACGCTCCCGGGTATCACTCGCACCACCCGGGAATCGCTCGCACGCTCCCGGGGATCACTCGCACCACCCGGGGATCACTCGCACCACCCGGGGATCACTCGCACCACCCGGGGATCGCTCGCAGGCTCCCGGGGATCACTCGCACCACCCGGGGATCACTCGCACGCTCCCGGGAATTGCTCGCACGCTCCAGGGGATCGTTCGCACGCTCCCAGGGATCGCTCGCACCACCCGGGAATCGCTCGCACGCTCCAGGGGATCGCTCGCACCACCCGGGAATCGCTCGCACGCTCCCGGGAATCGCTCGCACGCTCCAGGGGTTCGCTCGCATGCTCCCGGGGATCGCTCGCACGCTCCCAGGGATCACTCGCACGCACCCGGGGATCACTTGCACGCTCCCGGGGATCACTTGCACGCACCCGGGGATCGCTTGCACGCTCCCGGGGATCACTCGCACGAACCCGGGCATCACTCGCACACTCCCGGGGATCACTCGCACGCTCCCGGGGATCACTCGCACGAACCCGGGGATCACACGCACACTCCCGGGGATCACTCGCACGCTTCCGAGGATTGCTCGCACCACCCGGGGATCGCTCGCACGCTCCCGGGGATCGCTCGCACGCTCCCGGGGATCGCTCGCACGCTCCCGGGGAGCACTCGCACGCTACCGGGGATCACTCGCAAGCTCCCGGGGATCGCTCGCACCACCCGGGGATCACATGCACGCTCCCGGGGATCGCTCGCACGCTCCCGGGGAGCACTCGCACGCTACCGGGGATCACTCGCAAGCTCCCGGGGATCGCTCGCACCACCCGGGGATCACATGCACGCTCCCGGGGATCACATGCACGCTCCCGGGGATCACTCACACGCTCCCGGGGTTCACTCGCACTCTCCCGGAGATCACTCGCACGCACCCGGGGATCACTCGCACGCTCCCGGGGATCACTCGCACGTTCCCGGGGATCACATGCAAGCTCCCGGGTATCACATGAACGCTCCCGGGGATCACTCGCACGCTCCTGGGGATCACTCGCACGCTCCCGGGGATCACTCGCACGCACCCGGGGATCACTCGCACGCACCCGGGGATCACTCGCACGCTCCCGGGGATCACTCGCACGGTCCAGGGGATCACTCGCACGCTCCCGGGGATCACATGCACGCTTCCGGGTATCACATGCACGCTCCCGGGGATCTCTCGCACGCTCCTGGGGATCGATCTCACGCTCCCGGGGATCACTCCCACGCTCCTGGGGATCACTCGCACGCACCCGGGGATCACTCCCACGCTCCTGGGGATCACTCACACGCTCCTGGGGATCACTCCCACGCTCCCGGGGATCACTCCCACGCTCCTGGGGATCGATCGCACGCTCACACGTTCATGTGTTTAGAGAGGAATAGGGAGAGGGAAGGTTTGAATTCATGGCTGAGGGGATGGTGCAGGAGGGAGGGGTTCAGGTACTTAAGCAATTGGGGCTCGTACTGGGGAAGGTGTGACCTCTATGAGAAGGATGGTCTACACCTTAATCAGAAGGGGACCAATATCCTGGGGGGTAAATTTGCTAAGGCCATGCAGGGAGGTTTAAACTGATTCGGGGGGGGGGAGGGATCCTGAGTAGTGGGGCTGAAAGTGAGGGATGCATGGATGGGGACTGCAATGCACGGCATTGCAGAGGTGGGGTGGAGCAGGGTTTGAAATGTGTATACTTCAATGCCAGGAGTATTCGCAATAAAGTGGGTGAACTTGCAGCGTGGATCAGTACCTGGGACTTCGATGTTGTGGCTATTTCAGAGACATGGATAGAGCAGGGGCAGGAATGGATGCTGCAGGTCCCGGGGTTCAAATGTTTTAGTCGAAGTAGGGAAGGAGGTAGAAGAGGGGGAGGGGTAGCATTATTGGTCAGAGATTGTATCACAGTGTCAGAGAGGAGGTTTGATGAGGACTTATCTGTTGAGGTAGTATGGGCGGAGATTAGAAATAGGAGAGGAGAGGTCACCCTGTTGGGAGTCTTTTATAGACCTCCTAAAAGTTCTAGAGAGGTTGAGGAAAGGATTGCGGAGTCAATCCTGCTTAGGAGTGAAAGTAATAGGGCAGTTGTTATGGGGGATTTTAACTTGACTAATATTGACTGGAATTGTTATAGCTCTAGCTCGTTAGAGGGGTCAGTTTTTGTTCAAAGCGTGCAGGAAGGTTTTTTGACTCAGTATGTAGACAGGCCAACTAGAGGTGAGGCTATATTGGATCTGGTGCTGGGAAATGAGCCAGACCAGGTGCTAGACTTGGAAGTTGGTGTGCATTTTGGTGATAGTGACCACAATTCGGTTACGTTCACCTTAGTGATGGAAAGGGATAGGCATGAACCTCGGGCCAGTGGTTTTAGCTGGGGGAAGGGTAATTATGAGGCTATTAGGAGAGAATTAGAAAACATAGGTTGGACTAGGAGATTACAGGGACTGGGAACGTCCGACATGTGGAGTTTTTTCAAGGAGCAGCTACTGCGAGTCTGTGATAGGTATGTCCCTGTCAGGCAAGGAGGAATTGGTAGGGCTAGGGAACCGTGGTGCACCAAAAAAGTTTCTTTGTTGGTTAAAAAGAAAAAGGAGGCTTATGTTCGGATGAGACGTGAGCACTCGGGTAGTGCACTAGAAAGCTTTAGATTGGCTAAGAGGGAGTTGAAGAGCGAGCTTAGAAGGGCTAAAAGGGGACATGAGAAGACTTTGGCGGATAGGGTTAAAGAGAATCCTAAGGCGTTCTATAGGTATGTCAAGAACAGAAGGTTGGTTAGGGCAAGTTTAGGGCCAGTTATAGATGGCAGAGGGAAGTTATGTGTGGAACCGGAGGAGATTGGTGAAGCATTGAACCAATATTTCTCTTCGGTGTTCACGCAAGGGGACATGAATATAGCTGAGGAGGACACTGGGTTGCAAGGGAGTAGAATAGACAGTATTACAGTTGATAAGGAGGATGTGCAGGATATTCTGGAGGGTCTGAAAATAGATAAATCCCCTGGTCCGGATGGGATTTATCCAAGGATTCTCTGGGAGGCAAGAGAAGTGATTGCAGAGCCTCTGGCTCTGATCTTCAGGTCGTCGTTGGCCTCTGGTATAGTACCAGAAGATTGGAGGTTAGCGAATGTTGTCCCATTGTTTAAGAAGGGGAACAGAGACTTCCCCGGGAATTATAGACCGGTGAGTCTCACTTCTGTTGTCGGCAAGATGTTGGAAAAAATTATAAGGGATAGGATTTATAGTTATTTGGAGAGTAATGAATTGATAGGTGATAGTCAGCATGGTTTTGTGGCAGGTAGGTCGTGCCTTACTAACCTTATTGAGTTTTTTGAGAAAGTGACCAAGGAGGTGGATGGGGGCAAGGCAGTGGACGTGGTATATATGGATTTTAGTAAGGCGTTTGATAAGGTTCACCATGGTAGGCTTCTGCAGAAAATGCAGATGTATGGGATTGGGGGTGATCTAGGAAATTGGATCAGGAATTGGCTAGCGGATAGGAAACAGAGGGTGGTGGTTGATAGTAAATATTCATCATGGAGTGCGGTTACAAGTGGTGTACCTCAGGGATCTGTTTTGGGGCCACTGCTGTTTGTAATATTTATTAATGATCTGGATGAGGGTATAGTTGGGTGGATTAGCAAATTTGCTGATGACACCAAAGTCGGTGGTGTGGTAGACAGTGAGGAAGGGTGTCGTAGTTTGCAGGAAGACTTAGACAGGTTGCAAAGTTGGGCCGAGAGGTGGCGGATGGAGTTTAATGCGGAGAAGTGTGAGGTAATTCACTTTGGCAGGAATAACAGATGTGTTGAGTATAGGGCTAACGGGAGGACTTTGAATAGTGTGGAGGAGCAGAGGGATCTAGGTGTATGTGTGCATAGATCCCTGAAAGTTGGGAATCAAGTAGATAAGGTTGTTAAGAAGGCATATGGTGTCTTGGCGTTTATTGGTAGGGGGATTGAATTTAGGAGTCGTAGCGTTATGTTGCAACTGTACACAACTCTGGTGCGGCCGCACTTGGAGTACTGTGTGCAGTTCTGGTCCCCACATTACAGGAAGGATGTGGAGGCTTTGGAGAGGGTGCAGAGGAGGTTTACCAGGATGTTGCCTGGTATGGAGGGGAGATCCTATGAGGAGAGGCTGAGGGATTTGGGATTGTTTTCGCTGGAAAGGCGGCGGCTAAGAGGGGATCTTATTGAAACATATAAGATGATTAGAGGTTTAGATAGGGTGGATAGTGATAGCCTTTTTCCTCTGATGGAGAAATCCAGCACGAGGGGGCATGGCTTTAAATTGAGGGGGGGTAGTTATAGAACCGATGTCAGGGGTAGGTTCTTTACCCAGAGGGTGGTGAGGGATTGGAATGCCCTGCCAGCATCAGTAGTAAATGCGCCTAGTTTGGGGGCGTTTAAGAGATCCGTAGATAGGTTCATGGACGAAAAGAAATTGGTTTAGGTTGGAGGGTCACAGTTTTTTTTTAACTGGTCGGTGCAACATCGTGGGCCGAAGGGCCTGTTCTGCGCTGTAATGTTCTATGTTCTATGTTCTATGTTCCCGGGGATCACTCCCACGCTCCTGGGGATCACTCGCACGCTCCTGGGGATCGATCGCAAGCTCCCGGGGATCACTCACACCACTCGGGGGTCGCTCGCACCACCCGGGGATCGCTCGCACGCTCCCAGGGATCGCTCGCACGCTCCCAGGAATCACTCGCACGCTCCCGGGAATCACTCGCACGCTCCCGGGAATCACTCGCACGCTCCCGTGAATCACTCGCACGCTCCCGGGGATCACTCACACCACCCGGGGGTAGCTCGCACGCTCCCGGGGATCACTCGCACGCTCCCGGGGATCACTCGCACGCTCCCGGGGATCGCTCGCACGCTCCCGGGAATCACTCGCATGCTCCCGGGAATCACTCGCACGCTCCCAGGGATCACTCCCATGCTCCCGGGGATCGCTCGCACGCTCCCGGGAATCACTCGCACGCTCCCGGGGATCACTCGCACCACCCGGGGATCACTGGCACGCTCCCGGGGATCACATGCACGCTCCCGGGTATCACATGCACGCTCCCGGGGATCACTCACACGCTCCCGGGGATCACTCGCACGCACCCGGGGATCACTCGCACGCACCCGGGGATCACTCGCACCACCCGTGGATCACTCGCACCACCTGGGAATCGCTCGCACGCTCCCGGGAATCGCTCGCACCACCCGGGAATCGCTCGCACGCTCCCGGGAATCGCTCGCACGCTCCAGGGGATCGCTCGCACGCTCCCGGGAATCGCTCGCACGATCCAGGGGATCGCTCGCACCACCCGGGATCACTCGCACGCTCCAGGGGATCGCTCGCACGCTCTCGGGTATCACTCACACCACCCGGGAATCGCTCGCACGCTCCCGGGGATCACTCGCACCTCCCGGGGATCACTCGCACCACCCGGGGATCACTCGCACCACCCGGGGATCGCTCGCACCACCCGGGGATCGCTCGCACCACCCGGGGATCGCTCGCACGCTCCCGGGGATCACTCGCACCACCCGGGGATCACTCGCACGCTCCCGGGAATCGCTCGCACGCTCCAGGGGATCGCTCGCACGCTCCCAGGGATCGCTCGCACCACCCGGGATTCGCTCGCACGCTCCAGGGGATCGCTCGCACCACCCGGGAATCGCTCGCACGCTCCCGGGAATCGCTCGCACGCTCCCGGGGTTCGCTCGCATGCTCCCGGGGATCGCTCGCACGCTCCCAGGGATCACTCGCACGCACCCGGGGATCACTTGCACGCTCCCGGGGATCACTTGCACGCACCCGGGGATCGCTTGCACGCACCCGGGGATCGCTTGCACGCTCCCGGGGATCACTCGCACGAACCCGGGGATCACTCGCACACTCCCGGGGATCACTCGCACGCTCCCGGGGATCACTCGCACCACCCGGGGATCACACGCACACTCCCGGGGATCACTCGCACGCTTCCGGGGATCGCTCGCACCACCCGGGAATCGCTCGCACGCTCCCGGGAATCGCTCGCACGCTCCAGGGGATCGCTCGCACGCTCCCGGGAATTGCTCGCACGATCCAGGGGATCGCTCGCACCACCCGGGATCACTCGCACGCTCCAGGGGATCGCTCGCACGCTCCCGGGTATCACTCGCACCACCCGGGAATCGCTCGCACGCTCCCGGGGATCACTCGCACCACCCGGGGATCACTCGCACCACCCGGGGATCACTCACACCACCCGGGGATCGCTCGCACGATCCCGGGGATCACTCGCACCACCCGGGGATCACTCGCACCACCCGGGGATCACTCGCACGCTCCCGGGAATTGCTCGCACGCTCCAGGGGATCGCTCGCACGCTCCCAGGGATCGCTCGCACCACCCGGGAATCGCTCGCACGCTCCAGGGGATCGCTCGCACCACCCGGGAATCGCTCGCACGCTCCCGGGAATCGCTCGCACGCTCCAGATGTTCGCTCGCATGCTCCCGGGGATCGCTCGCACGCTCCCACGGATCACTCGCACCCGGGGATCACTTGCACGCTCCCGGGGATCGCTTGCACGCTCCCGGGGATCACTCGCACGAACCCGGGGAACACTCGCACGCTCCCGGGGATCACTCGCACGAACCCGGGGATCACACGCGCACTCCCGGGGATCACTCGCACGCTTCCGGGGATCGCTCGCACCACCCGGGGATCGCTCGCACGCTCCCGGGGATCGCTCGCACGCTCCCGGGGATCACTGGCACGCTCCCGGGGAGCACTCGCACGCTACCGGGGATCACTCGCAAGCTCCCGGGGATCGCTCGCACCACCCGGGGATCACTGGCACGCTCCCGGGGATCACATGCACGCTCCCGGGGATCACTCACACGCTCCCGGGGATCACTCGCACGCTCCCGGGGATCACTCGCACGCTCCCGGGGATCACTCGCACGCTCCCGGGGATCACTCGCACGCACCCGGGGATCACTCGCACGCTCCCGGGGATCACTCGCACGCTCCAGGGGATCACTCGCACGCTCCCGGGGATCACATGCACGCTCCCGGGTATCACATGCACGCTCCCGGGGATTGCTCGCACGCTCCTGGGGATCGATCGCACGCTCCCGGGGATCACTCCCACGCTCCTGGGGATCACTCGCACGCTCCCGGGGATCACTCCCACGCTCCTGGGGATCACTCGCACGCTCCCGGGGATCACTCCCACGCTCCTGGGGATCACTCACACGCTCCTGGGGATCACTCCCACGCTCCCGGGGATCACTCCCACGCTCCTGGGGATCACTCCCACGCTCCAGGGGATCGCTCGCACGCTCCCAGGGATCGCTCGCACCACCCGGGATTCGCTCGCACGCTCCAGGGGATCGCTCGCACCACCCGGGAATCGCTCGCACGCTCCCGGGAATCGCTCGCACGCTCCCGGGGTTCGCTCGCATGCTCCCGGGGATCGCTCGCACGCTCCTAGGGATCACTCGCACGCACCCGGGGATCAGTTGCACACTCCCGGGGATCACTTGCACGCACCCGGGGATCGCTTGCACGCACCCGGGGATCGCTTGCACGCTCCCGGGGATCACTCGCACGAACCCGGGGATCACTCGCACGCTTCCGGGGATCGCTCGCACCACCCGGGGATCGCTCGCACCACCCGGGGATCGCTCGCACGCTCCCGGGGATCGCTCGCACGCTCCCGGGGATCAGTGGCACGCTCCCGGGGATCACATGCACGCTCCCGGGGATCACTCACACGCTCCCGGGGATCACTCGCACGCTCCCGGGGATCACTCGCACGCTCCCGGGGATCACTCGCACGCTCCCGGGGATCACTCGCACGCACCCGGGGATCACTCGCACGCTCCCGGGGATCACTCGCACGCTCCAGGGGATCACTCGCACGCTCCCGGGTATCACATGCACGCTCCCGGGTATCACATGCACGCTCCCTGGGGTCGCTCGCACGCTCCTGGGGATCGATCGCACGCTCCCGGGGATCACTCCCACGCTCCTGGGGATCACTCGCACGCTCCCGGGGATCACTCCCACGCTCCTGGGGATCACTCACACGCTCCTGGGGATCACTCCCACGCTCCCGGGGATCACTCCCACGCTCCTGGGGATCACTCCCACGCTCCTGGGGATCGATCGCACGCTCCCGGGGATCACTCCCACGCTCCTGGGGATCACTCGCACGCTCCTGGGGATCGATCGCAAGCTCCCGGGGATCACTCACACCACTCGGGGGTCGCTCGCACCACTCGGGGATCGCTCGCACGCTCCCAGGGATCGCTCGCACGCTCCCGGGAATCACTCGCACGCTCCCGGGGATCACTCACACGCTCCCAGGGATCGCTCGCACGCTCCCGTGAATCACTCGCACGCTCCCGGGGATCACTCACACCACCCGGGGGTAGCTCGCACGCTCCCGGGGATCACTCGCACGCTCCCGGGGATCACTCGCATGCTCCCGGGAATCACTCGCACGCTCCCGGGGATCACTCCCATGCTCCCGGCGATCACTCGCACGCTCCCGGGGATCACTCCCATGCTCCCGGCGATCACTCGCACGCTCCCGGGAATCACTCGCACGCTCCCGGAATCACTCGCCCGTTCCAGGGGATCACTCGCACGCTCCAGGGGATCGCTCGTAGGCCCCAGGAATCACTCGCACGCTCCCGGGGATCGCTCGCAAACTCCCGGGGATCACTGGCACGCTCCCGGGCATCACTCGCACGCTCCCGGGAATCACTCGCACGCTCCCGGGGATCGCTCGCACCACCCGGGGATCACTGGCACGCTCCCGGGGATCACATGCACGCTCCCGGGTATCACATGCACGCTCCCGGGGATCACTCACACGCTCGCAGGGATCACTCACACGCTCCCGGGGATCACTCGCTCGCGCCCGGGGATCACTCGCACGCACCCGGGGATCACTCGCACCACCCGTGGATCACTCGCACCACCTGGGAATCGCTCGCACGCTCCCGGGAATCGCTCGCACCACCCGGGAATCGCTCGCACGCTCCCGGGAATCGCTTGCACGCTCCAGGGGATCGCTCGCACGCTCCCGGGAATCGCTCGCACGATCCAGGGGATCGCTCGCACCACCCGGGATCACTCGCACGCTCCAGGGGATCGCTCGCACGCTCCCGGGTATCACTCGCACCACCCGGGAATCGCTCGCACGCTCCCGGGGATCACTCGCACCACCCGGGGATCACTCGCACCACCCGGGGATCACTCGCACCACCCGGGGATCACTCGCACGGTCCCGGTGGTCACTCGCACCACCCGGGGATCACTCGCACCACCCGGGGATCACTCGCACGCTCCTGGGAATCGCTCGCACGCTCCCGGAAATCGCTCGCACGCTCCCGGGTATCACTCGCACCACCCGGGGAACACTCGCACCACCCGGGGATCACTCGCACGCTCCAGGGGATCGCTCGCACGCTCCCGGGAATCGCTCGCACGCTCCAGGGGATCGCGCGCACGCTCCTGGGAATCGCTCGCAGCTCGCGGGGATCACTCGCACCACCCGGGGGTCACTCGCACTATCCGGGGGTCACTCGCACCACCCGGGGGTCACTCGCACCACCCGGGGTTCACTCGCACCACCTGGGAATCGCTCGCACGCTCCCGGGAATCGCTCGCACCACCCGGGAATCGCTCGCACGCTCCCCGGTATCACTCGCACCACCCGGGGATCACTCGCACGCTCCCGGGGATCGCTTGCACGCTCCCGGGGATCACTCGCACGAACCCGGGGATCACTCGCACGCTCCCGGGGATCACTCGCACGAACCCGGGGATCACACGCGCACTCCCGGGGATCACTCGCACGCTTCCGGGGATCGCTCGCACCACCCGGGGATCGCTCGCACGCTCCCGGGGATCGCTCGCACGCTCCCGGGGATCACTGGCACGCTCCCGGGGAGCACTCGCACGCTACCGCGGATCACTCGCAAGCCTCCGGGGATCGCTCGCACCACCCGGGGATCACTGGCACGCTCCCGGGGATCACATGCACGCTCCCGGGGATCACTCCCACGCTCCCGGGGATCACTCGCACGCTCCCGGGGATCACTCGCACGCTCCCGGGGATCACTCGCACGCTCCCGGGGATCACTCGCACGCACCCGGGGATCACTCGCACGCTCCCGGGGATCACTCGCACGCTCCAGGGGATCACTCGCACGCTCCCGGGGATCACATGCACGCTCCCGGGTATCACATGCACGCTTCCGGGGATTGCTCGCACGCTCCTGGGGATCGATCGCACGCTCCCGGGGATCACTCCCACGCTCCTGGGGATCACTCGCACGCTCCCGGGGATCACTCCCACGCTCCTGGGGATCACTCGCACGCTCCCGGGGATCACTCCCACGCTCCTGGGGATCACTCACACGCTCCTGGGGATCACTCCCACGCTCCCGGGGATCACTCCCACGCTCCTGGGGATCACTCCCACGCTCCAGGGGATCGCTCGCACGCTCCCAGGGATCGCTCGCACCACCCGGGATTCGCTCGCACGCTCCAGGGGATCGCTCGCACCACCCGGGAATCGCTCGCACGCTCCCGGGAATCGCTCGCACGCTCCCGGGGTTCGCTCGCATGCTCCCGGGGATCGCTCGCACGCTCCTAGGGATCACTCGCACGCACCCGGGGATCAGTTGCACACTCCCGGGGATCACTTGCACGCACCCGGGGATCGCTTGCACGCACCCGGGGATCGCTTGCACGCTCCCGGGGATCACTCGCACGAACCCGGGGATCACTCGCACACTCCCGGGGATCACTCGCATGCTCCCGGGGATCACTCGCACGAACCCGGGGATCACACGCACACTCCCGGGGATCACTCGCACGCTTCCGGGGATCGCTCGCACCACCCGGGGATCGCTCGCACCACCCGGGGATCGCTCGCACGCTCCCGGGAATCGCTCGCACCACCCGGGAATCGCTCGCACGCTCCCGGGAATCGCTCGCACGCTCCAGGGGATCGCTCGCACGCTCCCGGGAATCGCTCGCACGATCCAGGGGATCGCTCGCACCACCCGGGATCACTCGCACGCTCCAGGGGATCGCTCGCAGGCTCCCGGTTTTCACTCGCACCACCCGGGAATCGCTCGCACGCTCCCGGGGATCACTCGCACCACCCGGGGATCACTCGCACCACCCAGGGATCACTCACACCACCCGGGGATCGCTCGCACGATCCCGGGGATCACTCGCACCACCCGGGGATCACTCGCACCACCCGGGGATCACTCGCACGCTCCCGGGAATTGCTCGCACGCTCCAGGGGATCGCTCGCACGCTCCCAGGGATCGCTCGCACCACCCGGGAATCGCTCGCACGCTCCAGGGGATCGCTCGCACCACCCGGGAATCGCTCGCACGCTCCCGGGAATCGCTCGCACGCTCCAGGGGTTCGCTCGCATGCTCCCGGGGATCGCTCGCACGCTCCCAGGGATCACTCGCACGCACCCGGGGATCACTCGCACGCTCCCGGGGATCGCTTGCACGCTCCCGGGGATCACTCGCACGAACCCGGGGATCACTCGCACGCTCCCGGGGATCACTCGCACGAACCCGGGGATCACACGCACACTCCCGGGGATCACTCGCACGCTTCCGGGGATCGCTCGCACCACCCGGGGATCGCTCGCACCACCCGGGGATCGCTCGCACGCTCCCGGGGATCGCTCGCACGCTCCCGGGGATCACTGGCACGCTCCCGGGGATCACATGCACGCTCCCGGGGATCACTCACACGCTCCCGGGGATCACTCGCACGCTCCCGGGGATCACTCGCACGCTCCCGGGGATCACTCGCACGCTCCCGGGGATCACTCGCACGCACCCGGGGATCACTCGCACGCTCCCGGGGATCACTCGCACGCTCCAGGGGATCACTCGCATGCTCCCGGGTATCACATGCACGCTCCCGGGTATCACATGCACGCTCCCTGGGGTCGCTCGCACGCTCCTGGGGATCGATCGCACGCTCCCGGGGATCACTCCCACGCTCCTGGGGATCACTCGCACGCTCCCGGGGATCACTCCCACGCTCCTGGGGATCACTCACACGCTCCTGGGGATCACTCCCACGCTCCCGGGGATCACTCCCACGCTCCTGGGGATCACTCCCACGCTCCTGGGGATCGATCGCACGCTCCCGGGGATCACTCCCACGCTCCTGGGGATCACTCGCACGCTCCTGGGGATCGATCGCAAGCTCCCGGGGATCACTCACACCACTCGGGGGTCGCTCGCACCACTCAGGGATCGCTCGCACGCTCCCAGGGATCGCTCGCACGCTCCCGGGAATCACTCGCACGTTCCCGGGGATCACTCACACGCTCCCAGGGATCGCTCGCACGCTCCCGTGAATCACTCGCACGCTCCCGGGGATCACTCACACCACCCGGGGGTAGCTCGCACGCTCCCGGGGATCACTCGCACGCTCCCGGGGATCACTCGCATGCTCCCGGGAATCACTCGCACGCTCCCGGGGATCACTCCCATGCTCCCGGCGATCACTCGCACGCTCCCGGGGATCACTCCCATGCTCCCGGCGATCACACGCACGCTCCCGGGAATCACTCGCACGCTCCCGGAATCACTCGCCCGTTCCAGGGGATCACTCGCACGCTCCAGGGGATCGCTCGTAGGCCCCAGGAATCACTCGCACGTTCCCGGGGATCGCTCGCAAACTCCCGGGGATCACTGGCACGCTCCCGGGCATCACTCGCACGCTCCCGGGAATCACTCGCACGCTCCCGGGGATCGCTCGCACCACCCGGGGATCACTGGCACGCTCCCGGGGATCACATGCACGCTCCCGGGTATCACATGCACGCTCCCGGGGATCACTCACACGCTCGCAGGGATCACTCACACGCTCCCGGGGATCACTCGCTCGCGCCCGGGGATCACTCGCACGCACCCGGGGATCACTCGCACCACCCGTGGATCACTCGCACCACCTGGGAATCGCTCGCACGCTCCCGGGAATCGCTCGCACCACCCGGGAATCGCTCGCACGCTCCCGGGAATCGCTCGCACGCTCCAGGGGATCGCTCGCACGCTCCCGGGAATCGCTCGCACGATCCAGGGGATCGCTCGCACCACCCGGGATCACTCGCACGCTCCAGGGGATCGCTCGCACACTCCCGGGTATCACTCGCACCACCCGGGAATCGCTCGCACGCTCCCGGGGATCACTCGCACCACCCGGGGATCACTCGCACCACCCGGGGATCACTCGCACCACCCGGGGATCACTCGCACGGTCCCGGTGGTCACTCGCACCACCCGGGGATCACTCGCACCACCCGGGGATCACTCGCACGCTCCTGGGAATCGCTCGCACGCTCCCGGGAATCGCTCGCACGCTCCCGGGTATCACTCGCACCACCCGGGGAACACTCGCACCACCCGGGGATCACTCGCACGCTCCAGGGGATCGCTCGCACGCTCCCGGGAATCGCTCGCACGCTCCAGGGGATCGCGCGCACGCTCCTGGGAATCGCTCGCAGCTCGCGGGGATCACTCGCACCACCCGGGGGTCACTCGCACTATCCGGGGGTCACTCGCACCACCCGGGGGTCACTCGCACCACCCGGGGTTCACTCGCACCACCTGGGAATCGCTCGCACGCTCCCGGGAATCGCTCGCACCACCCGGGAATCGCTCGCACGCTCCCCGGTATCACTCGCACCACCCGGGGATCACTCGCACGCTCCCGGGGATCACTCGCACCGCCCGGGGGTCACTCGCACCACCCGTGGATCACTCGCACCACCTGGGAATCGCTCGCACCACCCGGGAATCGCTCGCACGCTCCCGGGAATCGCTCGCACGCTCCCGGGAATCGCTCGAACGCTCCAGGGGATCGCTCGCACGCTCCCGGGAATCGCTCGCACGCTCCAGGGGATCGCTCGCACCACCCGGGGATCACTCGCACGCTCCAGGGGATCACTCGCACGCTCCCGGGAATCGCTCACACGCTCCCGGGTATCACTCGCACCACCCGGGAATCGCTCGCACAGTCCCGGGGATCACTCGCACCACCCGGGGATCACTCGCACCACCCGGGGATCACTCGCACGGTCCCGGGGGTCACTCGCACCACCCGGGGATCACTCGCACCACCCGGGGATCACTCGCACCACACGGGGATCGCTCGCAGGCTCCCGGGGATCACTCGCACCACCCGGGGATCACTCGCACGCTCCCGGGAATTGCTCGCACGCTCCAGGGGATCGCTCGCACGCTCCCAGGGATCGCTCGCACCACCCGGGAATCGCTCGCACGCTCCAGGGGATCGCTCGCACCACCCGGGAATCGCTCGCACGCTCCCGGGAATCGCTCGCACGCTCCAGGGGTTCGCTCGCATGCTCCCGGGGATCGCTTGCACGCTCCCAGGGATCACTCGCACGCACCCGGGGATCACTTGCACACACCCGGGGATCGCTTGCACGCTCCCGGGGATCACTCGCACGCTCCAGGGGATCACTCGCACGCTCCCGGGTATCACATGCACGCTCCCGGGTATCACATGCACGCTCCCTGGGGTCGCTCGCACGCTCCTGGGGATCGATCGCACGCTCCCGGGGATCACTCCCACGCTCCTGGGGATCACTCGCACGCTCCCGGGGATCACTCCCACGCTCCTGGGGATCACTCACACGCTCCTGGGGATCACTCCCACGCTCCCGGGGATCACTCCCACGCTCCTGGGGATCACTCCCACGCTCCTGGGGATCGATCGCACGCTCCCGGGGATCACTCCCACGCTCCTGGGGATCACTCGCACGCTCCTGGGGATCGATCGCAAGCTCCCGGGGATCACTCACACCACTCGGGGGTCGCTCGCACCACTCGGGGATCGCTCGCACGCTCCCAGGGATCGCTCGCACGCTCCCGGGAATCACTCGCACGCTCCCGGGGATCACTCACACGCTCCCAGGGATCGCTCGCACGCTCCCGTGAATCACTCGCACGCTCCCGGGGATCACTCACACCACCCGGGGGTAGCTCGCACGCTCCCGGGGATCACTCGCACGCTCCCGGGGATCACTCGCATGCTCCCGGGAATCACTCGCACGCTCCCGGGGATCACTCCCATGCTCCCGGCGATCACTCGCACGCTCCCGGGGATCACTCCCATGCTCCCGGCGATCACTCGCACGCTCCCGGGAATCACTCGCACGCTCCCGGAATCACTCGCCCGTTCCAGGGGATCACTCGCACGCTCCAGGGGATCGCTCGTAGGCCCCAGGAATCACTCGCACGCTCCCGGGGATCGCTCGCAAACTCCCGGGGATCACTGGCACGCTCCCGGGCATCACTCGCACGCTCCCGGGAATCACTCGCACGCTCCCGGGGATCGCTCGCACCACCCGGGGATCACTGGCACGCTCCCGGGGATCACATGCACGCTCCCGGGTATCACATGCACGCTCCCGGGGATCACTCACACGCTCGCAGGGATCACTCACACGCTCCCGGGGATCACTCGCTCGCGCCCGGGGATCACTCGCACGCACCCGGGGATCACTCGCACCACCCGTGGATCACTCGCACCACCTGGGAATCGCTCGCACGCTCCCGGGAATCGCTCGCACCACCCGGGAATCGCTCGCACGCTCCCGGGAATCGCTTGCACGCTCCAGGGGATCGCTCGCACGCTCCCGGGAATCGCTCGCACGATCCAGGGGATCGCTCGCACCACCCGGGATCACTCGCACGCTCCAGGGGATCGCTCGCACGCTCCCGGGTATCACTCGCACCACCCGGGAATCGCTCGCACGCTCCCGGGGATCACTCGCACCACCCGGGGATCACTCGCACCACCCGGGGATCACTCGCACCACCCGGGGATCACTCGCACGGTCCCGGTGGTCACTCGCACCACCCGGGGATCACTCGCACCACCCGGGGATCACTCGCACGCTCCTGGGAATCGCTCGCACGCTCCCGGGAATCGCTCGCACGCTCCCGGGTATCACTCGCACCACCCGGGGAACACTCGCACCACCCGGGGATCACTCGCACGCTCCAGGGGATCGCTCGCACGCTCCCGGGAATCGCTCGCACGCTCCAGGGGATCGCGCGCACGCTCCTGGGAATCGCTCGCAGCTCGCGGGGATCACTCGCACCACCCGGGGGTCACTCGCACTATCCGGGGGTCACTCGCACCACCCGGGGGTCACTCGCACCACCCGGGGTTCACTCGCACCACCTGGGAATCGCTCGCACGCTCCCGGGAATCGCTCGCACCACCCGGGAATCGCTCGCACGCTCCCCGGTATCACTCGCACCACCCGGGGATCACTCGCACGCTCCCGGGGATCGCTTGCACGCTCCCGGGGATCACTCGCACGAACCCGGGGATCACTCGCACGCTCCCGGGGATCACTCGCACGAACCCGGGGATCACACGCGCACTCCCGGGGATCACTCGCACGCTTCCGGGGATCGCTCGCACCACCCGGGGATCGCTCGCACGCTCCCGGGGATCGCTCGCACGCTCCCGGGGATCACTGGCACGCTCCCGGGGAGCACTCGCACGCTACCGCGGATCACTCGCAAGCTCCCGGGGATCGCTCGCACCACCCGGGGATCACTGGCACGCTCCCGGGGATCACATGCACGCTCCCGGGGATCACTCCCACGCTCCCGGGGATCACTCGCACGCTCCCGGGGATCACTCGCACGCTCCCGGGGATCACTCGCACGCTCCCGGGGATCACTCGCACGCACCCGGGGATCACTCGCACGCTCCCGGGGATCACTCGCACGCTCCAGGGGATCACTCGCACGCTCCCGGGGATCACATGCACGCTCCCGGGTATCACATGCACGCTTCCGGGGATTGCTCGCACGCTCCTGGGGATCGATCGCACGCTCCCGGGGATCACTCCCACGCTCCTGGGGATCACTCGCACGCTCCCGGGGATCACTCCCACGCTCCTGGGGATCACTCGCACGCTCCCGGGGATCACTCCCACGCTCCTGGGGATCACTCACACGCTCCTGGGGATCACTCCCACGCTCCCGGGGATCACTCCCACGCTCCTGGGGATCACTCCCACGCTCCAGGGGATCGCTCGCACGCTCCCAGGGATCGCTCGCACCACCCGGGATTCGCTCGCACGCTCCAGGGGATCGCTCGCACCACCCGGGAATCGCTCGCACGCTCCCGGGAATCGCTCGCACGCTCCCGGGGTTCGCTCGCATGCTCCCGGGGATCGCTCGCACGCTCCTAGGGATCACTCGCACGCACCCGGGGATCAGTTGCACACTCCCGGGGATCACTTGCACGCACCCGGGGATCGCTTGCACGCACCCGGGGATCGCTTGCACGCTCCCGGGGATCACTCGCACGAACCCGGGGATCACTCGCACACTCCCGGGGATCACTCGCATGCTCCCGGGGATCACTCGCACGAACCCGGGGATCACACGCACACTCCCGGGGATCACTCGCACGCTTCCGGGGATCGCTCGCACCACCCGGGGATCGCTCGCACCACCCGGGGATCGCTCGCACGCTCCCGGGAATCGCTCGCACCACCCGGGAATCGCTCGCACGCTCCCGGGAATCGCTCGCACGCTCCAGGGGATCGCTCGCACGCTCCCGGGAATCGCTCGCACGATCCAGGGGATCGCTCGCACCACCCGGGATCACTCGCACGCTCCAGGGGATCGCTCGCACGCTCCCGGTTTTCACTCGCACCACCCGGGAATCGCTCGCACGCTCCCGGGGATCACTCGCACCACCCGGGGATCACTCGCACCACCCGGGGATCACTCACACCACCCGGGGATCGCTCGCACGATCCCGGGGATCACTCGCACCACCCGGGGATCACTCGCACCACCCGGGGATCACTCGCACGCTCCCGGGAATTGCTCGCACGCTCCAGGGGATCGCTCGCACGCTCCCAGGGATCGCTCGCACCACCCGGGAATCGCTCGCACGCTCCAGGGGATCGCTCGCACCACCCGGGAATCGCTCGCACGCTCCCGGGAATCGCTCGCACGCTCCAGGGGTTCGCTCGCATGCTCCCGGGGATCGCTCGCACGCTCCCAGGGATCACTCGCACGCACCCGGGGATCACTCGCACGCTCCCGGGGATCGCTTGCACGCTCCCGGGGATCACTCGCACGAACCCGGGGATCACTCGCACGCTCCCGGGGATCACTCACACGAACCCGGGGATCACACGCACACTCCCGGGGATCACTCGCACGCTTCCGGGGATCGCTCGCACCACCCGGGGATCGCTCGCACCACCCGGGGATCGCTCGCACGCTCCCGGGGATCGCTCGCACGCTCCCGGGGATCACTGGCACGCTCCCGGGGATCACATGCACGCTCCCGGGGATCACTCACACGCTCCCGGGGATCACTCGCACGCTCCCGGGGATCACTCGCACGCTCCCGGGGATCACTCGCACGCTCCCGGGGATCACTCGCACGCACCCGGGGATCACTCGCACGCTCCCGGGGATCACTCGCACGCTCCAGGGGATCACTCGCACGCTCCCGGGTATCACATGCACGCTCCCGGGTATCACATGCACGCTCCCTGGGGTCGCTCGCACGCTCCTGGGGATCGATCGCACGCTCCCGGGGATCACTCCCACGCTCCTGGGGATCACTCGCACGCTCCCGGGGATCACTCCCACGCTCCTGGGGATCACTCACACGCTCCTGGGGATCACTCCCACGCTCCCGGGGATCACTCCCACGCTCC